>NC_089776.1:13625417-13682917 GCF_040412425.1 Macrobrachium rosenbergii
AACTAGCCCCGAAAAAATTGGCCCCCTTTGCCAAACTGGGGTCCCAAGCTTTCCCCGAAATCCCCGGAGGAACGCCTTTTAAAAATGATTTTGATTTGGTTTTATACTGAAAAAAAGGGCACGCTACTAGGCTCCAATTTTCTGAGATTCCTTGAAGACCTCCTTGAAACTGTGGCTGAAATTAGAACCGGTTCAAAGTCCCCGGAGCAAAAGAGATGCATTAAAGGTCTCAGGACGGGTTGTTGAATAAAACCCAGAGTCTTCGAGGAATTGCAAAAGGCAGGAGCGTGATTTAGTGACTCTTCAACTGTGGAGTAAATCAAGTTTAATTTCAGGGGAAATCCTCCTGGGATTCCGGAGGGAGCCTTGGGGATCGTCGGTCTGACAAAGCTGCCCTCTTCTGTTGCTCCGTAAGGAGAGCCAAGGAGACCATTAATTGTACAGAAGGAGTCTCTCTCTCTCTCTCTTCCTGGCTCTAGATAGGGACCCCAGGGACCAAAGTTTGACTAAGGAGCCCTCCTTCAGAGCCTCTCACAGAAGCTAAGGGAAGCCTCAAGGGCAGGAAAGCAATGATGAACTTTTACATCACTGGCAATCCGAAAGGGGTAATTGCTTTTGCCTTTGTAGTGTGGTGTCGTCCTTGATCACTTGTAGTCTGTGTGGATTCTGGTACAATGAATTTATTGTTTTTTTTTTTTTGTAATTGATGGAAAAAAAAAACACTTGCAGCATTTTTAAAAATCGATATTGTTCCCAATATCCGGTTTACAACTCCTTTATGACAGGTCCAATTTGACTCTAAACAGTCTACAAAAATATTTTGAACTGGGCAAGTGAAGGCTCCCTTTGAATCCTCTTATGTGGTAAAAAGCAATTTTATTCAATGTAAAAATTAAGAAATTAATTTCATCTGCGAATTGGAGAATGTTTCTTAACAAATTAAGAGATTCATTTCATCTGTGAATCACAGGAATTTTTTCCATTTGCAAAAAAACAATTTATGACAACATGCGAGTTAGAGAATTTAATATGCCAACTAAGTCTTTATTTTATCTAGGAATGAGAGCATTTTTATCACCTGAGAATTGGAGAATTCGTTTCACCTACGGATGAGAGAATTCCCTGTGATTTGACTTCACTTTCAACTTTGACGTCTGTAAATCAGACGTAATTGTTGTTTATTTACATAATCCTTGTATTGTGTTCTATGATGGAATGTAACGTTTTGCAATTGCTCTGCAAAGCGTTTGATTGTGATGTTATTTTACAGACGAACTGATGCTATAATTGCGTCTATCTAGTTCTAGACGTAATTGGTGTGTATGCTCTCTCTCTCTCTCTCTCTCTCTCTCTCTCTCTCTCTCTCTCTCTCAGGATGATATTATTTGTTAATACTCCTATTTCCTTTTTAGTAATGTTTTGTACCCTCTCTCTCTCTCTCTCTCTCTCTCTCTCTCCAACACTTGGTATGTGCAGGATGAAAAAAATGTCAAATTTTTATTATTATTATTATTATTATTATTATTATTATTATTATTATTATTATTATTATTATGTCTTCTCAACTTTCCATATAATTCTTTTCCTTTTTTACGTAAATATTGCTGTTTCAAAAATTTATCATTATTATTATTATTATTATTATTATTATTATTATTATTATTGTAGTTGTTGTTGTTGTTGTTGTTGTTTCTTCTTCATCTTCATCATCTTCTTCTCCTTCTTGTTTATTATTAATTCCGACTGGTCTCAAGAGCTGTCTCCTTCCTACGAGGAGCAGAAGACAGTCAGACAGCTAGCCAACAGCAGCGGTCAGGAGCGAAAGGCAGAAAGCCGAGAGGAGACGAACAATGCCCAAAGTAATTAAGGCATCGTTTGACGACCCGCGATTGGCTGAAGTAAACGAGGAGGACCAAGACCCAGTTGCGAAGATGACTGCGTCGGCAGGGACCCAGCGGGAGACGGGAGTAGGAAGCAGGAGGGGAAGAAGAAGAAGAAGAAGAAGAAGGAAGAAGAAGAAGAAGAAGAAGAAGAAGAAGAAGAAGAAGAAGAAGAAGGGAAGAGAAAAAGAAGAAGAAGAAGAAGGGAAGAGCAGAAGAAGGGAAGAGGAAAAAGAAGGGAATAGAAAAAGAAGAAGGTAGGAGAAGAAGAAGAAGAAGAAGAAGAAGGTAGGAGAAGACGAAGAAGAAGAAGGGAAGAGCAGAAGAAGGGAAGAGGAAAAAGAAGGGAGTAGAAAAAGAAGAAGGGAAGAGAAGAAGAAGAAGAAGAAGAAGAAGAAGGGAAGAGAAGAAGAAGAAGAAGAAAGGAAGAAAATGAAAGAGAATGAATTAGCGGAAGGGCAACAAAGAAGAAGAAACTAAAAAAAATGACAATAAAGATGGCAGAGCAAAGGTATTGACGATGGCACGTGATACTCGAAGATAAGGAGCCAGATAGCGGGAGAGGGAAAGAATGGAGAGAGAGAGAGAGAGAGAGAGAGAGAGAGAGAAGCTAAAGATTGAGTGATGCTGAGCTGAGCTGTCTGGCAATAAGACAAGACAGAGTCTGGGTCGTTATTTGTTGACGCTGGTGGACGAAACGAAGGAGTAGTGTATGGGAGACGAAATTTATAGTGACTTGAATTAAGGATTGTTGGGAGGCGATGCCCGTGGTGGTGGCGGCGGCGGTGGTACTTTGGGGCGGGGGCGGGGTGGGGTTGTTGTGGGTATGAGAGGACGACTGTGACTGGCTGGCTGGCTGGGTTTCGGGAGGTTGGTCATGACCTGTGATCGGGGTCCTATGGGAGGGTCACTGGTCTGGTGGCGTGGCTGGAGATAGACCGGCCTGGATAGGGAGGAAGGATGCTGTGTTTGGTCGGAGGAGGAGGAGGAGGAGGAGGAGGATGTTGATGTGCAAGGTGGTAGTTCAGCCCCAAGGCAGCGGTGCAGGCGAGCGAGCAAGCTGGGACAGGGCAGCCAACATGGCGAAGTCTCCCCTGACTGTCCGTTTTCGCTCTGAATAAGGTTATATACTACTTAAAAGCACAGAATGACTTCAGCAGCATATATATATATATGCAAGCACGGTATGTATACATGTATGTAACACATCTACGTCGTGCTTTCATGACCGAGGAATCTCTCGGTTGCGGCATGCAGCGCCTGAAGGAAGGAGATTCTGCTGCAGGTGATGACCACGGCAGCAGGGCACAGGGCAGACAGCTCGTCTCGCTGACTGGCAGCCGGAATGCAGCGAGTTGTTGCCGCGGCGGGTTGCAGAGTTGTTGTTGCTGCAACAACTCGCATGGAAATCGTTTGTATAGTTTTGGGCGCCCGTTATCAGACCGAACTATCAGTAGTCTGACTAACCACACCACCATCCCTACTCCCCACCCCACGTACGTAGGTAGAACCGGTGTCACCTCCCCTTACCTCCCCCTTCCCGAAGCCCATTCATGACGCCCTGCGTTACAAAGGATGCTCAAAATGGTGCCCCCCCAAAAAAAAAAAATTTTTTTTTTTTTCAAATGCTCCTTTCTTGAAGAGGTTGGTTGACAGGCAGGCAGGCTGGGTAGTATGGGCCAATCTCGAGGTGACTTGAGTTTTTTTTTTTTTTTTTTTTTTTTTTTTTGGTGGGGGGAGGAGGAGCCGGGTCACATCTATACGCTGCCTAGGTAAAGCACATTAACCCCGTCTGCGCTACCTGGAGGCGGAGTCCGGCCTAGGAGGCCCCAAGTGAGAGACGAGGTCTCGTGGCGTGCATTCGTTTGTGCATTCGGCGCACGGCGGAGCGCAGAGCGACTTTTCGGTACCGGGTACTTTCGGGACGCTGGGTTAATTTCTAGTCTTTCTTTGGAAACGGTTCTAACATAATTTAACAGCCGTTTTTAACTTGTTTTTCCATGCTATTTAATGAGTCTATTTTTTCCTTACTTTGTTCTGGGTTCATTTTGTTAATTTATTTACCGCTTAAACTTAAATATGGTGTCCATTTGAAAGATGTTACAGAAGATGGTAGGAAATACAGAAACAAGAGATCAGTTATTAGAAAAAAAAAGATAAATTGATAAATTTATAGATAAAAATGTCAGTAAATTACTGAAATACAAGGAGAATTGCTTTAGGGTGGTAGTAACGCATTGCATCCTCGCTTGATTCGAGCATTCCGGTTTGGAGATGACTCCGAAAATATTTGTGTAATTTGCAAGTCTGCTTCGTCTCCTACCTGCAAGAATTTTCTCGTGCAATGGCCGTCATCTGGGGGTCGCGAATATTACTTCACTTTGAGGTATAATCTTGGAGACGGCCCCTTTGGCACCCTGGATATGTATAATATCATGTTTGTAGAACAAAGTCTTGTCATAACGACCGCAGTGTCAGGCATTACGTATAATTCGGCCCTTTCAATTGTGTGTGAGAATGAACACGACTTATGAGTCCTTGGTAATTATTGTTGGTGTGCTGTCTAGAATTTTCGTCACCCTTTGTCTGTTGTTGTTTAGAAGTGTTGGTCTTGCTTGTGCAGGCAATTTTTTCATCATTTTTTCATGGCGTTTGACCCTTTTCAGGAACGCGGACATATTAAAGCGTGAAATTAAATGCCCTATTTTAGAATATGCTTTTTTCTAACACGGATTAAGTTTTAGACAATGAGGACAACGTCATTTTATGCCCAAAAAAAAGAGGAAAATAAGAAATCCTCAATTTTTCTGTCAGTGTGATTCTTCGAGACAGAGAATGTTTGAACAAGGAATCTAACCTTCTCCCAATTCAGTTAACTCAATATATCCCGCCCTTTTCCTCCTCCGAAAGTGAGAGACGATCATTTTTCCTCATTTCCTCATTCCTCTAACTGTGAACCTACTCCAGAGTTGAAGGTTAAGTTAAACAACCCCAGCCCGGAGATAATAATGCAGATATGTGAAATTGGCTATTGGAACACTCTCGCCCTTTTCTTAAGAAGAGTGTTATTGTTTTGTGTAGTTGTCTCCTTATCGATGGAAGGGGGTGTGTAACTTCGCCTTAAAAAGCTTCTAGTGGCTGCCAAAACATGCATCTAGGCGAGTTCGGAGTCTTATAAATATTAATCACATGCATGCGTAGAGAACGGGTGAGGGGGGGATTATCATATAAATTGGTTTACGAGTACGGCGGAAGACAGAGAGGGCCGTAAAGGTACGCCCCTAGGAACGCCTCTCTCTCTCTCTCTCTCTCTCTCTCTCTCTCTCTCTCTCTCTCTCTCTCTCTCTCTCTCTCTCTCTGTGCCGTAAATCGCGAGCGGAGAAGCGGGATTGGCCCGGATAACGCTAATTGAAATATTACTTTAGATTACAATTATACTTTTGCGACGATACGATCACGCACGCTTGTGTGCGTTTGCTCGCCCGCATGCTTATCCAGGCAATGAAGGGATTGGGTAGGGAGGGTCCTATCCGAACTCGAGACGGTTGTAATCTCACGGAATCCTGCCTGCTGCCGTGAGGCGATTTTATCGGGATTCCTGTCCGGGAATCCTTCGTTAATCTGATGAATCCTTCGTTAATCTTGGAATCCTGCCTGCTTCCGTGAGGCAATTTTATCTGGATTCCTAAACTGGAATCCTTCGTTAATCTGGGAATCTTGCCTGCTGCTGTGAGGCGATTTTTTCAGGATTCCTAAACTGGTATCCTTCGTTAATCTGTGAATCCTCTCAGCTACGGTGAGGCAGCCCTGTCGGGATTCCTGTCCAGGAATCCTTCGTTAATCTGGGAATCCTGTGTGGTAACGTGAGGCGGCTTTATCTGGATTCCTGTCAGGGAATCTTCATTAATCTGGGAATCCTGTCTGCTAACGCGAGGCGATTTAATCGGGATTCCCATTCGGGATTCCTCCTTAATTTCGCGGATTGCTTCCACCATTAATCGCCGCCTGATGAGATAATGAGTTTCAGATTGGCAACTTCTCAAGAGTCAGTGGTCGCCAGCTTTTGCTAACAAGAAAAATGAGAATAGATTTTAGCCTTTAGCTCAAGGCTGTGCAAAGATGGCTCCCAGCTATGCTTCGGGACGAAAGCTTTGTTCGATGTTAATTTTCTTAAACAACAACATGCGTTTTTGTAGTTGTTTTTCTTTATTGTTGTTTATTTCAAGCCTCGGTGACTTGGGGACATGACATTGCCTAGGGTAAGAAATTAGTAATTGCGTTTTTATTTCAAATTGGCGAGAGTTAGAATGCTTGAATACTAACGAAGGGGATTACACGTGCTTTGTGTTGTTTCATAGATGTTGTTTGTTTGAGATTGATTTGTGTTGTTTCAAAGCTGTTGTGTTTTTGAGATTGATTTGCGTTGTTTGAAAGATGCTGTTTGTTTGAGATTGGTTTGTGTTGTTTGAAAGATGTTATGTGTTTGAGATTGATTTGTGTTGTTTTAAATATGCTGTGTGTTTGAGATTGATTTTCGTTGTTTCATAGATGTTATTTGTTTGCTATTGATTTGTTTTGTTTCAAAGATTTTGTTTCTTTTGAGACTGATTTGTGTTGTTTCATAGATGTTTGTTTGAGATTGATTTCTGTTGTTGGAAAGATGTTTTTTGAGACTGATTTGTGTTGTTTCATAGATGTTTGTTTGAAATTGTTTTGTGTTGTGCCATAGATGTTGTTTGTTTGAGGCTAATTTGTGTTGTTTCAAAGATGACGTGTGTTGGAGATTGATAAGACCTTGTTCGATTAACAGTTTTTAGTTTTCTTTAAAAGAAAACTATTGTGCCGGCTTTCTTAAAAACTACAGAGCCTAGAGGTCTGCAAATTGGTATGTTGATTATCCACCCTCCAATCATCAAACATACCAAATTGCAGCCCTCTAGCCTCAGTAGTTTTTATTTTATTTAAGGTTAAAGTTAGCCATAATCGTACGTCTGGCAACCTCCTATAGCTATCAACAACACAAGGCCACTATCGGACTGTGGTTGAAAGTTTCATACAGCATTATACGCTGTACAGAAAACCCGTTGCGTCGGCGGGTTTTTTACTTTTTTATTTTTCCTTTTTTAAGCTTACGCCATATGGATATAGGATATGGGATTTTTGTTAGACTAAGCTCCAGGGAAATGACGTCACTGAGAAAGAAGTGTCAAAGCACTGTCGTGAGAAAGACGAGAGGAAATTCAAATACAGGATATTAAAACGTCCATGTCGTTATCTGTGAAGACTCGATATAGACAATGTTTTGAATTATTACCATTACGTAAGCGTCACCATTTCCCTTCTAGATAAAACTGGTAGTTTTTAAGATGTGCGGGAGGACAGAAAAAGTGCGGACGGACAGACAAAGCCAGCACAATAGTTTTCTTTTACAGAAGGCTAAAAACTTTCAATCGAACGGGGTCTTATCAATCTCCAACACACGTCATCTTTGAAACAGCACAAATCAGCCTCAAACAAACAACATCTATGAAACAACAAAAATCAACCTCAAACACAGCATATTTGAAACAACACGAATCAACCTCAAACACAGCATATTTGAAACAACACGAATCAACCTCAAACACAGCATATTTGAAACAACACAAATCAATCTCAAGCCTCGGATTTACCAAAATGAAACAGGCAAACGAACGAAAAGATGGCCAGCTGTTACCCTGCACACAAGACGTTCGCATTCTCGCGACATTGTGAACGCTGCATGTCACTGGCCACTTTTTCTCTGCTCGGCAGTGATGATGCATCAGCCCGCAAGAATGTAAACACAAAACAATCTTTTTCTTCTTCTTCCCACCTCATCGATTTGTCTGTTAATCTTGACGTGACAAGACTGTAGGCGCCCTTGTTTCAGCTGTTTCTTGTGACGAAATGCCTTATTCCTCTTGCTGTGAAGTTTATTTATAAAAGGGGTATAATCTACCCCCGGGGGGCCGCCCGGGATTAAACCAGGGACATCTTCCCACCTCGCCGTTTTGTCTACGCGTACTGACGTCCCAAAACGGCGATTGCTGGCGCCCTTGAATCAGCTGTTTCTTGTCGCAAAATGACATATTTCTCTTGCCGTGAAGTTTTTTTTCTTTAAAAGGAGTATTCCATACTCGAAGGGGGCGCCCGGGATTGAACCAGGGACCTCTCGATCTGCAGTCGAATGCTCTACCACTGAGCTACACCCCCTGACGAGAAGCGAGAGTAACTTGTGAAAGATTTGTTTTGTAACTGGTAGAGGAACTGTTATCCACCAGTTTGGTGATGAATACGGTTATTGATGCTTGTTCATAAATGCGGTGTTTACGCGAGCTTAATTATTTCTAGATGATACGTCAGTATCTTCAAAGACTTTCCTTTTTTGATTCTGAAGTAAATGCAGGTTTTGTGATTACTGAACTTTATGAAGATGAGGGAACAAGGAAATAAGAGGTTACAAAATATATATTACTGAATTATTAATGACATATTTTTTCTTTTACTGAATTAATAATGTCTTCAAACTTGAATCACGAGGGGAATGTTGTTGTGACAACTTTTGTTTACGAACCGCAAAACAACGGATCATTTTTGAAGACCACGACCCATCTCGCTGACTTAGGCGGGAAGTGAGCGCTGATTTAACACCAGAGGAAGAGTCAGATGGCTGACGATCAGCGGAATGTTTTCCTTTGGGTCCCAGGTGTGCGCTGGACCGGAGAGTCAGCTGCTGACAGAGACTGACCAGACGAGCAGGTGTGCAATGCAGGTGTTCGCTTTCAGATGGGCTGACTGGAATTATTTTCCCTCTTTAGTGTTTTTTTTTATGCTTCGACAAATTTAGGGATCCTTTTTATCCTCTTTTAAGATAATGTCATTTTTTCCATACAGTGGAATACATGATACAATAAACTATATAATACTGTATACTTTTTCATAGCTACAGGAAGTCGTTGAGCTGTTAACCTAAGTCGTTTTCGGTTCATAATAAATTTATTACCCCTCTCTCTCTCTCTCTCTCTCTCTCTCTCTCTCTCTCTCTCTCTCTCTCTGTGTGTGTGTGTGTATGTATATAACAGATTTCATTCCTCGTCATCTCTCTCTCTCTCTCTCTCTATCTCTCTCTCTCTCTCTCTCTCTCTCTCTCTCTCTCTCTGGGTATGTGTGTGTATGTATATAACAGTGTATGTATATAACAGATTTCATTTCTCTCTCTCTCTCTCTCTCTCATAATGTATAACCACATACACACACACACATATATATATATATATATATATATATATATATATATATATATATATATATATATATATATATATATATACATTGTTTATATATATATATGTGTGTATGTATATATATAAATATATATTATACACATATATATACGTATATGTGTGCGTGTATGTGGCTATACATTACGAGAGAGAGAGAGAGATGACGAGAAATGAAAACTGCTTTACGTTTTGGCGAAACCTTTTGCCACTCAGTGTTTGTAAACTTGCGTGCTGGGAACTCCTGTCTCCTCAGAATGTCGAGAGCTGACTTGACAATGATTCCGTGATAAGGATCTGGGCCTGCAATGAATATATTGTTTCCCGTGTTTATAAACACGTATTTTTATTTAGGTATGTGGATCCCAGAAGTGTCTGTGCATACGTAAATCATTCATAAGTCAAACTCGGATTGCTGACTGTTATGATGTATAAATGGTACATCTCATGAATCACCTTTTTTCAGATTATCTTTCGAGATTGATTACTCTAAAAACTTGTCAAGTTGATTAATTCAGATCACGATTCACCTGATGTAAACGACGAGATACCGCTAACAGTGATTAATCTTTTGTATGGTCTGCCAGCGTTTGTGAAGCTAGTAGCTATCACAGCATCAGAGTCGTGTCTTGAGCCAGCAAATATTTTTTTGCGAGTCCGTCACCAGCGGAATGTTTTGATTGTGTCAGATATTCGGTATTTGACATTTGGAGGGATCTGGTATTTGACATTTGAAGGCATTTGTTTGGGTGCACGTGCATTTAATGGTATTATTGAAAGGCCAGAGACTTGTTGTCACGTACTGATACAGAATGTGGACGTGTTCTAGACTGCCTCTGATGTCATAGACCTGTAACATAATACATCATGTATGTATTTTGAAAGTTTGTAGGCACTGGAATATATGTCATTTGAAAACGCGCTTATTTATATTTTCCATTAATTTAAAAAAAATGTTTAAATGTTGCTTCTTTCCTTTTTCAAAGTGCATATTTCTTTGATTTCTATGTCAAATTTGGTAAAAATTAGTTATAATTTTTCAACTATAGGTCAATTTCAGACAGTCGCAAAAGAGATAGGAATGTGTTTCATCGTACAAGATCAAAATCGAATTTTTTTCTTATTTATTTTATTTAAAGTAAAATTCGGGGTTTTCAAAAGGTTATAATTATATATATTGATGAAATCTTCGGATACTTTTATAATATACATCATGAAAGTGAAAAATACTTCCTTTTTCAGTTGCTTTATGAAGTTCTTTGACCAGTGCATGACAATGAAAACATTTTCCATATTACGTAGAATGTAATCTGAAATCTCTCTCTCTCTCTCTCTCTCTCTCTCTCTCTCTCTCTCTCTCTCTCTCTCTCTCTCTCTCAGAAGAGACTCCGAGGGTGGAGCACTGTCATTTAGACCAGAATTTAAAACACTAAGGCTACGCATTTCATGAATATGGTGAAGAGATGGAAATGACAGTGAACATCCCAGACTTGTTGAATTATAATTTCGGCTGTTAAACTCGGAAACATTAATGCCTCTTTCTTTTTGTTTTAGTTTTCTGTAAAAGTAAACTGTTGTGCCGGCTTTGTCTGTCCGTCCGCACTTTTTCGGTCCGCCCTCAGATCTTAAAAACTACTGAGGCTGGAGGGCTGTAAATTGCTATGTTGATCATCCACCCTCCAATCATCAAACATACCAAATTGCAGCCCTCTAGCCTCAGTAGTTTTTATTTCATTTAAGATTAGTCATAATCGTGCGTCTGGCAACTCTATAGGACAGGCCACCACCGGGTTTTGGCTGAAAGCTTAACGGGCCGTGGGTCTCATACAGAAAACTCGATTGCGCCGCAGAAACTTCGGCGCATTTTTTCTTTTTTTTTATCGGATATACAAGTCGCGTTTTATTTTAGGAAACGTTGATTATTTACAACGTGGATTCAATTACATTTTGGTTTTCTTTTAGGTACCATGATCTACTACAGTCCTATCACAAAGTTTAGTTGTGTATATACCTACTGTAATGTTAACACTCATATATATATATATATATATATATATATATATATATATATATATATATATATATATATATATATATATATATATATATATATATATATATATATATATATATATATATATATATATATATATATATATATATGTATGTATATGAATGTATGTACATTATATATGTGTGTATGTATATGTATATATACATAAATATATATATATATATATATAATATATATATATTATATATATATATATATATATATATATATATATATATATATATATATATATATATATATATATATATATATATATGTGTGTGTGTGTGTGTGTGTGTGTGTGTGTGTGTGTGCGCGTCTGGTAGTTTGGCTTGATCTAAAACCAACTAAAGCAAAAAAAAGAAAGAAAGAAAGAGAGGATTCTCCCCTTAACGAGTCGTTTTGTCTCACGCCCGCACGCCCTCCGGCCGGCCGGCACCCGGACCCGCATGCGACTGCGCCCAGTATCACTCTCGTCGCCGTCAAATGTGACGCTTTCGTCGCCGCCGAGGTCATTAAAAGGTTGGATGATGATGATGATGATGATGATGGTGATGATAATGCTTTCACTGCGTTATTCCTCAGGGGGGTAGTCCCATTGTTTTCGGGGGCCTCGTAGGCCCGCCCTCCGAGGCTCATTTCACGTCACGCTTTTCACACCTGTCGTTTCAGGGTTGTGGGAACTCTCGGGGGCTCCTCAGAATCCTCACCTGACGGGGGACTCGGAGTTCCCCCTCCTTTCTTTTCCTCCTTCTCCTCCTCCTCCTCCTCCTCGGCTGAGGAGGTCTTCGTCGTGTCCGGAATTCTTTTGTTCGTCCTTAGTCTTGCTTTTATTCGTCTACTTCTTTTATGCCTGACTTTTTTTTTTTTTATAGAGCTGTAGAGTGACTTAGAGATTATGGACTGTGCGATAATGACTTTCTTCAGAGAGAGAGAGAAAGTTAGTGTACTTGGTTTACGGAATAACCGAATCATTCTGATGTCTTCGATGTTGCAAATTTATTGCAGCTGTTAGGTTTTTAAAACCTAGATAAAAAAAATCACCTTTAGCTGGTTCTAATCTCCCTAAATTCCCTTTATATTAAAGGGAGAATGTGGCCTTAAACGTTAGAGCCAGGGACCTCTTTCACTTTAAAAGAAATTATATAAATACCCATCGTACAACCCGACTTTCTCACTAAAGTAACTAGCAAGATTATGTACTGCATATACAAAGCTGGTCTTAATCTGAAGATTACTGGGCCCCAGCATTCTTCCTCGGCAGCGCTCATGCGAGCGTATCTCAGTGGAAATAATTCCATACTAAGAGGATAAGAAGAAGAAGACGAAGAAGAAGAATGAGTATAAGAGGAAAGAGTATTAAATGAAGTTACTGGAATGTGACGGGGCGAACTTTCGTTTGTTTTTGTCTTATATTTTCTTGTTTTCTTTCTTGTTACAGTTAATTTTGTTTTGATGGCGGGTCTGAAACGATAACGATTCTTTTACAGCACATTCTTCGGCATTGTTAGTTAATGTTGTAGCTGGTATCAGCTGCAACTTTAGTAACAGACGTGAAATTTCAAATCAGTGCCCCCTTTGGTGGGCTTGATTTTCTGAATAATAATAATAATAATAATAATAATAATAATAATAATAATAAGTAATAATAATTAATAAAATAGATAAAATAGATAAATAAATAAAATAGATAGATAGATAGATAGATAGATAGACAGATAGATAGTAGAAAGAGCAAAACGCTTTAGAAGAAAGAAGGTAAGATTGAAATTGCGAATTGCCTTCCAGGATCATTATTAACCAGAAAAAGAAGCAAAAGTAAATGATGCATGATTCCAGTGACAATTGGGAAAAGAATGTCACTCGCTTAAAATGTTATTGTTAATGAAAACTAATTGGAAATCAGCAATAGATTTGCAGTGAGAAGTATAAGCAGTTTTGTTTTACAGTGTTGGATTTATGTTGCTCAAATATTGGGTTACAAAAACGTTACAAAATGCATATAACTAACTGAAAAATTTTATTGAAAGACACTATTTCCACCTAGATTCTGCACCTAACTGCTGAAGGCTAAAATCTGCAGTAGAAAAAGAAAAAGAAAAAAGGTATTTTAGTATGCGTCCGTAAAAACCGCTACTGATTTAAAAATATTAGAGATAAAGAGGTAAATTAAGTCTTATTTAATGGCTAAAAAGTGTGTTTAACAATATCTGGAGAATGAGTTGACATGGTAACGATGTATTCGATGCGAGATTCACTCAAGATCGATTTTTTCCCAAATTTTTCGTCGAATATTTGATACCAGTCGCTTAATGATGTTCACTATACATTCAGCAAACGGTTCAGCACAGTGAAATATATCTCACCGAATCAAAGAGGATTTCAGCAATTTGAATAAACTTCACTGAGCAATGAATTACTCGACTCATATGAAATTACGAATTAATGCACCTTTTTAGGACCACATCAAAATTCTGCTTTCAGCTCCAGGAAATAACCCAGCCTGCAAATATGCCGTCCTTGAATCTAACCGTAGCTTTCTGGACGCTGGAAAAAGTGCTGGAAAAGGGGCTTCCATACCCATCATTTTCTTATAATTTTCTGATTTTTCTGGAAAACCAACGTAGACCAAAAGCGAATCCTGCTGTTATTACAAAGGATCAGACGTGAAATTATCCACTTAAAGAAATTGGTTCTTGAAGTTTTTTTTTTTTTTTTTTTTTTTTTCCTTTCCACTGGAGTCCATATGCCGTCCAGGACAGACGATGGGTAGACAGACAGACCTCAGGTACCAAGAGACAGGACGAGACAGAAGACCTTGGGATATTGACCAGTGGAAGACTTTTTTTTTTTTTTTTTTTTTGTCATTCCGTCAGGAAATATTTGTGAGGTTGAGATGAGGAATGCTTTTGTCGAAGGGAAACTTATCTTGATGTAGAACGCCTTCATTCTTAACAATGTGTAACAAAAACTGTATGGTACAGACCTGTTACTGTTTATTATTATTATTATTATTATTATTATTATTATTATTATTATTATTATTATTATTATTATTATTATTATTATTATTTTCGCGAGGAGAACTTGCCAAGCTTATCATCCGTGCCCCATTAAAAATTTACTTATCATCTCTCTCTCTCTCTCTCTCTCTCTCTCTCTCTCTCTCTCTCTCTCTCTCAAGAAGACAATTGCATACCCTAAGGTATACAAGAAACTCACTGATAGCTGGTATCTCACAATGGTGAAGGATGTAGCTGCCATGCCTAGATCAGTTAAAAGAAAATGAATAAGAATTATTCTTTTGATAGTTTATGTAGATCGAATTTTTCACTTCTAGCTTGAATAAAGATACCGTATTTCTCAGCGAGAACTTTACTAGGTAAAGAATTACAAAAGTTTACTATAAAGAATTTTGACAAAAGATTTGCATCAAATATTTTGATATATATATATATATATATATATATATATATATATATATATATATATATATATATATATATATATATATATGTATATATGTGTGTGTGTGTGTATGTATGTATGTGTGTGTGTGCGTGCGCGCGTGTGTCCTACTATTTCCTGTTCTTTGCCGTTAGGCTATGCCGGTTCATGCAATCTTTTGTGTTCACTAAGTCCTACGATATGGGTTTGACTTGTCTCTTAAATAAGACCTTTCTGGAATATGGCTCTATTCAAATTGTTCCTGTCCCTGTGCGTCAAAGAAAAGAAATTGTGTGTGTGTTTATATAAGCTTGTATGTTTATTTTCCGTCAGTATAAATCTATAAATGTGTTTGCGTGCGTTCGTTTGTGAACGATCAGATTGTGTTATACAAACATTCACATAACCATAAAATATTTTTGGATCCCTTTCCATTGGCAAAAGGAACCTAACAGATTACATTTTATTTCTTGGTAACTCTTTTCTCCCCGTCGTACCACAAACTCTTTATAAAATCACCCCGTCACGTTCGTCATTCGCATTACCATAGACAAACTGATTTAGAAACCTGTTGAGTTAATGAGATGACTTCTGAATTCGCGATAACTGTCATATTCGTCGTCTGCTTTCTTTTGTTTCGATTCGTGTCCCTATTTATAGCAGATAATATTTCGTGTCAAGGCCAGTTATGGAAAGAATGTCATTTCCTTTTCAATAACAGGCGGATGTAATTGCGCGCTTCATATCAGCTGGTATTAATAATTTGCCCTACTATTTTCTCTCTCTCTCTCTCTCTCTCTCTCTTTTAGGAAGAATATGTCAACCTTTCCTTTTGAATAATTGGTAGAATTAATAGCACGCGTCATATCAGATTGTTTTAATCTTTTGTCAAATTACTCTCTCTCTCTCTCTCTCTCTCTCTCTCTCTCTCTCTCTCTCTCTCTCTCTCTCTCTCTCTCTCTTTTATAGGAAGAATATGTCAACCTTTCCTTTTGAATAATTGGTAGAATTAATAGCACCCGTCATATCAGATTGTTTTAATCTTTTGTCAAATTACTCTCTCTCTCTCTCTCTCTCTCTCTCTCTCTCTCTCTCTCTCTCTCTCTCTCTCTCTCTCTCTCTCTCTCTCTTTTAGGAAAAATAAGTCAACGTTTCCTTTTGAATAATTGGTAGAATTAATTTAACACGTCATATCAGCTGTTGTTGATCATTTGTCATACTCTCTCTCTCTCTCTCTCTCTCTCTCTCTCTCTCACACACACACACACACACACACACACAAACTCAAAATCTCAGTCTTCCCTCTTCTAATTAACTCATTATAATCATCACGCATATTAGACAAAATTTTTATCACAACCACAAAACCGAATCACACAATCTGGAAAATGGCATCTTGAAAATGACTCACTCATTTCCTCAGTGACGTCATTTCCCCCTTTTTAAAAAATGTGAGAGGAAGACTCACCGAAGCTCATTCCTCTTAGAAATGACACGAGTCTGACACGCAATTTCCATATAGCTACTTGAGATGAAGCAACCGCTTTAAATTAAGTGAGATGGTCTTACCTCCTTGGTCCGGAAAGGCGTTACGTAATTCGGGCAATGACTCATTTCCTGAGGCAGGACCAGTCTTAAGATTTACCTACATTGAAGAGCTAATGGGTTTCCTACTGTTACGTTATAGTAATAATAATAATAATAATAATAATAATAATAATAATAATAATAATAATAATATTTAAAGCTATGGCCAATGGGCGAACAGGTAGATTATATTTATGACCCATATTTTGTTCAACCAAAAAATTTTGGGATAGAATAATTTTGTTTTGCGTAATCATTATTATTTTTATTATTATTATTATTATTATTATTATTATTATTATTATTATTATTATTGAAAAGGATGGCTGTATTATGCGAATTTATCTTATACAGGATCTTTTGTGTTTTTCTTATAATTCGCTTTTCAGGCTCAGCGATGTTGGTCAGCAACTGGCCAATATTCATACTGGTAAATATAGTGTATATATATATCTTTTATTATATTGCTAATTTGGTGGTATATAGGGTTATATTATATATATACCACTATATAATCATTATATATATATACTTTTGCCCATGATAATTTGAATGAATGTTTGTGCGTGCGGTGTGTTTGTGTTAATCATTTGTACGTACATGATATTGTGAATGAATGTTTGTGTGTGCGTATGTGCGTACGTGTGTGTGTGTGTGTGTGTAAGGCGAAATGACCTTCAACGCCTCCAGTCTCCGCCTCCTCTCCTTTTAAGGAAAGTTGGGTGTGGGTGGAATGAGAGAGAGAGAGAGAGAGAGAGAGAGAGAGAGAGAGAGAGAGAGAGAAAGAGAGAGGGGGTGGGGAGGGGGGGATGGGGTGAATGAAACGGTAGCCATGTTAGAGATAGAGCAGCTATGACTGTACAGGTCGTCTGGAATCCAGCTGTTTAGATGGTTTAGATTTAGCTGGTTTGCGTCTGACGCTTAGATTCAGCTGTTTTGATGGTTTAGATTTAACTGTTTAGAGAGTTTAGATGGTTTAGCTTCAGGTGTTTAGATGGTTTAGATTTGGCTGGTTTGCTTCGAACGTTTAGATTCAGCTGTTTTGATGGTTTAGATTTAACTGTTTAGAGAGTTTAGATGGTTTAGCTTCAGCTGTTTAGATGGTTTAGATGTAACTTTAGATTCAGCTGTTTGGATGACATACATGGTTTAGATTCAGCTGCTTAGTTGGTTAAGGTTCAGCGGTTTAGATTGTATAGGTGCTTTAGATTCACCTGTTTAGATGGTTTAGACTCAGCTGCTTAGATGGTCAAGATTCAGCAGTGTAGATGTATTGATTCACCTGTTCAGATGGTTTAGACTCAGCTGTTTAGATGGTTTTGATTTTTTAGATTCAGCTGATGGTTAAGATTTAGCTGTTTAGATAGTTTAGATTCATCTGTTTAAATGATTTAGTTTCAGCGTTTTAGATGGTTTAGAGTTAGCCATTTTGATAACTTCGATAGTTTAGATGGTTTAGATTCGACTGTTTAGATAGTTTAGATTCAGCTGATTAGAAAGAATAGGTTAATATTTCAAGTTCAGGAATTTAAAATATTTAAAGTAAAGGAATTTGGAAATCGAAATCTAGGTGGAACGAGAGAGAGAGAGAGAGAGAGAGAGAGAGAGAGAGAGAGAGAGAGAGAGAGCTGGGAGATTGTAAGAGAATGGCAGCTGCGTTTGTTGGGTGTGGTGGTATGTCTGTTCCACAATGGAGAGAGAGAGAGAGAGAGAGAGAGAGAGAGAGAGAGAGAGAGAGAGAGAGGGAATACATATGCCATAAATCATTTGTTACTCATTCCTTCTACAGGTCTGAATCTGTAAACCCCTTGACTTATAATTAAATGTGAATGTTATTAGGCTGTAGTTATAGACACCAGTTACAGGTGTGCGTAACAGGTGTAGAATACAGGTGCGTATTTTAACACGAGCTAACACCTGAGTTAATTGGATGTAGCTTCTTTGACAGGTAGGCCAAGAAGTGGGTGTGATTGTGGTCGAATTTGGAACGGAACTCGCCTCGCAAGAAAAAAAAATGCTGATGAAGGAGATAAAGAGAGTAGATTTTAATGAAAGGTACGTCAGGTTTGGTTGGAAGGAGTCCAGAGGCCCACACCTCGGACGAGTGGCCGTGTTGGCACAAGGCCTCTTTAGACTAAATTATCCGTCTAACTAGTTAAAAGTAAAGGGGTCTATACGTAGATGTAATGAACACTGAAGAGATTTGAAATACATTTTAGGTCAGTGAACTTAACCTCGGAGAAGTTTTTGACTTCTCCACAGAAATATTTTGACCTCTCTCTCTCTCTCTCTCTCTCTCTCTCTCTCTCTCTCTCTCTCTCTCTCTCTCTCTCTCTCTCTCTCTGACAGGTCGGGATGAATTTTGTTATGCTCTTGCAAAGCTCCAAACAAAAACTTACATTCAGTTTTATTTGAACGGGACTTTTGTCGATGGAAGTGAAGACAGGTTTTCCGGGGAGCCGTTGTAAGGACCTCCATAGTTTTGTGACCAGCCGTTGTAAGGCCTTACAGAGTTTTTGAAGAGCCGTTGTAAAGATTTCATTTGTAATTTGTGGATTTACTCTTCAGAAAAATTGTTGCATGTTAGACCTGATATCTTCTTGCATTTGTATGCAATGCTTTTTATATATATCACATTTCATTGCAGTATAATTAAATGTATCCGGACCACGCTCAGAATAAGATATTATCCATTCCCATGTCCAGAGATAAACGACGACGTTTTAAATTCCGCGTACGAAGCTTTCATGACTGGGAGGACATTACTGACCATCGAGTGCGCATGAATAATGAATGTTTCCGCGCAGCAGGGGAGGGTACATAACTGCTCTGGGATAATGAAATAGATCGAAATGGCTGTGAATAGGAATGACAGATTTAATAAAAGCAGTTCATTAGTTACTTGACGTCCTAGGAATTCGAATGACTTACGTGTTTGCCTGGGGAAATATAAGTAAGGGAGTTTAATGATCTGGAAAGTAAAATAAAGAGATAAATAAATAGATAATTAAAAATATCTTCATGTTGTGTCCTTTTGAAGCTCAGATAATCCGGCAGTTTCTGGATGGTGCTTTTTCTAAAAAAAAAAAAAAAAAAAAAGTACGCTTTTGTTTCTCTGATTGCACGCTGTAGAATGCGTCTTTTGTTGAAGAGTTCTGGAAATTTGGTTTTATGTTATTATTATTATTATTATTATTATTATTAGTAGTAGTAGTAGTAGTAGTAGTAGTAGTAGTAGTAGTAGTAGTAGTAGTAGTGAGAAGACCCACTTTGAGGCAAGTTTTGTTGAATAAAATGGCTGCATTTTGCGAATTGGTTTTATACTGAGTTTTCTCAGTTCTAATAATTTGCTTTTCCTGCATATCAGTCAAATAAATAATAATAATAATAATAATAATAATAATAATAATAATTCATATTTCGATGGATAAAACAGCATATTTCTTACTGCAGAAATTCTTTATTTAAACCATTGCAGCAGGTTGCTGAAACCTGGGATGTAAAGAATTTCTGCTGTAAGAAACATGAACATATTAATATTATTATTATTATTATTATTATTATTATTATTATTATTATTATTATTATTATTATTCAGGAGATGAGCCGTTTGGCGACCGTGGCCTTTCGAAAATGGAGAGAGAGAGAGAGAGAGAGAGAGAGAGAGAGAGAGAGAGATTTTTTTTCTTTCATTCTTCGGTAGTACCAATGCTTGCTAGTGTCTGTAGTTTCAGCTAAGGCATTCTGAAAAGAATGACTTAGACAATTGTTTTGTCATGAACTCCTAATTATCTCTTAAATGAAAAGCACTTCGGGGTTTGGTCTTCAAGAATGGTGCCCGTTGTTGAACATATTTGGTAATGAGAGTTTATGGCTGCAAGAATCGGGGGCTAATTTTTAATTATGCCAGTGTATTGTACCACCACTTTACCACTTTGTTTCATTTAGAGAGAGAGAGAGAGTCCTTCTAAGTACTACTGAAGTAAAGAATTTTTTTTAGAGAGATAGAGGTGGGGAAGAGAGAGAGAGAGGGAGAGAGATAGAGGGGGAGAATTTGATTGGGTATCTAACAGAAAAATTGTTTATATATAATAGAAAATTTTGGGCAACACCAAGAAAGAGAGAGAGAGAGAGAGAGAGAGAGAGTTGTTAACACGTCTAACAGAGATATTGTTATGTATGAAAGAAAATAGGGATTTTTAATCGTTTTTTTTACAACAGAGAGAGAGAGAGAGAGAGAGAGAGATCTTAACATATTCGAAAGAGAAATTGTTTATACATAAAATATAAAACGAATACGTGCACACACTCATTCACACACGCATACAAATGTAGATACAAACGCATGCGCACACACTCACTTTTCGGCACTTGAAAGACTTTATATAAGGTCCTGGAACCGTGGAACCGTTTCCCAGAGATGCTATCAGCCAGTGGGAATGGTATACATTTTGAAAGACTGATAGGACTGTGTGCCTCTCTCTCTCTCTCTCTCTCTCTCTCTCTCTCTCTCTCTCTCTCTCTCTCTCTCTCTAAAAATTCTATATTTTAGTTTTATATAGAAGGACTGTCTCTCTCTCTCTCTAAAAATTCTTTATTTTAGTTTTATATAGAAGGACTGTCTCTCTCTCTCCCTCTCTCTAAAAATTCTTTATTTTAGTTTTATTTAGAAGGACTCTCTCTCTCTCTCTCTCTCTCTCTCTCTCTCTCTCTCTCTCTCTCTCTCTCTCTCTCTCTAAAAAAATCTTTATTTTAGTTGTATTCAGAAGGACTCTCTCTCTCTCTCTCTCTCTCTCTCTCTCTCTCTCTCTCTCTCTCTCTCTCTCTATGAATGGGGTTTGTTCGTCGGAGAATGCTTAAGGAGAACAGAAGAATAGCTACGGCCCTATCGTGAGCTCAACTCAATGAGATAACTCCACTTAAAGAAATAGATAACTTCCTAAGATAATTCTGGTATTTCCATATTTTCTTTTTCTTTTTTTCTTTTTTTTGGCTACACCCTTGTTTGAGTGAGGAACGGGGCTGCTTTTGTTTTGTTTATTTTTTTTCTCCAGTTACTGCGACTTTTTCTCACTGACTGGAGAGACCTGGAGTTACTCCCTTAAGGCTTAAACTTGTTTTTCAAAAAATAGAGAATTTTTGAAGCTTCGTTCATTTACTTGTTTTGCTTTGCAAATTGTTACGCCTGTTTGTATCTTAGTTACTTATTTTTTCTTTATATCTTAGTTTCTTGTTTTCGTTTTGTATCTTAGTATATTATTTTCTTAAAGTGAATTTGGCAGATTGGTAAAGTGCACCTGAATGGATTCGTTGTCATATCCGTGTTTTAGACTAAAGTTCCATTGGTGATTCTATATGTTAGACCTAGTCGATTCGTGTTTTACTTTAAAAGTTCCATTCGTGAATCTGTTTGTTAAACCTAGTCGATTCGTGTTTTAAAAGTTCCATTCGTAAATCTGTCTGTTAGACCTAGTCGATTCGTTGTCATATCCGTGGTTTAGTTTAAAGTTCTATTCGTGATTCTACCTGTTAGACCTAGTCCATTCGTTACCGTATTTCTGCGTTTTAGACTAAAAGTTCCACTCGTGATTCTGCCTGGTAGACTTAGCTATTCATGAAACTTCACTATAATCTTTTACGGTCTTATTCAAAGCGCGTTCCACTTGATGGTCATTTGGGATACGCTCTTTTTGTTATTGTTTGTGTACACAAACTCTCTCTCTCTCTCTCTCTCTCTCTCTCTCTCTCTCTCTCTCTCTCTCTCTCTCTCTCTCTAGAAAAGAAGAGAAGAGTTCATCTTGATTCGAACTGCCCGTGGAATTCGGGGCTGCTTGTGTCTTAGAATGGTAAACACTATATAGGCCTATTGTTTTTAATGAACAAGCAAGTTTGAAGCAAATGTCTTTGGTGTCAAATTTATTGATCGGAAAATATTTAAAGTGATGTATATGCAAAGTAATGTGACCATAACACCAGATTCTTTCATCTACATAGTACTACAGTACAGTGTACTGTGTAACAGTACTATGGAACCTGAAGAATGTGTAATCTAAGCCACCCCGTGTTATTGAAGCCTAACACGAGTAGCCTACATACATACATACATACATACATACATACATACATATGTAAATCTTGTTTGTTAGGTGCTACAATACGAATCAGTTAACGAAGAACAAACATCAAAAACCTCTTGCCAGATTGGTTTGATTAATGTAGTACTAGGGCGGTTGGTTTTTCTACAACGTAGTTCTGGGACTGTTGTGATCTTGGACTAATAACAGTGACATATTCCTTTTGGATCTCCTTGTCTATTTTGTAGTGTTAAATTAATAAAATCTCTCATTTTAAAAATGGTTCTCTGGACTTGTGAGGAAGCTGCTATGGTGATATTCTCTCATTTGTTTATTTATTCTTGTGCTTAATGTTAAATCAAAGACATTTTGACCTTTGTTCGACAGATTCACGATGATGAAACTATCTTCATTTCACTGACTTGTACCGTATTCGAATTTCTAGATTCCCTTTTATTTCCCTCTTATTTAGTCCCATGTCATATTTCATTCTGATATTTGCGCCTGCGCTCTCTTTCCCTCAATCTTCTTCCTCCTCTCTCCATCTCACTCACTCTTCTGCCTTTCCTCTCTTCTTCTTCCTCCTCCTCTTCCTCCCTCATTTGACTCTAGTCTCATGTCATAATCCATTTTTGCTTCATCAGCTGTTGCGGTTTCATATCTACTCCCACTTCACATTCCTCCTCCTCCTCCTCCTCCTCCTCCTCCTCCTCCCCTCCTCTTCTCCTCCTCCTCCTCCTCTCTTTCTCCTCCTCCGCCTCTCTCTCTTCTTCTTCTTCTTCTTCCTCCTCCTACCTCAGTTGGCTCTTTAGTCTCATGTCATAATCCAGTTTTGCTTCAACAACTGTTGCACCTTCATACCTGCTCTCACTTCATACTCCTTTTCCCTCTTCTCCTCCTCCTCCTCTCTCCCTCCTCCTCCTCCTCCTCCTCCTCCTCCTCCTCCTCCTCCTCCTCCTCCTCCTCCTCTCTCTCTCTCTCTCTCTCTCTCTCTCTCTCTCTCTCTCTCTCTCTCTTCTCCTATAGTTCCTCTCCACTTTAGTCTCTTGTCAGAATCCATTTTGCTTCGTCAACTACTGCGCTCCATATCTACTCTCCCCTCACACTCCTCTTCTCTCTTCTCCTCTTATCTCCCTCACTCTTCCCTTACATTTCCTCCCCTCTCTCCTTCCTCCTCCTCCTCCTCCCCCCTCAGTTGGCTGTTGTCTTGAGGTCTGCGCAGACTATCGTAGCCGGTAACCCAAAACCTTGCACGTGTCAATCACGTTTTGATCCAGCGGCCCGTTACGTCTGTGTCAAGTTCTCTCGAACAATTCTTATTTATTTTCATTGTTTTTTACTGTTTTTTACAATTGGTTAATTGTTTAAATATTTAACTGTACCGTAATGGGTTACTTTGCTTAGTTGTCAGTGGAAACTAATTCTGTCATTTGAGAGAAAGTGGAAAAAAAAGACTAAACAGTTGTGAGAGAGAGAGAGAGAGAGAGAGAGATCAAGTTTCTTCTAATCCACAACATCAACATTTTTCATGTTTCTTTCGTTTCATGTTATTTAATGTTATTTAAGTTGGTTATTATCTAAAATGACAATTTTGCCAGTCATGAAATCAAATAATGTAATATCTGACAAGTTTGTACCCGCCAAACTCTGACAAGATTTAAATACGGTAACAGCTGACAAGGTTTTAAAAATCCGACAAGCTTTTGCCCGGTAAAACGTGACAAAATTTAACCGTTAAAATCATACAATTTGGCAAGATTTTACCCGGTTAAAATCTGATAAGATTTTAACCCGGTAATATCTGATAAGATTTGCAGAGATAAGCTTTTACGCGCTAAAATCTGACAAGATTTTAACCCGGTAAATTTGCCAAGATTTTAACTCGGTAAAATCTGACAAGATTTTAATCCGGTAAAATCTAACAAGTTTTTAACCCGGTAAAATCTCACAAGTTTTTTAACCCGGTAAAATCTGACAAGCTCTTAACCCGGTAAAATCTTAACCCGGTAAAATCTGATAACATTTTAACCCTGTAAAATCTGAGATTTTAACCCGATCAAATATGACAATTTTAACCTGGTAAAATCTAATAAGATTTTAACTGGTAAATCTGACAAGGTTTTAACCCGATAAATTATGACAAGAGTTTAATCCAGTAACGACGTACTTGACGAAGCTCTCTCTCTCTCTCTCTCTCTCTCTCTCTCTCCATTTTTAATTGACTCGAATTTTCACTCTCCTCTAATTTTTTATCTTTTTCCTATCAATTCCTTCTTCTTCTTCTTCTTTGTTTTTTCCCCCGTCAGCGACGAGGAGGTCGTCGAAATTTCAGGGTCAGGGTCAAAGGTCACTGCTTGCATCTTCACGCAATATTTTTTTCTACTAAAGTCGTTCTCTGCTGCCCTAATCGCTCGTTACGACTTTGGTATCGGCTCTTGTTCGTTTCTATTTCCACGACGGATTTTAAAAATTTTTTAAAGGATTTTAATTTAGCGTAATTCTACTGTAATGTCATTTTTTGCGGTTCTTGATTCCCGCTATATATTTTATTTGTGCGCTGGTTTTATAGCTGGTACTTTTCCTGGCTGTTACTGGTTATTATAATCTGAAGTTGAGGTTATGGGATTTTGACAATTTTTATGCCTGGTTTTTATTAATTTTATTAATATACATATGTATATATATGTATATTTATATACATATGTATATATATATATATCTATTATATATATATATATATATATATATATATATGTATATTATATATATACATGTATATATATAATATATAAAATATATAGTATAATATATAGCAGTACGATCAGCTATTTTTTCTATGCATGACAACAGTTCAGTTATATCCGTAAAATAAGTAGAAATGATAAAAAAAAACTGATATAAACGAACAGTTTTTGCGTCGTGTCTGTGTGTGTGTGTGTGTGTATGTGTCTGTATGTTGGAATGTGTGGTAGACACAAAGTAAGCAGTTGGTTGTTTGTAAGGAGCAGAAGGCCTGAAGACAACCCAGTCTATCTTATTTTTTCTTCTGTTTCTTCCTTTTCTTCGTCTCTTCAGTTCTTCTTCTTCCCATCCCGCAAGATTACGAACATGACCGCATGTAATCTCTGGGTGTTGTTTTTACTGTTGATTCTCTGGTTTTTAATGTTGTTTCTGAATCACCATCCATCCCTGATCGTATTACTCCTACCTTTGAGATGGTTCGCTGAGGCACAAGATTTCTCTCTCTCTCTCTCTCTCTCTCTCTCTCTCTCTCTCTCTCTCTCTCTCTCTCTCTCTCTCTTTTGGTTTCTTGTGCTATGACAATTATTGTCATCGTCTTCTTCTTGAGAGAGAGAGAGAGAAAGAGAGAGAGAGAGAGAGAGTGAATGAGTGAGCGAGCGAGCGAGCGAGCGAGAGACACACAGACAGACAGACAGGCAGAGTGAATGAGAGGGAGACAGAAGTGTGAGAGAGAGAGAGAGTGAGTTAGAAAAAGAGAGTGAGTGAATGAGTGAGAAAGAAACAGAGAGAGAGAGAGAGAGTGAGTGAGTGAGAGACAGAGTGAGTGAATGAGAGAGACAGAGTGTGTGATTGAGAGAGAGAGAGAGAGAGAGAGAGAAGCCACAACGATGACCCGGCATTCTTGCACACACGCCGCACAAAACCGCATGCATTACGGGTTTCCTACCGGGCATTTCTTTTATATACTTTGTCTCAGCAACTTCCTATGAGCAGCTGGGCTGTAGCCTTAAAAGGATAATAATAATAACAATAATAATAATAATAATAATGGTGTCAGCGCTGTATTTGTGGGGTTAGAATACTATAATATGGAATAAACTTTGTTTAGCTTAACGTTTCCTTGGCTAATGCGATCGTCACTTTCTCAAGGTATATTTGTCTCTCTCTCTCTCTCTCTCTCTCTCTCTCTCTCTCTCTCTCTCTCTCTCTCTCTCTCTCTCTCTCTCTCTCCCTAATGAACAAAGTAAATCTTACGGTACCGAAAGTTCTTTATGAGATAAAAAAAATATATATATACATATACAAACATATATATACATATATAATATATATATATGTATATATAAATACATATATAAATATATATATATATATATATATGTGTATGTGTGTATATATATATATATATATATATATATATGTGTGTGTGTGTGTGTGTGTGTATGTGTGTATGTGTGTACACAAAGCATATGCCGATACACCAACGTAACCACACCTGAGCATCTAATCTTTCATTTTCCAATACTATGAAGAAGTAAAAAAAAAAAAACCATATTTGTGGACGAATCTGTGTTAGGAAGGGATATCGGAGTCTCATTTGCGGCGAAAGAAGTTGATCTAATCCCCCCCAAAAAAAAAACAATCCCTGATCCCTTATTCCCTCCCCTAATCCCCTGTTCCCTCCCCTAGTCTCTAATCCCTCTCCCCAGCCTCCGAGTTAATTACCCTCCTATATAATGGTCACATTGTCACCTGCGTGACTCACCTGGCTGGCTTTCTTCCAGGTAAGGACTTTGGCTTTAATAATAATAATAATAATAATAATAATAATAATAATAATAATAATAATAATAATAATAATAATAATAATAATAATAATAATAATAGTAATAATAACAACAATAATAATAATAATAATAATAATAATAATAATAATAATAATAATAATAATAATAATATTTAATAATATTCAAAATAATAATGACAGTAGCAATAACAACAACAACAGAAATAATAATAATAATAATAATAATAATAATAATAATAATAATAATAATAATAACAAACATTAAGTTTGAACGGCATATGGCCTTGAAAGCGTCTGAGGTAGAATAAAGGTTTTAGCGCTGATCCTCTCGACTGTTAAAAGGACTTCTCCTTTACACCAAATTCTTGTGTGATTCGCTTTTGTTTTTCTCTGATTGTGTGAGCTTATCCCTTCCCTACCTACACCCCTTCACCTAACCCCCCCCCCACCTCTTGTGAAGATGTCTCGTCACACACATTGTTGGCAGGGGGTCATCCACTGGAATAATGCGCCAGTGTGAAATTGTCCAGTCACTAAATCCGCTCTGGATGCTTGTGACAAAATGTGCAAATTGCCGAATTCGCAGGAATAACTGGGTTAAAAACAAAGGAACTTCGATCTAAAGCAAAGGAAATATTTACTTCTCTCGCGTGAATTCTGTCAAAAAACCGTAACTCGAAATTTAGTAGACTTTTTCCACTGAATCGGATCCTACATTGATAAGCCAGACGCATGGACTAAGTCGTGTGTACTTGAGGTTTGCATATTGCAAGTTTTAGTAGCTTAGCTAGCTTGGCATTGTGCTGGTGGCTGAATTAGGTTTGCATTTTGTAAGCTTTAAAGGCTTAGCTAGCCCAGGGTTGGGTGTCTGGCTGAATAAGGTTTGCATATCATTAGGTTTAGAAGCTTAGCTAGCATTGGGTGGCTGACTATTGTAAGCTTTAGTAGCTTAGCTAGCACTGGGCTGTTGGCTGAATATGGTTTGAATATTATAAGCTTTAGAAGCTTAGCTAGCAGTGAGTGGCTGAATATTGTAAGTTTTAAAGTAGTAGCTGTTGGCTGAATAAGGTTTGCATATTATAAGCTTTAGAAGCTTAGCTAGCACTGGGTGGCTGAATATTGTAAGCTTGAGTAGGATAGCTAGCATTGGGCTGTTGGCTGAATAAGGTTTGCATATTACAAGCTTTAGAAGCTTTGGCACTGGATGGCTGGTGGCTAAATAAGGTTTGTATATTGTAAGCTTTAGAAGCTTAGCTAGCATTGGGTGGCTGGCTGAGTAAGGTTTGCATATTAAAAGCTTTAGAAACTTAGCTGCATATTCTAAGCTGACTAAATAAGGTTTGCATACCATCAGCTTTAGAAGCTTGGTTAGTTGGGTGGCTGCATATTTTAAGCTGGCCGAACAAGGTTTGCATATTGTAAGCTTTAGAAGCTTAACATAGCATTGGATTGGTAACTGAATTAGGTTTGCATATCGTAAGGTTTAGAAGCTGGGTGGCTGGTGGGTGAATAAGATTTGCATATTGTAAGCTTTAGAAGCTTCGCTTGTCTAGCACTGGGTGGCAGGCTGAATAAGGTTTGCATATTGTAAGCTTTAGAACCTTAGCTAGCAGCATTTGGCGGCTGGATGGATGACTGGCTAGCAGCAAAAAGGGCTGACGGACTAAGGGACTAGAGGACTATTATGAGTCCGAGAAGAAGAAGAAGAAGAGAGAGAGGAACCAAGGAACCCGTCCCGGGCCAGTCTTGTTGGGGAGCCTGTGACGTCCATAATAGCTGAGCTCACTCGGGGCGTGTTAGTGACTTGGACAGACCAGACCGTCTTCAGTCAGAGCTCGGATGGTGTGGAAGGTGGACGTGCGACCGGGAGCTCCTCGCCACACACGCCCCAGTCCTTAATTCGGTTCATAAAAGTCGAAGAGTCCCTTTGATGTTGTGATGTAGACTTAGAAGTTTCAAAACTTGAGAGAGTGGGACTTTCGTGTGTGTGTGTTTTCTCGCGACAATAATCCAGGATTTTCTTCAATATTTGGTGCCTACTCCTACTGCCTTCGTCAGGATCTCTGTGTTTTCAAAGAACAAACTTTTAATTTTTAATTTCGAGTTTTGGAAAACGGTGTCTATAGAAATTGATATAAGTGGAAATTAAATCTGGTGCTAATGAGAATATATTTTATATATATTACAAAGAAATTTATTCCTCGCCTACTCGATCTTATGACTTAGAAGAGATCTGTACCAAATCGGAAAGGGACGAACTTATCCCAAAATGAACAAAAGTGCAGGACCTCTGTTTCCTTTTTGATAAGATGTTTTTAAACTCCTTCAAGGAAGGTTTCGTATAAGGATGAGCAGACTCGGAACGCCAATGATATAACGAAAGAAGGAATATAAGAATTTAAAAAAAAAACTGCACTGATTGGGTGACTTAGCTGAGTTTGTTCCTCTGCGTCCGTTCGTCTGTCTTGTGTGGGCTCAGAATTGTCCAGAGACGATTATTGTCTGGTGACTCTGTTCCCTTCTGGTCAGCCGAGTGGCGAGAGAGAAAGAGAGAGAGAGATTCCATCGGCAGTGGTCTGGAGTTTGAGACATGATCGTGTGTACATCGTATCAAGAGGAACGACATATTGTCCAGAGTGAAGGTATAGCAGCATCATCTTCGTTTCTCTGTTTTAACTCTTTATTTTTTTTTCACGCTTTCTTAAGACTTTTCAAATAGCTGTGTCAGGTCTCTGGTCCTTTTTCACGCTCTTTATACTTTTAAAAAGCTGCGTCAGTTTCTGAACCAGAGCTAGTGTCTGTGTGTTTGTGTGTTTTAAATCTGCCTGGGTACTTATCTGTTTTACTTTTTCAGACTTTTAAACAGCTGTTTGTCAGGTATCTCAGAAGGTGAGCTTGTGGGTGTGTATGTGCTATGTGTTTTAAATCTGGTTTCTTGTCTTACTTCATCAGACTTTTAAACAGCTATGTCTCAGAAAGTGAGCTTGTGTGTGTGTTTTGCGTTTTAAATCTGTCTAGTTCGACTGTTCTGTTACAGAGTAATTTGGTGTTCTACATTATTAATCTATCAAGCTTTTTAAGCAGCTTTGTCAGGGATCAGACTGTAAGCTTGTACTTGTGTATATGTGGAGTGTTTTAAATCTGTCTAGTTCGACTGGACTGTTACTGAGTAATTTGGTGTTTTACATAATATTCATGTACTGTAACTACTTGCTAATGAGCACCATATTCCTTGGAAGCTTGAATTTCAAGTTTGTGGCCCCTGTGGGCCTGTTCCACATGAATAGTGTTCATCCCAATAATAATAATTATAATAATAATAATAATAACAATAATTCTGCAACAACCTAAATCAATCTTTGAGTTCGTTTTATTCTGGAAATCCAGATCAGTAAATCTGTTGAACTGCTTTTGGTAATTCTTCGTAAGAGCTCCTCACGGAGATATCGTTTGTTAATGAAAGGTTTTTGACTGACCAGTACAGAAAAACGTGTACTATGATATGAGAAATATACAAAGATCATTTGAGAAATTTACTGAAGTAATTTGAGAAACTTAGAAGAGATTATTTGAGAATTTTGCCGAGATAATTTGAGAAACTTACAGAGATTATTAATTACAGAGGTTGACAAATTTACAGAGATAATTTGAGAAATTTACAGGGATAATTTGAGAAACTTACAGAATATTTGAGAAATTTACCGAATTCATTTGAGAAATTTACCGAATTCGTTTGAGAAATTTACCGGGATCATTTAAAAAATACAGAGATTATTTTAGAAGCTTACAGAGATCACTTGAGAAATATACAGAGATTATATAAGAAACTTACAGGGATCATTTGAGAAGCATACAGAGATTATTTTAGAAACTTGGAGATCATTTGAGAAATTTACCGAGGCTATTTGAGAAGTTTACCGAGATACATTGAGAAATATGCAGAGATTATTGGACAAATTTAATGAAATAACTTGAGAAATTTACCGATATAATCTGAGAAACTTACGGTCTTTTGTTTGTTATGTTAATCCCCGAGTGGCTGGTACTAAACACGGCTCCCTACTGGGCTTCACTATAAAATAACCAAACTTATCATGACAAAAGTCAATTTACTGTTGCCTTTTTTTACTCTTTTACTCTCGAGTCATGCGAGCTGGTGCACTTTGTCTTCTCGAATCCAGTTCTTGAAAAGTTGCTGGTTTAGTCTCTTGGCTCAGGAAACTGGATATCTCGTAGCTCTCCTCAACGTAAAAACCAGAAAGTCCTATAGGATAGGCTGTTTCAAACAGGCTTGACAATTGGCCTGTCTCATTTCAAATTTTATATGATTTCCAGGATTTTATGTGTAGTTCAGTCTCTATAATGGTCCGGTCTGGTTTATTGTAAATGCGAGAATTTGCAGTTGCACAGTTGAGCTTCTCCGCCGAAGCCACATTTGGTATGTGGGAGTGTTCGCCCGAAAGGTTACAATAAGACTTAAGCTAGACCTAACCCGAGAGAGAGAGACTCGGGTCAGTAAATGATAGACCTTTTAATCTAATTGGACACCTTAAGATATAGTTTTTTCATTATCTTGTTATTTTAACATGACAGTACAATTTGATGGTCAGTTGTTTAACTTGATATTTAACAAAGAAAAAGCAAAACTCCATGTTTGATGCATATAATAACCTACATATTAGGGAAATCATAACCATTTGTTAAATGGCAGTAATCAGTCCGGTTGACTTCAGTGGCCTAAATGCTTTGAACCAGTTTACAAGTTTTTAACCATTTTTGCCAATGAGGATTTTTTATGTTGTGCACTAGTTAGGCTTACGAACCCACATGTCAGTGATATTAATATTTACCATTGTTGTTGTCGGTACTGTGAATGAAGTTATAGCGAAGTTGTCGATTCTTGTGTGTTTGTGCGAATTGTAAGCCTTCAATGCAGACTACAACAACAAAATAAGTTAATGTGGAAACAAAACATCAATTCATGTGTGGCAAATTAATCCCGTAGAGTTTTATGTGGGTTAACATCTACCTTCCTTGTAGAAGTCAAGTTGTTGAACTTGATTTCGTTATGACTTTATTGTTTTTAAACTTCACATCTAAAAGTAAAGTGGCGTTCGTTTTATTACAATGTGATCTTTGACATGTTAATTAAATTAATTGATAGTTATATATATAGAAGGTAAATTTAGCTGGTTATATGTTATATAGTTTGTGAAAATGGTCAAATTGTTTAGGTCCTCTTGTCAACAACTGTAGCTTGCAACCTACCAGTTTTCGTCCATTTTCACCTATCCCATCCTGTAAATTTAATTTTTTATGTGAAACAGAAATTCTGTAACGTGTCACTACAAAAAGTTAACCTTGTCTTTGAGTAATATGAGTGCGAATAACCTACAGGAGAACTAGGCCTAGAAGTATCTTGATAAGCTTTGCTTTTAGCAAAGAATCATCATTTCTCTAAGAACTTTTAATTGCGGTTTTGGCCGTCAGATGGCACTTGGCAAGGCCTATTGGCACCAACAGCACTCATGGGACAAAATATAATAGACAGTTTATAAATCTCTGCCCATGTTTGCTTGTTTGCCCAGCAATTCGTAATAGAAATCTCGACGTCAGAACAACTTTTGACTTTTATTCAGTGGTATAGGCCTATTCTTGTTTCTTTTTCAAGTGTTTGGTAGATGTAGTCCAGAATCGTCTTTAAAAATGTAAACTAATAGGGTAATAGTTTGTGCGTGTGTGTGTGTGTGTGTCTGCGTTTTATGCTTAGTGGTAACATACCACGAAATAAATTCTTCCCTCGCCACAAACGTGACTACACATTTATTATTTTGACGTTCCTGCTTTGAACTATGTGTGTGTGTGTGTGTGTGTGCATGCGTGTGTTTGGGTTGATTTATATGCCTTTGTAAAGAACGACCACTTCTAAGTGAGCAACTTTTATTGCAAGTAGAATCTCTCTCTCCTCTCTTATCAATTATTTTGATTATAGATTTTATCTCCTACTCGACGCTTGCTTACAAATAGACACTGATAGGCCCAGCCAGAGTATCTGAAGGTTGCTGGGTACGTGTCGTCTCTCTCTCTCTCTCTCTCTCTCTCTCTCTCTCTCTCTCTCTCTCTCTCTCTCTCTCTCTCTTCTTGGTAATCTGTCTTGCTTTCCTCTTAGCAGACCCCAGCCGGACCTTCTTGGTTACATAATGATGCGTTTAAGTTTAGTCTCATATAGTCGTACTGTTTTGCTATAGTTAGTTCATGGTAATATATCTGTCGTTGCTAAGATAGATTTTACTCCTTTTTCTAAGATATTTAGCTTATCTTTATTCTTAATTCATGCTTGCATGTGAATTTATATATATCGGTCTATTTCTTGTAAAATCTAGTTATATAAAGGATATATATAGGTCTGTTGCTTGTAAATCTTTTATCTATCAGTCTGTTCATTGTAAATCTTTTATGTGTCTGTCTGTTGCGAGTAAATCTTTTATATATATCGGTCTGTTCCTTGTGAATCTCTCTCTCTCTCTCTCTCTCTCTCTCTCTCTCTCTCTCTCTCTCTCTCTCTCTCTCTCTCTCTCTGTCTGATCACGCTCTAATGTAATGAGGAAATGTACATAACCTTTTGCACTTATTTGTTCTTCGCTGAATGGTATTTGATTTAAATTTCCTTTCCGAGATTAATTACAGCATTTGATAGTAAGGAACTACGTGCGCAGGAATCTGTAATTTATCTGTAATTTGTCTCGTTACAGGATGAGGTAATTTATTCATTGGATTTCCGCGTAATTATTGCGTTTTTGAAAATGATAATTGTGGGGTCATGGTTAAATTGATCATCTAAAGATATTACAGCGTTAGTGCTCTTTATCGAGGTAATTTAGACTAGGCCTGTCTCTGTGTGTGTATTTAAGCCTGTGTGCGAGTGTATAGTGCATAAACACATGCACGTGTGTGTGTATATATATATTATATATTACACTTGTGCGTGCATGCTTTATATTATTCCGTCGCTTTCAGTTACAACTGCATAGGCCTATCTACCAAGCTTCTCTCGTGTCAATCTCGTGCTTTGGATCTTCCGTGCTTGTTTTGTGAAATATCGAATGTCGGGCTCGGGTTTTCTCCAGCCGTTCTCTTTAATTTCGCGCTGATATGATAATCAAGCGTTTATCCTCTCCTTGGGTTTCCTAGGTGGAACCTCAGTGGAAAGGAGACACCAGAAGATTGCATCGAAATCTATTCCTCCTTCCCCGAAAGATCTTAAGAGACCGAATTGCTTTTCTTTGGTTTTCTTTTGTTTTCTCGCAAGAATGTTCCAAGCATATCGTGTTTAAGATGAAGATGATGGGGATTAAGTGTGGATTGTTTGAGAGAGAGGGAGAGAGAGAGAGAGAGAGGAGGAGTCTCAAAGCTTGATAGGCCTAGTCGCAAGTTAGTGAGGATAAGTTTGTCGTCGTATAGTTAAAAGTAAGCCTACGTGTGGCACACATTTATTGCCCCAATCTCATACCATCGTTTTACAAGTTTTCTTGCATCGGTTTTTCCGCGTTTTTTTCTTTTTTACGTAATTTCTTAGCTCCTTACATAAAGTAGAAGTAAAGCGTTATACCACGCCGTTAAAACCAACATTATAACCCAAGTCAAGTTGTCCGATGTAGTTGGATCAAGTTTTTATTTTCTTTTTTTTTTTCTCTCCCGCAAAGGTCATGTTGGTAGCTCACCGCCACCACATTCCAGAAGGTAAAACTCTTAATAACCGCCTTTGTGTATACTCATACAAGCACGAATGCTTTCTCAGGCAATGCTTGAGGGGTTGGTTTTGCTTTGTGGGACTAATCCTACATACATGCTGTTGAATTCTCGCTTTTTTAACCTAGCTGAGAATTTTAACACTTTAGAGAGAGATTTTTCTAGCCAGAGGTCGAAAAGCTTAAAGGTCTGAAAAACCTTCTGGATGGCCCAAGTTCCTTTCGGACATAGGCTATCCCTAGCCCAGGGAGGACATCAGGCAGTGACACCCATTAAGCAGAGAGAACCACTATTAAAAAAACAAATCCTCTTTAATCTTCGAATGTGATATATGTAGACAGATAAGTTGCCCTCGAAACTTAATAGTATTATCTCCTCCTCGACTGTTCCTCCTCCTAACGGGATTCCTTTGCAATGTGGCAACCGCCGCATTTCGGCGAATTGGTCAACTGTGCTCTGCAGGCATGCCGTTTATCGGCCATTGTTCTTCGGCGCCGCTTCGAAATTCACATTGTGGCAAGTGTGACTCCACAGAGTTGTTCCAGAATTAATCTCATTATTGTTCTCTGCGCATGAGCCAAGGGGTTTGGGGGTGATCTTTGACCCCGGGTTGTGACTGTCATCACAAGTCTTCTCGATCAAGTCTTAAAAGACCCAAGGTTAGAGAGGTGGGGCCGTCTTAGGGACTCCCTCCTGTAGGGGAATTGAGTCTACAGTAGGTTCTCATGCTTATTGGAATGCATTACTGGACACTTTGTGCTTGCCCTTGTGCGCCCTTTGACCTGACAATCAAGATTCCATAAGGTCGTCAAAGCAAGCAGATTTATTTGTCATATTAAACGCAGATACAGAGAAAACTCTTCTTTGCGAGTTCGTGGTTGCCATGGCAACCTCTTGAAATGAGTCTTGATGTAGCTCCTGTTGAAAGCATATTTAGGCCTAGTCTTTGTGCAGGTATACCTGCTTACTTAAACTACGTACTGGACCGATTATTGAAGATCATCTTTACCAAATTAACTGAAAGTATTTTAAATCTTACCTGTTCATTTTACCTTGAGAGACAGTAGCCCCCCAAATGAGGTCCTCTCTCTCTCTCTCTCTCTCTCTCTCTCTCTCTCTCTCTCTCTCTCTCTCTCTCTCTTTATTTTATTTTCCTAACCTGTTCATTTTACCTATAGAGACAACCCCTACGTCAAACTCTCTCTCTCTCTCTCTCTCTCTCTCTCTCTCTCTCTCTCTCTCTCTCTCTCGCAAATACCTCTAGGCCTGGTGGGGCCGGGTGTTAAGTGCAACAAAAGAAACCTTGCAATTACTATCCATTACCTCGTTTTGAGATAGGCTGCAGCGCTGAGATGTCTCACACCTGTTATTACAGGTATAACAATGCCTTGCTATTGTTGCAGGTTGCAAGGGAGCAAATTTGCATACGATCACGCACGCTGGTTGCATCCAGCCAGCTTATAAGTCTATTGCGTAGACACATAAGGCAGTCTGTCAGTGTGCTGGTATGTATATTGGCCTATGCAGGTCTTACGTATCCTGAAGTATTTATGTTGCAGTTTTATATGTGAACATATACAGTTTATGTATAGGCCTATATATTACAAATAGATATACATAGAATGTTAGACAGTGAACATGATGGATGTTAGACTATAATTTTTGTATCTAATTATTGACATTTATGTCTCTATTTTCGTGTATAGGCCTATTGTATACTTATATATGTGTGTGTCTGTTACAGTAAGTTGTGAAACCAGGTATTTCACGAAATCCCTGAAATTTTCAGGGAATTCGTGAAATCACCAATTCACTTAGGAACATTAACCCCGAGACCCTAGTACTAAACACAGCGAAACAGTGATTCATCCACATTGTTTCGCCGTATTTAGTACTAGCCCCTCTGGGATCAAATGTGTTTCGCCATGTTCAGTACTAGCCCCTCTGGGATAAAATGTGTTCAAATGCACTTAGGGACATTTGATCCCCGAGGGACTAGTACTAAACACGGCGAAACATATTTAATCCCCGAGGGGCTAGTAATAAATACGGCGAAAGTGTAGACGAATCACTGTTTCGCTGTGTTTAGTACTAGCCCCTCGGGGGGTCAAGTGTTACTAAGTGAATTGGTGATTTCACAGTCTTACTGTAATATATATATATTACGAATTAACACTGAGAGTTTTTAAACGAAATTATAAGTAACAGAGACGACGAATTTCTAGGCCTATGTTGGCTCTCAAGAATAGGCCCATGTGGGCCTTCTTCGGAATGTAGGCTTACGGCTGTTTAAAAAGCATAAACAAAAGAATTCGAGATACTCCGGACGAGATAGGCGATACTGTAAGCTTTTGGATTTACGAGTCTCTCTCTCTCTCTCTCTCTCTCTCTCTCTCTCTCTCTCTCTCTCTCTCTCTCTCTCTCTCTCTCTCTCAGAAGACATTTCATAGGTCAAACGGAGTCACCTTTCCCAATCAGGTCACGCTCCGTAGCCTCTTGGAATTCCTCAGGTTGCTATCATTATTGACTCCTCCCCCCCCCCCTCCCCTCCCCCTCCAACATCTTTCTCCCACCCTTCTCCATCTTTCTCTCCTTTCGTCTCTCTCTCTCTCTCTCTCTCTCTCTCTCTCTCTCTCTCTCTCCCTTCCTCTCTTTGTCTCTCTTTTTACTCCGGAGTGAATTCGTGGTCCCAAATACGTTTTTAAACTCTTTTAAGATCAAAATGATTAAACTGGATTGTTTTATAACTTTGGTTTTTCTTGTTGAAAAATAATCGCGGTTTTCGAAAACGAGCCTCAGTTTTAAACATAGTTTGATTTCAGCTTTAAAGATATTTTTTATTTTAAAGATATTTTTTATTTCAGTTTTAAACATAATTTGATTTCAGTTTTAAATATAAATTTATTTCAGTTTTAAAGATAATTTGATTCCATTTTTAAACATAATTTTATCTCGGTTCGGTTTTAAACATAATTTATTTTCAGTTTTAAAACTAATTTAATTTCAGTTTTAAACAATTTTATTTCAGTGACTTGATTACAGTTTTGAACATAATTTGATATTTGGTTTACGCTTAAATCTCTCGAAGTTATTTTCACCTGGATTATAAAAGACTTAGTCTCAGGTCAAATTAATATTCAAATTCGACTTTTATTTTTATAATAATTTCTCTTTTTTTAGCCATTTATTTTGCCATATTATAGAAATATAGTCGAAATTGGTTGATGTACACTGAACAGCTGCGTGCCAAGGTACCTTACTCATCTTGGTCAGCTATTTTTTTTTTTTTTTTTTTTTTTGGTATGCAGAGTGAACCACGGGGTAGGTTCATGGATGATGATGAATCCTCCAAAAAAAAAAAAAAGATTCATCAGTTACCAAATCGTCTTTGAATTCCTACTCTGCGTGCTCTTAAATTCCAAGGTACCTTACTCATCGTGGTCAGCTTATTATTTGTTTTGGGGTATGCAAAGTGAATCACGGGGTAGATTCATGGATGATGATGAATCCTTCAAAAAAAAAATTTCATCAGTTACCAAATCGTCTTTGAATCCTTCTCTTAATGCTCTTAAATTCCAAGGCACCTTACTCATCGTGGTCAGCTTATTATTTGTTTGGGGTATGCAAAGTGAATCATGGGGTAGATTCGTGGATGATGATGAATCCTCCAAAAAAAGATTCATCAGTTACCAATTCGTCTTTGAATCCTTCTCTGAGTGCTCTTAAATTCCAAGGTACCTTACTCACCGTGGTCAGCTTATTATTTGTTTGGGGTATGCAAAGTGAATCATGGGTAAATTCATAGCTGATGACGAATCATTCCTCCTGAATTCTTTTGTAAATTATCTGAGATTCCTTTGTTCCATATTCCTCTTAGCACAGGTGTGCCTTCAGTGAACCGTGTATGGAACAAGAACACCCGAGAACACCGGAGATTGTTCTCAGTGAACACAGAAACGATTCTTTTATTTGGATTTCATGAGGGACTGATTATCGGCCCCCCTTTGAGGAATGCATCGTCATCGCTTGAGAGGTTTTGTTCAAAGTATGAGTCAAACTATTTTTATTTTCTTTTTCATTCTGTATCTTTTTATTTCTTTTGTTTTCTTGTATTATAATGAACAAAGGTTATATCTTTCTTTGATGACGGGAACCCAAATATCTCTCTCTCTCTCTCTCTCTCTCTCTCTCTCTCTCTCTCTCTCTCTCTCTCTCTCTCTCTCTGTTTTAATTCGTCTCCAAAAGTAAAAGCTTCCTTTGATGATGAGAGCTAATCTCTCTCTCTCTCTCTATATATATATATATATATATATATATATATATATATATATATATATATATATATATATATATATATATATATATATATATATATATATATATATATATATATATATATATATATATATACATACAGTGTGTATATATATGTATGTATAATATAATATACTTTTTCTTTTCTGGTTCTTAAGGAGGTTAATAGAATACTTTCCGTTGTGTTCCATATCCAGAGCATATCGAAGAATGCGTGATAAACAATAAAATACGAGAATAAACTTTTAAACTTTAAGAGGAAGATCATGATGCGCAGGCGATGGTTATTGTGTCGAAAAGCAGCATCTCAGTGTTAAATGGTTCTCTCTCTCTCTCTCTCTCTCTCTCTCTCTCTCTCTCTCTCTCTCTCTCCTTCCAAGCATTATCTGCCGAATCCGCAAATCAGCCAACGGCTAATGGTTACGAAATCTTTTTAACCAACCCATCCCGAACTTAAGCGCGTTTCCAAATTCACTTTTGTTGCCTCGACTTCAATAAAAAAACGAGAAGAAGAAGAAGCATAAGAAAAAAGTAAACACAGTAACGATCTTCGTCCGCGAGTCGTGCAATTCCACCAGTCTTTATCTGACAAGCGAAGTGAAGGGACGGTCTTTTCCTTCTTTCCTTCCCTTGTGCTTCTTCTACTGGAAGAGAGAGAGTGGAGGATGTTTTTCTCTCACTTTTTTTTTTCTTTCCTTTCAGCCGACAAAGGCAGACGAGAGATGAGTGAGGGGGACCAGTTAAGTCAGTCTGATGTCTGCCCATTTTTAGGGGGTGTGTGAGTGTGTTGTTTGATCAATTGGCACTAGCAGTGTTTTGTGTGTGTGTGTGTGTGTGTGTGTGTGTGTGTAGAACTGGCTTCCTTGGTCTCACGGCGTCCTACATGATACAAAGGATCATTACAGTGGTTCCTTTCTATGATGGGAGCTGGAGGATTCCTCTGGTTTTGGGGGCTGAAGGATTTGTATCTGAAGGATTCCTCTGGTTTTGGGGACTGAAGGATTTGTATCTTAATTTGTACCTTTGTGTTTGTGTGTATGTTTGTATGAAAATTTTTTTAATTAAAGACTTGTATTTTCTACCTTGATTTGAGGCTATTGTATCGGTACACATACACTAAAACATACAGTTCATGAATGTATAAACATTCGAATGTATTTTCAATCGTATCCTCCATTTCAGATTCCAGGTTTCAGTTCTCTGTAAGAACTGTGTTCCATTTATTTCCTCTCTCTCTCTCTCTCTCTCTCTCTCTCTCTCTCTCTCTCTCTCTCTCTCTCTCTCTCTCTCTCTCTCTCTCTCTCTCATTCAGTCTGCCGTAACGATTACGCCCCGGAACATCTCTTTTTTTACCTTTTGCCTGTAATCGCCTGTAAGTGCCTGTAAGTGCCCTGTCACGCCTCGGACCCTTTGTCTCAATGAGGGCGAGATATGTGAATGTCTTATGCCTCTCTCTCTCTCTCTCTCTCTCTCTCTCTCTCTCTCTCTCTCTCTCTCTCTCTCTCTCTCTCTCTCGTGTTGTTCTTCTGTATTGCATTGCGCAGTTCTCTTGTAAGCCATTGCAAACCACCCTTCTCTCTCTCTCTCTCTCTCTCTCTCTCTCTCTCTCTCTCTCTCTCTCTCTCTCCCTCTCCCTCTCTCTCTCACTCCCCCTCTCTCTCTCTCTCTCTCTCTCTCTCTGTGTCAGGCATTGCAAACCACCCTTCTCTCTCTCTCTCTCTCTCTCTCTCTCTCTCTCTCTCTCTCTCTCTCTCTCTCTCTCTCTCTCTTGTGAGGCATTGCATAAGTCTGCTGAAGACGAGCAAGAAAGTCTTGGGAAAGGTCTAGTGTTGTGAAGTAGGCGTGACTTGTTTTTATTTTTATTTATTTACTTATTATTCCTTTCTCATTTACTTTCTCACTTCCAAAAATATATATGTATATACACATATATATTATATTTATATAGATATATATATAATTATATATATACTTATATGTATATATATACATATGTATACATACATAAATACACATCCATCCAGACACATGAAACGAGATAATATCATAAAACCTCAAGCCGTGTCGTTGTAGCAGAAGTGCCTATCCCGCTCGTTGAGTGAACGAATGGCATCATTCTGACTTCGCCCTGTGTTGACATAAGATGAGGGAGGGCTGAACTATGGCTGTCAGCTGCTGCTGTTGAGGCTGACGTCAGCTAGCTCAAGCCCCGTCGCGCCTCCAGCCCCTTGTTTTTAAGCCTACGAGAGAGAGAGAGAGAGAGAGAGAGAGAGAGAGAGAGAGAGAGAGAGAGAGAGAGAGGAAATATGTTGTTGAAATACATATTTGTTTTAAGCCTATGAAGACAGTGTTTCTCTAGGCAGCTGATAGAGAGAGAGAGAGAGAGAGAGAGAGAGAGAGAGAGAGAGAGAGAGAGAGAGACAGAGAGACAGAGAAAGAGGGAAAAAGCTTTAGAAGTACATAATTTATTGTTTTAAGCTCACGAAGACAGTTTCCCAAAGCAGCTGAGAGAGAGAGAGAGAGAGAGAAAAGAAAAATGTTTTAGAAATACATAATTTTAATTTTAATGTGTATACTAATCACGCAAGTTGTTTATTTTAAATATTGATACCTTCCGTTTTTTAATTATTGATAACTCAATTTTTTTTTCAATTATTGCTAAATCTTCTCATCTCTCAGCCAAGATCGATTTAAACCAAACTACTTATTTACCTTCATGTTGATTTCAATTCGTTCTTCCTATCGTATTTAACATCAAATAATAAAACTAGTACGATTTATATATTTAGAATCTACCGGTCACTTTTTACCAGATACTATGCAGTATTTATTTAGTATTCATTAACCACAATGCTCTCTAAACGTCTCGACTTCCTCACACTAGTCACTACTAAGCCTAGATCCAAAATAAGATAAATGGAGTTATTCTTCTGTCGCCCGGCCGAGACTCGATCTCGGGTCCGGGTGTTAGAACGAGGCGATTATCGTTACCTCGTCCGGATACCCGGACCTCGTCTAACACCCGGACCTGAAATCCAGTCTCGGCCCGGCATCAGAATAACTTCATTTATCGCATTCTGGATCTAGGCTTAGCGGTGACAAGCGTTTCCAAAACGTGAGGAAATCGAGAGCTTAAAAAGGCATTGTGGATAATGGATACTACTTACGTGTCTGGTGAAAAGTGCCCAGTAGATTCTAAATATATAATCGTACTAGTTGGATTATTCCATGAGCAATAAGACAAGCAGAATGCATTAGAAGGAACATGAACGTAAATAGGCAGTTGGGTTGAAATGCACCATTGCAGAGAGACAAGGAGTTAGTAATAATAAAAAATGTAAAGGTATCTGGTAACTAAATATCATGAGTTGTCAATGATTAAAAAATAACGTTTATGATTAGCGTATACATTAAAATGACAATGTTTTGATAAAATGTCATTAAATAAAAAATATTTATGACTGTAAATATTTGGATCTAGGCCTAGTGGTGGTGACGAGCGTTCCCGAGATGCGAAGAAACCGAGAATTACTGCTTAATTTCCAGCATTTTCTGTAGACAAACTCTTCGTTAAATTCTCGGACGATGACGAAAGAGTCGAATCGTGAAGTGAAAGGGGATACCCAGATTAGCAATTCACTTGGCGACCTTTTCGTACAGAGTGTGAGGATGGGGTCAGTGCTGGCCTCGGGAATGAATGGCTCATAGGTTGATGAATGTCCTTGGAGAATGAATGAGTGAATGAATGAATAAATGAATGGATGACAGGAAAGGAGAGGCTAAAGGTACCCGCTGAATCACCGGCTGAAACATGGACTCTACGTCAGAGTTTCAGTTTCATTCATCGAGTTTTTCCAGCCGTGGGATCGAGATTTGAAAAGTCTATGAAGCTGAGGTAGTTGTACATAAGCCAACGCGAAATTTGATGTGCTAGATGTCTCGTTAATGTTGGAATGTTAACGACAAATTTAACCACTCGTTTCAAGCAATATGTGTTTTCATGTGTTATTATGATTAATCTGTGCTTACCTGGGCAAGGGAAAATGATGACCACTGTACGTGATTATTTTATTCACATATTTAAAGACTGCCAATTGTACTCACGTTGTAGAGCAAATGGTATTTGTATTTAGTTACAGGGCCTTTTGATAATCACCTTGAAATTACCTTTATTTGAAATTTCATTTTATTTGTGTTATGTTTAAAGAGAGTTGCAAGATGGCGTCTTCTTCTTCTTCCTCCTCCTCCTCCTCCTCCTCCTCCTCCTCCTCCTCCTCCTCCTCCTCCTCCTCCTCCTCCTCCTGTCACGTTTTATTTTCTTTTTTCTTTTCCTTTCTGTTGCAATTCCTTTTCATGACCTTAAGAAGCCGTTTCACTCTCGTTGTTCCTTTCAGAGTTTGCCGACGTGTTCGAACGTCCATGTGTGCGTGTGTGTGTGTGTGTGTGTGTCAGAGAGTGTACGTGTTTTGTATATAAGAGCGCGATGCCCGTATAGAGCCCAGCAACATCTGGACTTTCAGAGGGGCTCGGTTTTGACGTCGAGCGAAGCCCTGGGCTTTCCACCCGGTCCTCCGTCGAAAATTGGCTTCGAAACCGTCGGAAAATGTCACGAGATGAGTTTAGAAACGCTTCTCTGAGAGCCCTTGCCCCAGGATGCCCAGAAACGTGCGTGCCACGGAGCATCTGTGCTCTGGTCTTGGGGTGGCGAAGTTCCCCCAGAACGATTCAAGAGTGGATGGATGACTAGGCTACAAGACTGGGCGACCTCGGCGCTGGAGCCAGTTGCCGTAGTCGATTTTAAATACGAAGGAGATGCTTAACTGGCGATGGAGATTCTGCAGAATCACTTGAACCGTCAAAAACAAACGGGGCGTCTGACGTGAAGTTTGTGGCTACGCAAACACATTGTCTTCTTCTGTAGAGGAACATCTTTCAGGGTCACTGCTTCGATTTCATTTACGTACCACGAGATGTGGTTAAAGTCCGGTTCTCCATTCTGATGTAGAGCTTTACTACAGTACCAGATCATGGCCGAAAATGTCCCCTTTTCGACGAGTGCTGAGTAAATCTTCCTCATTTTCCTTCGGTAAACAGAGGAACCAGAGTGGAAGGGCAGGAGAAACACATTAGTTGGCAACAGCAGGTGCCAGATATGGGCATGGGAGGGTATTTGTGAGCGGGCGGTGCCATGGCAGACCTCCTGACTCCCGCTGTTCTCTTGGCAAGAGTCCGCTCACTCTCACTTACTCACCTTGCCTTTTGCAGGATTGCCGATGATGATAATTCCTTCGTCTTTTTCCATTCAGTGGAGACTGATCCGCTCCTTGTGTTAATGCGGTCAGTTTTGTCCGTCCGCCGGAAGTTGGCAAACTTTCGACTTTCCTGATCATTTGTTGATGTCAGTTGTCATATTTCTCTCTCTCTCTCTCTCTCTCTCTCTCTCTCTCTCTCTCTCTCTCTCTCTCATATTCTTTCGCATGTGTTTGGTGGAAAAAAGAAAAGAATGAGTAGGGATTGTTTTTCAGACGCTCTCTCTCTCTCTCTCTCTCTCTCTCTCTCTCTCTGTTCTGAGCCTCTGATGGCAAGTCTCAAATTCATTTAAAATTCCTGGCTGCCAATAAAACACGCCTTGTTACCGAGCAGGTGGCTTAATCCAAAAACATCTGTTGTCTTGAGTTTCAGACTTGAGTGTTTTGAGTGTTTTTTTTTTTTTTTTTTTGGCGTCGCAATATTCATCTATGATTTTAGTTGTTCGTGTGGTATTTCTATAATAAGGATAATTTGGTCAAATTTAAATGCCATTTCAGCATCGTCCACTTTTGGACAAACAAATTCTTGTTAGTTTTTCTTATATTTTTTAATAAAAACAGAATTATTCTCCCCAAATCAATTTTTCTTTCGACTGCACACAATACTTGAAAATGGCGAGTGTTTTCACAGCGGCTGTCTGTCTCGGCTGTCCGCCCTCATCCGGCCGATGGTAATGGATGATAGTGATGAGACTGATGATAATGATGGTGATGATGATGATGATGATGATGATGGTGATGGTGATCAGGGCCTGTACAAGGCTAGGCATCTGTAATTCATTCCTCTCACCTTTTGGCCCCTTGTTCATTTTGACAGGCGATCTGGCCTGGGGCAGGGGGTAGGACGATTGTAAGAGGAGGAGGAGGTGGAGTAGGAGGAGGAGGACCCTGTTGTTTGGGAAAGGCTGCCCCCCAAAAAAAAAGAGATTTCTTCTGTAAGGAGGAACCTCTCCTACGCCGATCGAGTTTGTCGATAAGGGACTCTCGCCATCAGCAGCAGCAGCAGTAACAGCAGAGCAGATACCCAGATGCCCGGATGCCCAGAGACTTGCCGGTGGTGTCTGGGTCGTGGCGGTAGTAGTCCTAGCAGTAGTGGTGGTTCTGGTATAGTGGGTGGGGGGGGTGTTAGGGGAGGGGGTCGCCTTAGGATAAGGTTTTTCTGTGGGAGTCAAGGTGAAGCTGAAGTTGGTCTGGTCTACAGTGCACAGCATGGTTGACCCGAGAGAGAGAGAGAGAGAGAGAGAGAGAGAGAGAGAGAGAGAGAGAGAGCAGGGTTGGTTTACCTGGCTGACTTTTTTTTTTCTTTTCAAAAGTGTTTGTGGGATTAGTTACATACTCTTGTGCACGTCAGATTTGTTAAGTAGGTACATTTGTACATCTCTCTCTCTCTCTCTCTCTCTCTCTCTCTCTCTCTCTCTCTCTCTCTCTCTCAGGTACAGCCACATAGTTGTATTTTATGGATTCTTATTTTGGTCTTGCGTGCTAAGCAAGTTACAGGTTACTGACCATAATGCCTTTTATATTTGCACCTATTGCATGATATAAATTTCCACTTTTATTCTCCTTGTAATTTTATAATTATTGCTAACACCGACTGACTTTCTCCATATAAATATTTCATTTGTTCAGTTTTACGAAACCATAGTATCGAGGCATTGGAGAAAGGTTCTTGAGTTCTCAATATAATTCCCTATATAATTTTGTCAACAATCAATAGATTATTCATCTGTTATTCTTTTCTAACAAATTCATCTGCCTACCCTCGCTCCCAGTGACAGCTGTGCAAAGTACAAGCTGATTAATAGGAAAGAAATAATGTCGGTCTTACTCAAGATTCAAATCGAATTTAAGTAGGAATAGTTCACCAACATTTTACTCGAAAATATCCAGGAATAGTTCCCAACATTTACTCGATTTTATCCATGACTGATTCTCTAACATTTATTAGAATTTGCGTAGGAACGGTTTACTAACATTCACTGTAACTGGCTGACTACATTTGCTCGAATTTGCCCAGGAACGGTTTACTAACATATACTCGAATTTATCTAGGAATGTTCACTAACATTTACGAACTGGGACACCACAGATCTGAGGCAGCTCAAAGACCATTCGAGTTATCCCATTCTCTTTTCAAACTGAGCTGCTGGCAGGCATTTCAGCGTATAGGCTACTTCATTCACCCTTATTCAAATGAGGCCCATTGTTACAGTAGCTGTCGTAGGCCTACCGACCTTTTATCACGTCAGAGTCAGGTGCTCTAAACGGTAACATTAAGGGCGCCCTCATACCTAACGGTATGAAAGTCCGGTAAGGCCGTATTGTCCCGGCCTCCTGAAGCACAATAGTTGAGACAGTTAGTTAATACCCGGAAGAAACTCCTGCTGGTATTGAGGGCGTCCTCAGGTTTTCATTAACGGTTTCGAAACGACGGTTTTTGACTGGATTTTGTACGTATTTATACCCCTTAGGGGGGTAGTGCCGTTAGTACACCTCGTTTCTTTTACTGTACCTCCTGTCATATTTTCTTTCTTCCATCTTACTTTCCACCCTCTCCTAACAATTGATTCATAGTGCAACTGCTTTGAGGTTTTCCTCCTGTTACACCTTTCAAACCTTTTACTGTCAGTTTCCGTTTCAGCGCTGAGTGACCTCATAGGTCCCAGTGCTTGGCCTTGGGCCTAAATTTTGTATTCAATTCAGTTCAGTTCTACGTATTTATAGAAAGAGAGACCAAGACTCTGTTTAGCGATTAAAGAATTGAAGCGTTTTCATTTGCAATTATTTCTTCTTTTTTAGTGGTTGGGCAAAACTCTTCCATTTTTAACCTTTTGAACGCAGCTTAGCAAAAGGAAAAACTCGCTAAATAATAATTCAAAACTCGTCATTGAGATGGTTCTTAATAGAACGAAACAGTAGCAAGTTTAAAAAGAAAATAATCTTTGCGGATGAATATTGTTGTGACGGAATTTAATTTTTTGCTGTTAATAGTCGTCTCTTGTTTAACAGATACTGGAACTTAATCCCTGATATAAATGCTGTTGACCAAACAGCTGCATCCGCTGATCTCTCTCTCTCTCTCTCTCTCTCTCTCTCTCTCTCTCTCTCTCTCTCTCTCTCTCTCTCTCTCTCTCTCAGCTGTTTGTCTCTTGTTGCTCCTGGACTCTACACTGTCTTTAGTTGAATTTCTCCCATATTTTTCGAATTTATCTTTTTTATATGTTCTTTTTCTCATATTTATTTTTCAAAAGAATTTATCTTTTTTATTTGATTCAAAAAAGAGTTGTGGTTATAATGCCGATTTGATTGCTTATTTTTTGACTCGTCCCTTTATATTTAACCGAGATTTGTCATAAATATAGAGTCTTTATATGTAAAAAATATAGAGTTGATAATTAATATTATTTCATTGACACCCTCTTTTTTTTTATAATTTTATTTGCAATATTTTAGTTTCTGCTCTGGGACATATTTGACTAACATCTAAGCTGTCATATTTAACTAGCCATTTGTCATACTAATATATATATATTATATATATATATATATATATATATATATATATATATATATATATATATATATATATAAAGAACATTATTTGGATAATGAATCATGTAACACCAAAAACGATTTACTCTAAAGTCTATGAGATTCCAATAACATGTAAGAAAAAGTAACCTGTTCTCAACCACCTTCAATTATTTTTTCAGTTGTAGAATATATATATATTTGGTGAAATTCATTGTAATGATTGAATTTTCTTTTTTTATTGAGGATACTTAAAAGTCTGTTCAAAATATGACGACTTAGAGGAAAGAAAGTATCGGCAGTCATGTAGACTGTGGAACAGTTTCCCCTGAGGATGTTGTGAAATTGGAACCTCGAAAGTTCAAGCGAAGATCTGACTCATTACTGCCTTAACAACAACTCTACTTGCATCTTAATGATTTACTTACATTTTTATGTCTTTATTTATTAATTTGTTAATTTATTTTTTTCTATTTTCTAATAACTGATGTCATCCTTCTTTATTCCCTTTTACCTTTTGTTACTTCTTTCAAATGAACACTGTAATATTCTTTGGAAGCTTGAATTATACAAGTCAGTGGCCCTGTGGGTTTGTTCCGTATGAATAGGGTTCATCTTCTGAATAATAATAATAATAATAATAATAATAATAATAATAATAATAATAATAATTGGGAGAAAACCTCTCTATCACGAGAGAAGATGAACCCAGAGAAAGGTTCGAAAGCTTTTATAAAATTCTACTCGAGCCTTTAACAATTACATTATTGTGGACCGTTTAGAACAACAACAATAATAATAATAATAATAATAATAATAATAATAATAATAACAATAACGATAATACTGGGTTGTCCTAATTTTGAAAATAAGTTTTGAAAGATCGAGTCGACTGGGATTTTGAAACAGGTCTGGGAAAGTGGTCGAGTGAGTTCTGGGATCATGAGAGAAACATTACCAAATTTATTCTGGTCGGGCGAAGTGGACGAGTTTGCATATGTCATGCCTCTTATTACTTAAATGGTAATGAAGGTTCTCGTCGTTGCCCAGTCCTTTCTTGAGTAAATAAAATCAACAAAATAGCAGAAGATACGTGCCGTGTCTTGGAAGCGGGAAGTTATTTTTTTTTCACAATTTGGGAAGCAATAACCATAAGTTTATAATAACCATAAGTTTATTATATATATATATATATATATATATATATATATATATATAAACTTGATTCATGGCCTGCACGGATGTGTAGCTCTTAAAATCTAACAGTGTTGAATGTGATTCAACGAGAATGAGCTAAACATGTGGATAACATTTTGATAACATGTTGATAACAGGTCGATAGGTATGAATCAGTAAGAGTTATTTTTGTGAACTTATCATTGAAAAGAATCTTCGTTGCCAATATTTGCATATTTTTAATCTCCCACTTTTAATGCTTAATCAGCTTACCTTCTCTCTCTCTCTCTCTCTCTCTCTCTCTCTCTCTCTCTCTCTCTCTCTCTCTCTCTCTCTCTCTCTCTTAAAAGCAATTTTCATCGCCAAAATTTGTATTTCTTTAATCGCCAATTTTTTTTTTATACTTAATCAGCTTACCTTGTACCCTCTCTCTCTCTCTCTCTCTCTCTCTCTCTCTCTCTCTCTCTCTCTCTCTCTCTCTCTCTTTGTATGTGGTAGGTCTTGTTATTGCTGACTACTTATATGGGACTAGTCCCATCAAATTCTACACCCCTTTATGGTTGGTCTTAAAATCTTACCCTCTCTTGATGGAAAGTTCAGTGAATTATATGTTTCACCAGGTTTTACCCACATTTTTGTAGTTAAATGTGTATTAACTTATATACAATCTTGAAAACACATATATATGTGTGTATACATATATATATATAAATGTATATATATGCATATGTAATGTGTGCATGTTTAATAATAATAATAATAACTGACTTTTGCTGAGCCCCAGAAACTTGTTGCGGGCATCGCAAATTCCCCGTCATGATGGTAATTCCATTTTAATGGTGATGCCATTTCCTTTCTTAAATAGAGCTCAAAACTTTTATGAGGGGGAGTACCCAGCCACCACCAGAGGACTCTAAAGCATGCTTGACTTTTGGGCACAGTTCTACTTTTTACCCCAACCCCCGCCCCCCCATGCCCCCCCTTTTTTTTTTTGACAACTGGAGAGTGTCAAAGTACCCAGCGAGTTTCCCAAATAACTGTCAAGGCTTTCAATCCATGGCCTCGTTTTTGGGCTGGTATCGGTGTAAGGATCCAAACTTTTCTCGTATGTCCAAAATTAGTTTTCGATTTTCTCTCTTCGTTTGTGTTTTAATCTGTTTTTCTCTAGGAAGAAAACGAGGGAGAGGAGGATGACACTACGGGAAAGAGAGAGAGAGAGAGAGAGAGAGAGAGAGAGAGAGAGAGAGAGGACGGAAATAAAGAGACAGACAGACCGGAAAACGGGTACAGAGAGAAGAGAGAGAGAGAGAGAGAGGACAGACAGACAATAAAGAAAGAAGAGAGACAGACAGACAAAGGAAAAAGAGAGAGAGAAGAGAGACAGAAATAGAGAGAGAGAGAAGAGAGAGAGAGAGAGAGAGAGAGAGAAGAGAGGAGAGAGAAAATAAAGAGACAGACAGACCGGAAAACGGGTACTGACAGACAGACAGAGAGCGAGAAATTAAGAGAGTCAGACAGACAAAGAGAAGAAAGAGAGAGAGAAGAGAGACAGAAATAGAGAGAGAGAGAGAGAGAGAGAGAGAGAGAGAGAGAGAGAGAGAGAGAGAGAGAGAGATACTACTGATTGCTGTCTTTCGAAAAGTGTTGGAATGATAATGGGGTTGAGGGGTGTTGGGCGGGCGGGGGGTTGGGGTGGGGAGGGGGGGAGAAGGAACACCAATTGACCTGTGAAATGAAGATGTTAACCACCATTGTGGGTGTCATGCGTGCATCCGGCTTTGGGTGTGCCACAACCTCACTCACCCTCACACCTCACCCCACTCACCCTCACACCTCACCCCACTCTTTTGCAGTTGAACAGAGGAAGGAAGAAAATGAATGAGCAGTTAGGTTGACAGTATCAAAAACAGGTCAAGTAACGTGTTTGTTTATGCCATTAACTAAAACCTCGTTCTTAGAGTGAGGTTCAGATTTATTTACGTTATATACAGTTGTTACAGTATTACAGTTTATGCAGTTGTTACTGTATTACAGTTTCTCTTTTTCCTCATATTTTCCATCTGCAGACCCAGCTGTTTCATGATGATGAAGGCCAGCCCTGTTTTTCAGCTTGGTCTGGTTAAACTATTTTAATAATAATAAAAAAATTTTTGCATGATACGTTCTTCCCAGTTAACGTAATGGCTTTGAAAAATCATTACATATAATTTGTGGACTTTCACTCGTTGTGAGTGACATTAGGGAACATTTGACACCGATACAACAATGGATTTAACAACCGCGAGTTATTGTTATATTAAATTGATGTTCTGTTCGTCTTTGTTACTTGCAGACGTTATTTTCACAATTACATGATGAAGGAACTTGGCTATCATGTTACATTGTTAATGCGGAAGTATAAAATAAATTCTTTGGAGTTGACAGTAAATATCAGCAATTGATATCATTCTAGCTAACGTGATTGGCTGAAGCTTACATCGCTAACCGCCTCATTGGTCACAGTGATATCGGCTGTTGTTATTTACTGCCAACCCCCAAAAAACAGACAAGAGTCCTTGTTATTTCAGTAACAGAGGTATGAAGACATATCATCATTGCTTTCATAATTTATTATGTACTATATTATTTTATATTATTTCATTACTTTTGTAATAACTACAATAATTGTTTTAACGTTGATTTTTCTCTCCGTTTCAGGTTGGTTGAAAGATAATGCAATTGACGCTGGTATGTATGGTGTCAAATTTTTTGTGGATTTTTTTATATAATTTTTTAGCATTTAAACTGGTTGATGTAGAGTTATGGAAAAAGTTTATTCTGCATAATGAAAATTATTTCCTAGTTACTTTTTCGTTACTTTTGAGTTACTTTTAGTTTGATGTTATTAAAACTGTAGCATATTGAAAACAACCTTTGATGTCGCACAAGACATTTAATTGTTTGGACAATCTCAATATATATATATACTGTATATATATATATATATATATATATATATATATATATATATATATATATATATATATATATATATATTATATATATTACACTGTATATTACAGGGAAAAGACATTATATATATATATATATATATATTATTTATTTATATATATAAATGTTCCCTGTTTGTGATATCGTAATCTATTTAACTTACTTATAACAACTCGATTCTCCTGTTGCTATGTCCCTACGTGAGAGAGAGAGAGAGAGAGAGAGAGAGAGAGAGAGAGAGTAGGGTCTGAGTGGGCGGGTCCTTAGCTAGCCCTGGAATGATCAAGGCCAAGGTTAAGTCAATGGACGTGAAGGTCATGCCACATCCTGTGGAAATACAAAGGCCGTGATGGTGGCCAGTTCACGCGTCCGAGACAAGGGGTCCGCACCAGGCTTTTCAATCCCCCTTCAACATCTCATTCCCGTGCTGACATAAACGGGGTGGGGGTGGGGAGGGGGAGGTGTCTTGAGTCTTAGCTCCTGGCCAGGTAGAGGTAGTAGACTAGGCAGGATGGATTGGGATAATCTTTAAAAGTTAATTGTTGGGTTAGGATAGGCTATGAAAGGTGATTATCAGTTAGGTTAAGATAGTCTGCGGAAGCTATATAATTGTTAGCTTAGGTTAGAAGAGTCTATGAGAGCTAATTGTTAGGTTAGGTTAGGAAAATCTGTAAAAGGTAGTTGTTAAGCTAAGTTAGGATAGTCTATGGAAGGTAATTGTTAGGCTAGGTTAGGATAGTCTATGAAAGGCAACTAATAGGTTAGGTTATGACAGTCTATGGAAGGTAATTGTTAGACTAGGCTAGGAAAGTCTGTAAAAGGTGAGGCTAGGACAGTCTAAGAAAGATAACTGATAGGTTAGGTTAGGTTAGGATAGCCAGCGAAAGATAACATCAATTCTAAGTGACGAACTAAAAGAAAAAACTATCCATTTGCAAAATAGTCACATTTGCCTCCATCATTCCCATCTGCAAGGCCACCAACGTACCCTTTAATGGATTCAAACCAATTTCCTTGACTTTCTGCCATTTTAACCACGAGATTCGTGTCCCTGCATATCTGTTCTATGCACGAAATTCATGACGTGCATTCCAGTCATCGTGCCGTGCGCGTCAACTGGAAAACTGCTTTGTGGTCAAGCGAGTTTTTTAAAAGCTCTTTGTTGAACCGCTTGACAGAATCCATTTCGTCAGCCATTGTTGGTTCGGTCTAACGTTAGTCTCAGTAGGCTTATATATTTGTGTAGGGCTGTTTTCCATCTCGATAAAAGTATGTAAACACTTTTTAAATATTAAAAGAGGTCTTAAAGTATTTTGCTGCTTTTTAAATAGTTAAATTGGACCTTACTTTCGTGGCCAGTGACATTTTATGTAAAGTTAAACTTTTTCTTTTTGTTCCTTCGTCATAACTGCTATCCATTCCTGAATTCCTCCTCCACGGCCTCTTCCTTTCATCTGTTAATAACAGCGATGCTATTAACAGATCTCCACCCCTCGTTAATTATTCCTTTTCAATAGTAACAGAAGACAATCATAGGATAACTGTTATTTTTTATTAACGTCACAGCGAACCCAGGTAGCTGTTGGCTTTTCAACCCTGTTTAACGGTCTACTTTTATTATATAGAAGGCATTCTTGACTCTCTCTCTCTCTCTCTCTCTCTCTCTCTCTCTCTCTCTCTCTCTCTCTCTCTCTCTCTAACGGCATTTTAATTGGTCATCATTTTTTGAAGACTGTAATTTTTATTGTCTACCAAAATGGCGGGAAGAGATGAAAAACAACTCCCACACTTCCTTAGTTTTTGCGCGCCATCTGTTGTATGGTTTTGGCGAAGGACTTGGATAATAAAATTGGTCTTTTATAATCCTGGACTTGAAAGGACTTGAAGGTTTTGTAAGTTTTCTGCAGTGCACTGATATTTCCCTCCTTTTTTTATTCAGTTCTGTAGCACAGTGGAGTCAAAAGAGCGCCGGAAAAAATTCAGGCCGTGCGACTTGAAAGGACTTGACGGTTTTGTGCGTGTGTGTGTGTGTGTGTTTTCTGCAATTCACAGGTATTTCCCTCCTCTTTTTCTTCAGTTCTGTATGCACAGTGGAGTCAAAAGATCACTGGCAAATAAATCGGAATGTCTTCGTGAATTGAATAGACGCAACGAGTTCCTGAAATCATGAAGCCATTCCCTTAGGCTGAAACTGAATCAGTGCATTAAATAAAATGCCTATTGTTTCAGGACCATGGACACTGCAAGTCCAATCACGTTTAAATAATTCAGTCGTATCATTATCTGATTTTTACCGACGTATTTAATTTCCAGAATCTTAATTGTTCAGTGGTTTCTCCGTGAGGGAAATTAGGCTCATGTTAGTTGACTCACATCATTAAATAATTGAGTTCTCGAGACAAAAGGTTTCGGAATGACAGGAATGAGTTGACAGTTCAGCTTTCACAGAATTAGGTGACAGTAATGGCTCCTACGTAATCTGTAGTCATGTGTACATATCTTGGCGTTGCATAATTTGCGCGTACCGGTGCGTTATGTAAAAGATTTGGTGCTACATTGGCTTTGTATGTACGCATCACCTACTCCGAGGTGTTAGTACTAAACACCGTATGGTAAATGTAAAGTAGACGGCCACACGAAGATATCGTTTATTAATATAATTTGTCGACCCTGGTGTATATAACACTTGATCCCCGAGGGGCTAGTACTAAACACGGCGTAGGAACTTAGCCATGTATAATACTAGCACCTAGGAGTAGGTGACGCTTAGATAACAAAGATTCTTTGCATGATAATGCAATCGTTTCCTTATTCAGCTCTGAGACCGTTTTGAAGTTTTTTTTCAGATATAGTTTCATACCTGTACTGTTGTTACTGTAGATGGAGAAGGTATGATAGCAGGCCTATTGAGAGAGCATCATATAACGGGAAGTGGAATAACTGAAAAAAAAAAAATGCGTTCCAGTTTAAACATTCGCTGGAATTACATTTGAGGGAACAAAACTACAATTTTTTTCCTTTACAAATATATATATATATATGTGTGTGTATGTGTGCACTAGAGCTTCCTTTGAATTGCTTTTAAGTGAGGAATTCTTATCGTACTATTGACTCGATACCCTGACAATAAACAGAGGCTTTGTAATCTGAACCTACTGTCTCTGTGTCCTTCTTCCGTTTGCATATCTGCTGCCTTTTTCTTTCTTTTTTTTTTCTTTTCTTTGCCGAACGTCCTTGCGTGCCTTGCTCAGCTGTTCCTTTGCTCTTTTTTAGATCCGCCTATCTGTCTCTCTTTCTCTCTCTTTCTTTCTCTCTCTCTCTGCCTGACTGTCTCTTGGAGAGGAAGGCCACAGTCACAGGAAGCTTCTGTTCCTTTGTTGATGCCTGGTTACTGACAGATGTTCCTTGTTCCTTGTGAGAAGAACATGTCTGTAACGTTATCTCTCTCTCTCTCTCTCTCTCTCTCTCTCTCTCTCTCTCTCTCTCTCTCTCTCTCTCTCTCTCAGCACGTTGTTGAGCACGTGTGAATTTTTGTCATTTTCATTTTTAGGTTTTAGTTTTAAATCTTACCGCTTATGAAACTTCCGTGTCCTTAGATGATACGCTAAATAAGTTTTCATATATTTATTCGAGTTTTTTTATATATTTAAAACTGAATTGTAATCAAATATGCTAAGGAGAAATGTTTTCAAACAATTCTTTAATTTTCTATATTTCTGGATCATGTTTATTCAAACCTGTCTATTCGTGTATACAAATGCGTCTAAACCCACCAGCATAAATTAATAAAATTTTATTACTTTGTAAATATTTAAGCACATCTTTCCCCCAAACTGTTTGATTTCACGTCCACGATTCAGATACATCGATTTTACGTAGACTGGCGTCACAGAGTCTATGGTCGTCGAATGAAAACCTTCCCCGACTTGGTGCTGACCCGCCAAGATGATGTCTAGTGGAAAGTATAGGCTTCAGTTTGTGGGGCGAGGTATGGCTGTGTGTGTGTGTGCGTGTCTGTGTTTGTGTTTGGGTGTGTGTTTGACCTCCCTTTACCCCTCTAACCCCATAGGATGCAATATGAAAGGTCAAGGAGTCAAGGTATAGGTTGGTGTTGTAGATTTCAGCCGTCTGTCTTGCAGATTCCCCGTCGATCTTTGAAGAAACAATAGACTTACCTCATTCCGTTTGGGGTATGGTACATGACCCAAGGAAAACATGGATGTGTGTGTGTGTATATATGTTTTTATTGTATTTCTTATTACCTTCTGTTACTTCTTTCAAATGAACACCACGATATTCTTCAGAAGCTTCGTGAATTTCAAGTCAGTGGCCCCTGTGGTGGGCTCGTTCCAAATGAATAGGGGCTCATCTTCTTAATAATGATCACAATACTTTAACATATAGTTAACTTTGAACTTTGTTTAGCTAGGACTTTTTTTAATCAAAAATATATTCCCCTAAATATGCTGGATAATCTCTGAAATGTGTAAATTAGAAGCGACTGTATTTTTACCAAGAATGAAAAACTTTGAAGTTAAGGACATATTACATCATAGGCCTGTGCTCTTCTCCCAGGCTAGACTCAGTGGGGGATTTCTAGGCAGAAAATGGATTAATTTGTAAGGGAAAAAATCCCTTTTTATGACTAGGACAAGCCCCTGCCAAGATCATAAAAGGAAAGTACAAGTCGAGATATTGTTAAGAAGTATTACTATCATATTCGTGTGTCGTGTTTCCATAGTGTTTGTAAAGGGTACATGAAGACACATTTTGTATCAAAATTAAGCCGTCAAATTTCAGACAAATCCTTCTTCTTCTTCTTCTTTCTTCTTCTTCTTATTATTATTATTATTATTATTATTATTATTATTATTATTATTATTATTATTATTATTATTCAGAACATGAACCCTATTCATATAGAACAAGCCCGCAGGGACCACGGACTTGAAATTCAAGCTTCCAAAGAACATTATGGTGTCCATTTGAAAGAAGTAACAGAAAGTCATAGGAAATACAGAAAGAAGGGAACATTTATTTAAAAAAAAGAAAAAATAAGATAAATTAATAAATAAATCGATAAAAATTTAAGTAAACTAAATAGTAAAGATCCATACATTCCACTGTAGAGTTTATTACAGCCATAGTTATTCCATTGTCATAGTTATTAAACTGAGTCTTTCGAACATAATTGAAAATATGATTATCCAGAGTGTGGCATAATTAGCTTAAGAAGAGTATCCCATATTGGGGTAGTGCCGTTAGTGCCCCTCATGCGGTGCACTGTAGGCATTACTTAACGGTTCTTTGCGGCGTGCCTTCGGCCCCTAGCTGCAACCCCTTTCGTTCCTTTTACTGCACCTCCTTTCATATTCTCTTTCTTCCATCTTACTTCCCAGCCTCTCCTAACAATCGATTCATAGTTCAACTGCTCTGAGGTTTTCCTCCTGTTACACCTTTCAGGCCTTTTACTCTCAATTTCCGTTTCAGCACTGAATGACTTCATAGGTCCCAGTGCTTGGCCTTTGGCCTAAATTCT
>NC_089776.1:13685417-13705417 GCF_040412425.1 Macrobrachium rosenbergii
GGTGCTTGGTCACGAGAGAGAGAGAGAGAGAGAGATCGTATGTGTGTGTGATGTAGAGACAAGGAGTGGATTAAGTATAGGGCCATTTTAATGTAGTCCAGTATTGCTCCCCGGTGCTTGGTCTAGCGAGAGAGAGAGAGAGAGAGAGAGAGAGAGAGAGAGAGAGAGAGAGACCTAACACAGGTGTCGATGACCACCAGGGCTCAGGTTGAACAAAGGCTGGGCGAGGCTGCTCTGGGAGGCTGGCTCAGGCCAGTCACCACCACCACCAGAGCAGCTCTTGCTGCCTGCCGCTGCTGCTAACCTATTGGTAACCTCCACCTCCCCTGGGGGAGGGTGGAGGAGGAGGAGGTCCAGGTCCTCCACATGGTGGTCCACCTCCTCCTCCACCTCTAGGACCTGCTAGATCAACTCATACCCGCACGCACACGTACATACATACATACACACAGACATCTCTCTCCCTGTGTGTGTGTGTGTGTACTCGCTCTGTGCTCTGATTCCTTCATGGAACCTGTGACCTCGTCCTTTCGTGCCCCGCGACAGTTAGGGGCACATCTCTCTCTCTCTCTCTCTCTCTCTCTCTCTCTCTCTCTCTCTCTCTCTCTCTCTCTCATCTGTGTTGGAATTGTAAAAATGTCAGTCGTTTGCCTTTCGTTATATAGATATGAATTACGTATAAATGACATTTGTTATATTTCAGCCATATTGCTCTCTCTCTCTCTCTCTCTCTCTCTCTCTCTCTCTCTCTCTCTCTCTCTCTCTCTCTCTCTCTCATCTGTTGCCGATGACTTATCTATAGTTATATAGAAATGATTTACATATGACATTTACGTTTCAGTTTCAGCCAAATTGTTCTCTCTCTCTCTCTCTCTCTCTCTCTCTCTCTCTCTCTCTCTCTCTCTCTCTCTCTCTCTCTCTCTCATAACAACGTAAATGTGTCCCTTCTCGTCTGTGTTGTCAACGCAAAATGTTAATGATTTATCTTTTGTTATATAGAAAATAGTGCTTCAGCCATATCTCTCTCTCTCTCTCTCTCTCTCTCTCTCTCTCTCTCTCTCTCTCTCTCTCTCTCTCTCTCTCTCTGGAATTTCCTGTGCACCGGGCAATCATCCGTGAACTATCTGTTGATACAGCATATTTTTTTTTATGTTTATTTTACGAACTGTGCTATACTGAGAGTTAGCAGTTCAGTAATTGGTCTTTTATTTCTCATGTGAAATACAAAATTATTACAGAATAATTACAGTTGGTTGAGTATAATACTCACGTTTACAATGAAAGGTCCCAGACGAGCTTAGCAACTTGAATAAAGTTAAGTCTCTTGAAATACAAAGTGTTAAGTGTTCCTTTTAAGTGTCTTCTTTCTCTTTTAAAGACAAAACAGTCTCTCAACACAGACGTGGGTTAGTTGACCCAGGGGAATCTTAGAGAAGGAAGGGAATTCCAAAGTCTTGGTTTGATTTGCATGGAGAACTAATGGTAGCGGTTAATTCTTGAGTTCATGATGTCTTCGCCTTCAGGGAATGGTGGAGGTATGCGCTCAAGAAACTTTCAGGTGGTGTGCAGTGTATAATATATATATATATATATATATATATATATATATATATATATATATATATATTTTATATATATATATATATATATATACAATGTTCATTGATTTATGTAATCTGGCGTCGCGTTATTTAAGGTCATTAGTGGCCAAGGAAACTATCTATTTGAGATTAAATTGTATGTAAGAAGTTATACATGCATACATACACACACACGTATGTATGTATGTATGTATATATATATACATACTATATATATAATATATATATATATACTATATATATATATGTATATATATATATATATATATATATATATATATATATATATATATATATATATATATATATATATATATATATATATAAATCTGTGTGTGTGTATTTCTTAAAAAAACATTTTAATCCGCAACAGATGGTTCCCTTGGCCAGTAATGACCTTGGTTAAAGCGACGCCAGATTACATAAATCAATGAATTTGAAGTACAACATACAATTACGTGGGGGAATAACTCGCCCTAACCCTTCATCCCACGAAGCAGTATAATTGTGGGTTGTTATTTTAACCGTGGGCTGAATTTTAAGTCTGCCAGAATCTTGTCAGTGTTGTCAGGATCTTGTCAGTGTAGTCAGGTTCTTGTCAGTGTGATCAGGATGATGTCAGTGTTGTGAGGACTTGTCAGTGTTGTCATAATCTTGCAAGTGTTATCAGAACTTTTCAGTGTTGTCAGGATCTTGTCAGAAGCTTGTCAGTTGTTTCTGGCTTTGTTATAAATTTAGTGAGATTATTATTTATTATTATTATTATTATTACGATACTGATGATGATGAAATAAGACCATCTTTTAGTGTAAATATTGATATATTGTTAAAATTTCATTAAAATCTTAAAGATTGAGAATTTTAAATTAATGTCTGATTTTTACAATAAATCAAGAGTTACACCCAAGAGGGGGTTTTTCTCCATCCAGGTTAGGTTTTTTATACAATTTCTCAAGATTTACACTCAAGAAAGGTTTTTTTTTACAATAGATGAAGATGTACATTCAAAAAATGTGTGGTTTTTTTTTTTTTATAATATATCAAGATTTACAGTCAAGAGAGGATTTTTTTAACAGATCAAGATTTACAATAAAAATGTGTTTTTTTTAACAATATATCTAGATTTTCACACCAGAGGGTTTTCTTCTACAATACTTCAAGATATACACTCAAGTAAGGTGTCATTTTTATGTTCATAATTATTGATATGCTTATCTGCAATGCGAAGAGAAAAATTCTTAATAAAACCTTACGAAGCACTTAGAATTTAACCTTATTTTCGTCCTGGTAAAAAAAAGGGAGTCAAATGGAACTTACTTCGTAAATCGTTTGAGAACAACAAACAAATAAATTCAACAGGCTCACTACGAATTGCAAGTAAATAGTAATAAATAGTAATAATAATAGTTTTTATCGTACGGGCGTTGTGGACTGGAAGTTAAAGAAGTGGCAGAGAACAGAGGCGTTTGAGAAAAAAAAAAAAAAAAGAAAATAAAGATAATAAAAAAAGGAGGTCCTGCATACCAGACGGATCATTATGACAGCATAAGATCAGACAGTCGCCCTTTTCTCTCTCTCTCTCTCTCTCTCTCTCTCTCTCTCTCTCTCTCTCTCTCTCTCTCTCTCTCTGTTTAACGCGTCTTCCGAACGATGCCAAGTGTACTTTTAGAGGACTGGTTTCGGTTTGAACGATTGAGGTCCAGCAGTTCTTTCGGGGTCGTGATGCGAAGATGTCAGTCAATGTGCGGTTTTAGAGGTTTGTTTACAAGTCTATTTGTTGTTTCATTGTTGATCTGTGTTGTCTTGTTTATTGTTTACTTGTTGATGAATTGTCTATCGTCCTTTGAGACGAGATACCGTAGCCATCAGACCTACGATATTGTATCGCATAGCTTTATGTATTGTCTTTTCCCGGCTGAACTATCGTCCTTCGAGACGAGATACCGTAGCCATCAGACCTACGATATTATATCGCATAGCTTTATTGTCTTTTCCTGGCTGAGCTTTTAACACAGTACGTTCGCGATCTGGCTGCCCAGTTAGACCGGCTGAGGAAGAAGAAGAAGAAGAAGAAGAAGAAGAAGAAGAAGGAGAAGAAGAAGAACCAGGCCTTCTCCGTCCCTTTTTCTGGCCCGACATTGCGGTAGCCTCTGCCACTGGCGATTCCCCGAATGCTTCGGTATAGTAGCTACCGTCTGTGTAGTCTGTAGTCTGTACCGCCGCTCTTGTTGGTCTGTGATGCTGAGGACTGTCTCTCTCTCTCTCTCTCTCTCTCTCATTCTTTATCTGCCTCTCGAGCACGTGTTATTGTCGTTTCATTTGTTGCTATATATTTTACACCTTTTTGGACTCTCTCTCTCTCTCTCTCTCTCTCTCTCTCTCATTCTTTGTGTACCTCTCGAGCATGTGTTAATGTCGTTTCATTTGTTGCTTTATATTTCACTTCTTCTTAAGCTCTTTCTGAATCTCTTAGGTCTCATGACGTCATTCGGGAAGGGCCTGTTTAGAGGGACACTTTTTAGGTCCCTCGTAATATTATTTAGGTCGATGACGTCATTGTTCATTGTTCGGTTTGTCGTATAATAGTCGATTCGGATTTTTAATTATATCTTTCTAACAGGATTCAATTTTTTTCGTTATATATTTTTTAAATTCTTGTGTTTAGTTCAGTTTCTATATGATACTTGTGGAATGCATTTGTCTATTTATTTAACAATTAGATTTGATCATACGATATTATGCCTGATTATAATGTTTTCTTTATTATGATTAATGTCTGATAATCTCTAATTATTATTGGATACATCCGTTCAGTGTATATACATGCGTGTGTGTGTGCTTTTATACATCTCGTTCATCTTAAGGCGTTACAAACACAGGGTACATGATACGTTTTCATCTGTAGTTCTTCGTTGTATCTACGTATCCGAGTCCAATCCATTCATATTTATTTTTTGTATTTTTTTTTTTTTTTTTGCTTGAAATACATCGAATTCTTTCCTTTGTTCGCGTCTGAGAGGAGTTTATTGAAAGTAGCGTTTTTTTTCCGCAGCGTATAATTGCAAATAATTGCAATGCATTCCCTCTGCTTCATTCCACGCCATGAATCTCGTCAGTTCAAGCGGAACATTACATGACGTTTGCCACCTGAGTGTTCTTCTGCCTTCATTGCAGACTGAAGCCGAAACAGACATTTTTTTGTTGGCTGAAGTTCCTTGTGTCTGATTGGCAACAGACAATTATCCTCAGACAGTCTCCCTGAGGAATTTGTGCAGTTGGAATCTCAAAGGTTCAAGCGAAGCTGCCGTGCATTGCTAACCTTAAAGTAATTTTCCTTGTATTTTGATAATTTACCTGCATTTTTATCTGTTTGTTTAATGAATTTGTTAGCTTGTTTTCTCTTTTCTAATAACTGATTTCTTTTTGCTGTATATCCTGTTACCATCTGTTACTTCTTTCTAATGAACACCATGATGTTCCCTGGAAGCTCGAATTTCAAGTTAATGAATCGCCCTTGTGGGCTTGTTCTTTATGAATGGGGGTTTATCTTCTGAATAATAATAATAATAATAATAATAAACACCATATTCTTTGGAAGCTTGAATTTCAAGTCAATGCCCCCGTTAGCTTGTTGTATATGAATAGGGGTTTATCTTAATAATAATAATAATAATAATAATAATAACAACATCTCTGACCTTCTTCTCAAGCCAGCCAGCCACCCACAGCCAAAAACCAGAATTCCTGAGAGAGGTCCCAAAGCGGAGCACCTGCCGTAGGGACCGCCGAAGTGGCACAGACCCCCCCTCTCGATTAGGAGAGCGGGCCTGATCGAGTGGGGTCCACCGGTGCCCTTATAAAAGGTGATAGTGAAAGACCATGGTACCATGACCACAGATGGTGGCGGCGGCGGGTGGAGGTGGGATCGTTCGTTCCCTTGACCTGTTGTTGCTGGTTCAGGTACTCGATCGGGGCGAACGAAGAACGACGCCACTGCATACACCTGGTATGTGCAGGTGTGCCCCTGGTATACGTAAGTTATATACCTGGTATACACAGGGATACACCTGGCATACTTAGGTTTATACCTGTTACACACTGGTGTACACAGGTATGCCCCTGGTGTGCACATGGTATACATAGGTGTACAGATACCTGTTACACATAGGCATACACCTGATATACACAGGTATGCCCTTGGTATACACATGTGTACACATGGTGTACAAAGGTATACACTAGGCATACATTTGGTTTACACAGGTACATACACTTGGTATACATTTGGTACACACAGGCACATACACCTGGTGTACACAGGTATATACAAACTGCATGATGCCTAACAAGGTTAATATTATGATGGTACCCGCTTCATGTCGACATTTATCCAGAGCGGTGCTTACAGTGTACACACACACATACACACACACACACACACACACAAACACACACCATTGTTCATTGTGTTCCTGTGGAATGATGAATTGTAGTGGGTGTATATGATGTCACGTTTGGCTCCCCAAATTGTATTTTATTTCTTTTGCTTGGTAATTTCGAGTCATCAGACTTACTATATATTGAAATTGGGTCGTGTGTCTATTGGTTATACATCACTGAAGACAAGTTTAGGTAAAAAATATATGGTCGATTGTGCTTTATCCCGAAAGTGTATAGAGTTTTTACTGTCTACTTACGTATTGAACTGTCAAAGTATATGATCGGAAGTTGTTCGTTGTTTATGGTAGTGAAATGTTTGTGGGCGGATTTTTTTTTCTAACGATGAATCAGCTGATTAGACTTGCATGTGACCCCCCAAACCCCTCTCCGTCCCACCTTCCTTCCTCCCTCCTCCCTCCATCCTTCTACCACCCTCCCTCCACCCCTTTTCCCCCCTCCCTCCACCCCTTTCCTCCACCATCTCGATTTGGGCCGGAGGGGGAAGAATCGGTTATAGCTGCTGTCAAGATTAGGTGCATTTTTGAGGGGAGGGGTGCTCCATCCCCTCCTGGTCCTTCCCCCCTTTCTCCTTCCCCTTCCCCTTTCCCCTTCCCCTTCCCCTTGTGCTGCATTCTCCTTAGAGCGAGCACGCAATTAGAGCCTTCCTTCTGCTGTACATGAAGAAGCCGTCTGAAAAGTCTCCTAGAATATTGAAGAGAAGTCTATTTGTAAAGCTGTAATCTTCCCATTACGCATATACAACTAACAGTCGATTCGTCGACAACATTGAAATTAAGTAGTGATCGATTCCACCAGTGTTCAACCTTTGTAATGTTTTGCTTTCTCCAAGATGCATTATGATTTAGCGAGGTAATTCAGAAAATCGGCTTACGAGTCCTCCTCCAGTGATTGTGAGGTATACGAGTATAACCAGATTCCAGAGAACTTTTGTGATGTATTTGTAATCTGGCTCTAGCACACTTTGAAGATAATTATGTACAATCGTGTATATGTTTTTTCCCTTTACGCTAACTTTTATTATTATTATTATTATTATTATTCAGAAGATGAACCCGATTCGTACTGAACAAGCCCAAGGGGGCCACTGACTTGAAATCCAGGCCTTCAAAGAATATTATTGTGTTTAATTGAAAAAAATAATACCAGGCAGAAAGACTATCACTTATTAGAAAAGGAAAAATAAATTAACAAATTAATAAATAAATGGATTAAAATGTAAGTAAACGATTAAAATAAAGAGAGAATTGTTTTAGGACAGTAATGCGTAGCATCTTCTCTCGAACTGTTGATGCTCTAATGCTGCGCTTAGTCATTCCTGAGAAAAAAAAGATTCCTGAGAAAAAAAAGATGCATCATAGCTGCGGATAAAAATAGTAGTTTGTTGACGCAATACTTTTATGTGATGGGATTTCAAAAACCTTAAAAGCGTGTGAATGGTTTTTTTTATCGTTACTAATTTTAGTGCAACGCTTAGTCATTCTTTAGAAAAAGAATGCATCTTTGTTGTGGTTGAAATAGCTATTTTATTGACGCCATACTTTTATTTGATGTGGGTTGAAAAACAAACAAAAGTCTTCAGAGGTCGGGGAAAAATGCATCTTTGTTGTGGATAAAATAGCCATTTTATTGACGCCATACTTTTATTTGATGTGGGTTGAAAAACAAACAAAAGTCTTCAGAGGTCTGGAAAAAATGCACATAAAGGTTGTGGATGAAATTAGTCATATTATTGATGCAATACTTCTGTTTAATGTGGGTTAAAAACAAACAAAAGTCTTTAGACTTCGGAAAAATAATACACGTCCAGGTTGTGGATAAAAATATTTATTTATTGACGCAATATTTATATTTGATGTGGTTTAAAAAAATTTTTTTCTTCAGAGTTTCGGAAAGAAAATACATCCAGTTTAGGGTAAAATTAGTCATTTCATTGACGCAGTACTTTTATTTGATAGGAATTAAAAAAAAAAAAAGTCTTCAGAGTTTCTGAAAAAATGCACATCTAGGGTGTAGATAAAATTAGTTATTTTATTAACGCAATACTTTTATTAAATGTGGATTTAAAAAAAAAAACACACAAGTCTTCAGAGCTTTGGAAAAAACGCACATCCAGGCTACGGATAAATCTAGTCAGTTTATTGACGCAATTCTTGACTTCATGTGGATTAAAAAAACACAAACAATCTTCAGAGTTGCGTCAGTTTAAGGCAGAAAAGACCTGCCCTCTCTCTCTCTCTCTCTCTCTCTCTCTCTCTCTCTCTCTCTCTCTCTCTCTCTCTCTCTCTCTCTCTCTCTCTCTCTCTCTTGTGTACCTTATTCACTCGAACTGCAAGATCATCGGCCATAACAGAGACATAATGGACGCGAATAGGTCATTGTGCTGTTCGTTCACAACACAGCAACAAAGGAGTTTATTACTTTGCATATCAGACTCTTTGTCAAAGAGTGTGACGTCATGCGGTTAGCAAAAAAAAGTAAATAAATAAATAAATGGAAAAGTTAAGGAACGTTGCCTTTATAACTTTCAAGAAACGGCATTCGAGGTTGAATGTGTTATGAAATCTGGGGAGTTAGGGTGGAATAGAAGGCTGTATTTTTGCAATGGAGCAGAACTCTTTTGAATTTTGAGTATGGGTAGTCTCGAGTGCGTTTACCTTTCATTTATCTATTTATTTATTTATTCATTTTTTGTTACGTGCTCTTACGTCGAATTGCGTTGGTTAAATCTTATTCTGCGTAAAAAATAACATATACAAGGATTTTTAATGTCCTAATCTCTCTCTCTCTCTCTCTCTCTCTCTCTCTCTCTCTCTCTCTATGTGTGTGTGTGTATATATATATATATATATATATATATATATATATATATATATATATATATATATATATATATATATATATATATATATACATACATACATATATACAGTACACACATAAATTACATACATACATACACACACACACTTACGTACACATACAATATTCAAAGCCTTCTCCAAAAAAAATATTTCTTGCAATCGTCATGTTCCAAGATTAGGTGCGTTTTCTTGCCCCTTCCCCCACCCCCGCCCCCGGGGCTTTCCCTGAAGACAACGGACACTACCATTTGTGGGGAAGAAAGGTTAATGGCTCTGACCATTTCACCTGCAGAAACAAGTCTGCATCGGCGTCTTCCAGGAATTCAAGAAGGCGAGTCCAGATCTCTCGTTCGGAAATTGATGGTTCTGGGGCGCGGAGGTCTATGGTTTTACAAAACTGCGCGGTGTCGTCGAGGCTTCGAAATCCTTGTATTTTTAAAGTGCTTTACTTGCACGGTTAGGTGTATCATTTCTTAGACGTCTGGGAAATGGGTTCCCTGAAATGTTAATGTGTTGTCCAAAAGTTGTGGCATAAAATGTTTTGTGTTTATGTATGTTATAGATGGGAGTAGCGTACTGTGAATAAAATATGTTACTCATAAATTAATATCTGGCTGTCATTTATTATTATTATTATTATTATTATTATTATTATTATTATTATTATTATTATTATTATTATTATTCAGAAGATGAACGCTGTTCATTTTGAAGAAGCCCACAGGGGCCACTGACTCGAAACTCAAGCTTCCAAAGGAGATGATATTCATTTGGAAGAAGTGACGGAATATAATATGAAATACAGAAAGAAGAGATCAGTTATTAGAAAAGAAAAAATATGAAATGATAAATTAATAAATAAATAGATAAAAATGTAAATGAATTATTAATATAGAAGATGAATAGTTTTAAGTTAGCAGTGCATTGCATCTTCGCTTGAACTTTTGAGAATCTAATTGCGCAGCATCCCCAGGGAGACTGGGAATTAACCTTGTCCTTAATACCAAATTTGTTGTTGTCCCGCTAAACGTACAAAATAAAAAAAAAATAATAAAGAGTAGCAAATACTGTAACGCCAGACCATAAACAAATGGCACAACAACACTTCCTTGCCTAATTAGATCGTAATCGACAGTGAGTTGCAAAGGACGAACACCCTTCCCAATTTAGCCGCGATCGCCGGAAGCGCCGAGTTCGACCTCTGGACCCTGAATGATACCGCCGACCGTTACGGCAATTGCAGGACCTTTTACTCTTTTTTTTTTTTTCCCCTTTTTTTTTTTTTTACTCGCTTGCTTACCCGAAACCTCCTTGCTCTCTGTGACCTAAATGGAAAATCAAAAATTGGGGAAATAAGGTACAAAATAGTCGGCGTTGATTGCCGGAAACGAGAAGTCTTCACTTTGCTAGATTTATGCGGCAGTGCTCTCGTCTGGAAAGGCTTTTTTTTTTTTTTTGTGGTGTGGTTAACGGGCTCGTTGTCTGTTCAGGAATGCATTGATTTGGGTGCATGAAATGTAACGTTTTTTACTGGTGCAGTGATCGTCCAAGTTATTGGTACGATTATGTATTGAACCCGGTGATCTTTACTCAAAAAAAACAGTTTTACACCTCAGTTTAAGCAGGATAATTTGCTTGATATTTATGTTTATGTCTCTGCATTCATTCTGGAAGCACTCTTGGTCAGGTATGTCTTCCAGGCCAGCGTTCCTGGAAGACATCCTTACTGTAAAAAAAATAGTTTGCCATTCGAATTTAAGCTGGACATTTTACTTGACATACCTGTATATTATTTTTGTGTAAATTCTGGAAAAGATCTTGGTAAAGTATATCCTGTGGGCCAGCGTCCCTGAAACAGGTCCTTACTGCAAAGAACACAAGCACGAGTTTTCCATCCGAATTTAAATAGGATAATTTGCCTGAAATGTATATGTTTTTGTGTCCATTCTGGAAGCGATCTTGGTCAAGTATGTCTTCCAGACCAGCGTTCCTGGAAGATGTCATTTATGTAAAAAAAAAAAAACAACATAGTTTTCCATCCGAATTTAAGTAGGATTATTTGCCTGACATTGATATTTATGCCTTAATATCCATCCTGGAAGTAATCTTGGTAAGAATATGTCTTCCAGGACAGCGTCCCTGGAATAGCTCCTTACTGCAAAGAACAGTTATCCATCCGAACTGGAGTAGGATAATTTCCCTGATACTTATGTATGTCTCCCTGTGTTCGTTCTGGAAGTAATCTTGGTACAGGATGTCTTTCAGGCTAACGTTCCAGGAACATAACTGGAAAAACTGTCATCAATCACTCGCATGTCATGGAATCAAGGGAATGCACCTATGCCCTATTGCATTAGATTATATTACTCTTGTTCACCTGTCTTTTGAATGTCCAGACCGTCATAATTGTTGTTTTGGTGTCTGGCATGCAAAGACCTTCCTAAGCTCTCGTTCTGTAGAAGGAAATGAATAAAGGAACTTAATTCAATCAGTTTTAGGTGCCTCACAGCAGCGACACATTCTCGATCTCACGCCCAGTCGACTGCAGAAGTTGGAGAGCATAAAACAATAGACTAAAGACCCGGGAAAAGAAAAGCTTGACGAAGTTAAAGTAAAAGCTGAGTGCTCAACAGCAGCAACGACTTCCGACCGTCGAAAACCGCAAAGAAAGAGGAACGACAGACTTTCTTTCGCGACTTTCCAGTCAATGACAGTCTTTAAAAAGGGGGGGAGGGGATGGATTTTTCCCCTTTTCTCCTCCTGCTGCTGCTGTTGCTGTTGTTGCTGCTGCTGCTGCTGTTACAGCAGAAGGGATTTTATATAGGTGTAGTATATGTAAACCTACCTCGGGACGTTGAGTTGCTTAGAAGAGCCCCACAAACCCCACCCCAAATTGATTACCCGACCAACTGATCTTCATCGCCAACTTCTCTCTTACTTTTCTTTCCTCCTTTCTTCTTCTTCTTCTTCTTCTTCTTCTTCTTCTTCTTCTTCTTCCATAGCAACTTGATCTTCTGCCAGTCACCCACTGCCTCTCCCTCTCTCTTCCCCTTCCCTCTCCCCCCCTCCTCCTCCTCCCTTCCACCTCACACATTCCCTCCCCCATCTACCTGTTGAGCGTCTCCCCACAAGTCATGAACTGCTATGTAATTACCCGGAATCACCTGTGCCACCTGCGCCCCCTTTTCACGTTGCTATTACATCCCCCCACCCTGACACGCCCACCCACTCCCCACAGCCCCCACCCTGGAATGATCCCACCCACAACCTCATTACAAGGGGAAACTGCCGTAATGTATTCCTCCTGAATATTTCAGCCAATTAGTTTTATGTTGATCGCTGAGAGAGAGAGAGAGAGAGAGAGAGAGAGAGAGAGAGAGAGAGAGAGAGAGAGAGAGAGATTCAACTGTAACAGTTATAAAAAAATCAACTGTAACAGTTATAAAAAATCAACTGTAACAGTTATAAAAAGATCAACTATAACAGTTATAAAAAAAATCAGGTATTCATTCAACCTTTCAGGCAAATAATTCTTCCTTGCTGTTTCACACACACACACACACACACACACACACACACACACACACAGATTCGACTGTAACAATCATCATAAAAATTAGGTATTCATGCAACTTTTCAGGCAAATGATTTTTCTTTACTATTTCACAGAGAGGGAGAGAGAGAGAGAGAGCACATATCATTGCCTCTTGGGCACCACCCAGTCCCTCCAGGAACAGAAAGCTGATGTCTCAGACTTGTCAGCCCGGAGATAAGAAAGCACACATCTGAATTACACACTATTTTGCATTGTCTGACATTAACCAAGAATCTGTTCCGAGGGTTTGCGGTGGTTTATGCGAAAGTAGGCAGGTTCTAATATATATATATATATATATATATATATATATATATATATATATATATATATATATATATATATATATATATATATATATATATATATATATATATTAATTATATATATATATGTCTATACTTGTATTGTTAAATATATTTTTATAAGATAAAAAGTCAAATCTGTTGTTTTAAAATATTTTATAAGATTAAAATTAAATATTGTTTTATTAACTCTATTATTATTATTATTATTATTATTATTATTATTATTATTATTATTATTATTATTATTATTATAGTAAAGTAACTTTTTACAGCATGGCTGTAAGAAATACCCAACCGTAAAACATTCCAGATCCCCATTTGCCCCAAGTGTGTATACATGTGTATGTTTATGTATGTATGTATATGTGTATGCACTATTTGAGAGACTTTCCACTCCGTGATCAGAGGAAACACGCAGGTCGGCGAACTTTTCCTTCCAAAAGAGAATATAAAAGAGAAAAGAAAGGTGAGGAATTTGAAGACATCGTGTGGTTGGGGCAGTTGTCATGAATTTAAACAAATTCAGACGAGTTCTTGAACTTTAAAATATTAATCCTCGGGTTTTTCTTTTAAAGATATTTTCGACGATTTTGTGTTTTATAATCGTTTGTTGTGTTTTGTAATTGATATTGAGTGCATCCAGTTGCTGCGTTTTATAATTGATATTGTGTTGTGTAGTATAATTGATACTGAGTGCATTCGTTTGCTGTGCTTTATAATTGATAATGTGCATTCGTTTGTTGTGCAGTATAATTGATATTGTGCGTGCATTCGTTTTCTGTGTAGTGTAATTGATAGTATATTCGTTTGCTGATATTGATATTGAATTCGTTTGTTGTGTTTTATAATTGATACTTAATGCATTCGTTTGTTATGTTTTATAATTGATACTGAACGCATTCGGTTGCTGTACTTTGTAATTGATACTGAAAGCATTCGTTGGCTGTGTTGTATGATTGACGCTGAATGCATCAATTGGTTGTTTTGAAGATCGCGCGAGTTAGCGTGGGAATCTTTGGATGGGAAGAAGATTTAGTCCTGATTCATAGATTACCATCTATTGTCAAGTTACCGTTATAACTCTCTCGTGTTAAAGCGAGCTACCTTCGTCGTTTTCTCTTCATATCGCAGATGACGAAACACCTCGCTCTGTTGATTCGTTGCGCCACGAAATGATCATTCAAACAAACAACCTCTCACGGGTAGAAACAACTTTTGACCTCGACCTCGTTGTTAGAAACGACAGCGATGTTGCAAATCATTCCTTTGGGGAAGAGGAGGCGCTTTTAGAACAAATATCTGTTGTTGTTTGTCCACGAGAGGAAGTCGCTTGCAGAACAAATATGAATTGTTGTTTGTCCATGAAAGAAGTCGCTTGTAGGACAAATGTCAGTTGTTGTTTGTCCACGATAAATCCCTTGTAGAGCAAATATCAGATGCTGTTTCTCCACGAAAAAAAAATCCCAAATTTGTTGTTCGTCCACGAAAGAAGTTGCCTGTAGAACAAATATATTCAATTGTTGTTTGTCAACGATATCTCAGTCGTAGCTATCTTTTTTTTTTTTTTTTTTTTTTTACTTTCTCAATAACAACGTAGCCTTCCTTTTTTCCCAAGGAGAGAGGAAGTAGTTTTGTACTTGAGGATATTAAAGGAACTTTTTCCTTGAAAAGAATTAGGAAAGGAAGAAAAACTTTACTTTTAATTCACGTATTGAAACAAGAACTTCTTTCTCTCAGTTTTCCTTTGAATTTTTCTGAATATTGGTTGAATATCGCGACTTGGTCATGATAATTGTTGGTAAAATTTTTCATCTTTTCACGTAAAACTTTTAATTTAACAATCTTTTTATTTTCAAAAGTATTTTGTTGACTCGGGGTTTAAATCTCTCTCTCTCTCTCTCTCTCTCTCTCTCTCTCTCTCTCTCTCTCTCTCTCTCTCTCTCTCTCTCTCTCCGTTTCAGTTTATTGTTTATAATTTAGGCTATATGTGCAAATTACCGTAATACTCTCTCTGTCTCCCCTGTCTTTTGCTTAAGATGTAGGCTACACGTACACAGTACCGTAATCTCTCTCTCTCTCTCTCTCTCTCTCTCTCTCTCTCTCTCTCTCTCTCTCTCTCTCTGCATTGTTCTAAAGTGAGCACACCATCAACTTCACTTAACAAAAGCAAAGATGTCGGTACCGAGGACTTGTACAGAAGACACGTTTTGCAAATACGTATGCGGAGCACAATCACGCATGCGGGCGCGCGCGCGCCTGTAGGAGTCTGTGTGTGACCGATACTTTAATCTCCTGAGAAGTGCCGCTACTACCTGCGCCCTCTGCCCAAGGACGCGTTGCGTAATCGGGCGCTTGTATCTGACTAATCCTTTGTTCGGTGGGTACTGGCGTTCCTCTCCGGGGTATCCTTGCCCCAGCTTTTGAGGGGGCGGGTATGAATAATTCATTATGGCGCTGCTTCCTTTATCGAGATGATTTACCCAGATGATGGCAGTTTCCTACGAAGGAAGCTTTGGGGTCCTTCGTGTTCTTTTTCTTTAGTGGTTGGGTCCTTGGGATATTTGTGTCGATAGAAGAAGGACCCGTTTGTGTTTCTTGGGCATGCCGGTGTCCCTGCCCACCCCAGGGCTGAAGGGTACAAGAAGAAAGAGGATGTAGGATAGTAGGATCTGTAGGACGTAGGACCGAAAGGGGTAACGGGAACTTCCCCACGAACGAAGATATGTAAAAGGAATCATCTTCAAGATATATATATATATATATATATATATATATATATATATATATATATATATATATATATATATATATATATATATATATATATATATATACTATACAATCGTCTGCATTCCTATTATGCGCGAATATACGCCTACAATCGTCTGCGTGCGTATGTATGCGCGAGCGTGATTCGATGCTGTTTGTCAGAAACTAAAAGGAAAATAAACATTGCCTGAAAGGACTAAGACCTTTCGTACCTGTTTATGTTTCTTGGAGGAGAGTTGCATCAAGTTGCTGTTGGAGGATCTCGCTGTTGGAGAACCTCTCTGTTGGAGGATCTGACTGTTGGAGGATCTCAGTGTTGGAGGATCTCTCTGTTGGACGATCTCACTGTTGGAGATGTTGGACGATCTCAGTGTTGGAGAACCTCTCTGTTGGAGGGTCTCACTGTTGGAGAACCTCTTTGTTGGAGGATCTCAGTGTTGGAGAACCTCTCTGTTGGGGGATCTCACTGTTGGAGAACCTCTATGTTGGAGGATCTCAGTGTTGGAGAATCTCACTGTTGGAGAACCTCTCTGTTGGAGGATCTCACTGTTGGAGAATCCTCTATGTTGGAGCAGTGTTGGAGAATCAGCAGACTCCTGTTGGAGCCTGTTGGAGCCTCAGATGCCCCAGGAGCAGCAGCCTCCTCCCGGGGCACGCCAGAGACGAGCTCAGGGAGAAGAGAGCCTTGCATGTCGTGCCGTGCCCAAAAGTCTCGTTCCTCCCTCCTCCCGACATGGGAACCAATTTGCATTCTTTTCCTTCCAGCCGTCTCGTAGATGCTGTCTTGACAGACAGACAGACAGACACACAGAGCAGCAACAGCAGGCTAGTTCTCTCTCTCTCTCTCTCTCTCTCTCTCTCTCTCTCTCTCTCTCTCTCTCTCTGTATGCATCTTTTGAAGTTTTAACTGTGACCATGTTTACGTTTTTAAGTTCATTTCATTTTGTCGGCTCCGTTTTTAGAGTGCTCTCTCTCTCTCTCTCTCTCTCTCTCTCTCTCTCTCTCTCTCTCTCTCTCTCTCTCTCTCTCTCGTAATGTTTTCGTTGGTAGACAACGTGGATGCGGGCCTTGTCATCCAGTTAATGGACGCTGAAGAGGAGGAGGAGGAGGAGGAGGAGGAGAAATACCTCTGAGTCATTACGGATGATAATAACGGGGCCGATTGATGATGCCTGTTTAGGAGGTCAGTGTTTAGGCCTAAAAACTCTAGCGAGACGTCGTATCAGCAGAGACTTACTGTTCTGTTCTCTCTCTCTCTCTCTCTCTCTCTCTCTCTCTCTCTCTCTCTCTCTCTCTCTCTCTCTCTCTCTCTACGAGTCTTTCGGGGTGAATTGACTTTGGGTAGTCTTATGATTTCAACGACTTTAGATTGTTTTGAAGATTTGTGAATTTAGACTTAGCATGAATTTGCTACTCAGAGAAACGATGAGTGAGTGAGTGAGTGACTGAGTTGAGTGAGTGGGTTGTGTGAATGAGAGAATGAGTAAGTTGAGTGAATGAGAGAATGAGTAAGTTGAGTGAAGTGAGTGAGGTGAGTGACTGAATGAATGAGTGAGTGAATGAGTTGGGTGAATGAGTGAGTGAGTGAATTAATGAGTGAGTTGAGTGAGTGACTGAGTTAATGAGTTGAGTGCCTGAGGTGAGTGAGTGAGTGACTGAGTGAAGTAATGAGTGAGTGACTGAGTGAATTGAGTGAAAGAGTGACTAAGTGAATGAGTTGAGTGAATGACTGAGTGACAGTGAATGAGTGAGTGAGTGTGATGAGTGAGTGAGTGAGAAGGCCCAAATGAGCCCCCGGGGAAGGCGCAGAGGGCCGGGCAAATAAGACGTGGGTCGTTTTTGTAATTACGGACCGACAAAATCATAGACATTTTTACCCGAAACGAGGAAATATTACGTGGAAATAATTCCCGGTTCGGGAATCTGTCATTACACCGTACGGGAGGGACAATGGACGCTTGGCATGCCACCAGGACCCTTTGGGTACGGATGCCCAGTGACCACCCCGGACAAAAAGTCATAATATGACAGAAAATTTGACGCGAGCTTGAGGCGAGTCTGAGATGAATTTCAGTTTCTTTTGAGGGAAAAATCTACATTATTATTATTATTATTATTATTATTATTATTATTATTATTATTCTCCTAAGACAAGTCTCCTATTTTGATAATTTACCTACATTTTTATGGTTATTTTTTAATAAATAATTTTTTTCTTTTCTGATAACTCAACTCCTCTTTCAAATGAACACCTTAATATTCTTTGGAAGCTTGAATTTCAAGTCAGTGGCCCCTGTGGGCTTGTTCCATTTGAACAGGGTTCATGTTCTGAATAATAATAATAATAATAATAATAATAATAATAATAATAATAATCAAGATAAATATTATTATTTGAGGTATACAGTTTAAAAACAGTGACATTTGTAGACTGTAAATATAAACTAGCAATGATACTGTTTTGAAAATAGTGAACACGAAGACGCTGAAAAAATACAATAGTTCCCGGTCGATGAAAGAAAACGGCACATCTTTGGAATTCTCTAGTGCAAAGATAATGAACTGAAACTACTGTTAAAATAAACCACTATTTTAACATTAACATCACTGAGAAACAAGACGAAGTCTCGTTGAATTCGTGTGTATGTTAAAATATGACTCTTCAAGGGACTATAAACTGAAATCTAGAAGGAGTTGGTGAATTATTAAGAGCAGTCAAGAAGTCTCGAGAGGACATAAACCTTGTTTAGCTGAGAGAGAGAGAGAGAGAGAGAGAGAGAGAGAGAGAGAGAGAGAGAGAGAGAGAGAGAGAGAGAGAGAGAGAATGACTGAAGCGTTTCATTTTGCTGGTTAGATAGTTTTAGGCTTAAGACTCCCTGAAGAAGGCTTAATAAATTTCAGCATGGATTTTCGGGTGGGTCGGGTGGGCTATGGCTTCAACTCCTGGTTTAACAGATCCACAACGTAATAGCGTATTTGGACGGTCATGTAAAAAGGTGTTTATACACACACACACACACACACACACACATATATATATATATATATATATATATATATATATATATATATATATATATATATATATATATATATATATATATATATATATATATATATATATTATATATATAATATATATATAAACATTTTATAAACATTTTTCCACTGAGATCTCTATCTATCCGTGCAAGCTGAACGATAAACAATGAAAAAATAACCTGAAACGTTTTTTAATTTTAAAAAGCAAAGATATAAAGGCGTTATTACATGTTGACAGAGCCCTCCACCTCGGCATACTCCCTAGGGCATACATAATTATATCGGCCCCAACAAGTTGATTAGGCCTATAGAGAATTTATTAGGCGGCCTAATCTTTGAAATAACCGGCATCCAGAATGCAAATGAACTAGAGGCTGCTTGAGTTAGTTGCGTGCGAAGTGAGTTAAATATCTCTTTTATTAGATTTTTTTATTTACTTGCACTTTCGTTCGTCTCTGATAAAATAAAGATCGAGGCTTCGGCGCGTTTCTACGAGTCGTGTTATTTTATCCTTTATTTGTTAATGTGTTCATCTGTAAATTTGTTTTTTATTTATTTATTTCAAAATTTATCTATGAATGAATTAATTTTATTTCTAAATTTATTTATTTTTAAATTTGGGTATTTATTTATAAATGTATTTACTTATATTTTTTAAAGGATTTATAATTTTTTAAGAATTCATTTATTTATAATTTTTAAGAATTTATTTATTTATCATTTTATAAATTTATATTTTTTTTACAAATTTATTGAAAGTTTATTTTTAATTGTTTACAAATTTATTTATGTATTTTTCAAATAAATTTATGTATTTTAATTTTTTAATGAATTTATATACTTATATAACTTTTACATTTAAAAATTTGTTTACACATTTTTCATTTATAAATATATTTATTTATAAATTTATGTATTCATGTATTTATTCAATTTATGTAGAAACGAAATACCTGGATAAAACTTCCAGTAAAGGCACCTACAGGATGCACAGTTGTCGGTTTGGTTAGATGCAAATGAACTTAATAAGCAAATCTCACCGAATCTACATCGTCACTCTGTAGTAAACTATCATTCTCACCTTGACCTTAAATACTGCGACTGATTTCGAAAGTGAAGTATAAAAAATTGCAGCACAACAGGACCGTGATGGGGAAAAGAAAGTCCTCATAGTTTGGTTACAGCAGCATTCCTATCCAGTAAAAAAAAAAAAAAAAAAACGCTGGCTGGATTGCTTCAGAATTTTCTCAGTACAACTCGAGCGTTAGTCTTTAATATTCATTAATATTATAAATGGAAAATGATAAAAGAATATATTATTAATAGTTGTAGTTGTTGTTGTTGTTGTTGTATATTGAATAAG
>NC_089776.1:13707917-13712917 GCF_040412425.1 Macrobrachium rosenbergii
AGTGAGCATGAATCTGGTGAATATGCTCAAGGGGGCCTTTATGGTAAAGCTAAAATGCCCTCGCGCCCTGGACAAGTATCGTTTTTACTTTTCTTTGTCATATCTTATTAACTGTCTAATCTTCGAGCATTCCAATGTTCTTTAGAAATCAGTGACGATGGAGAGAAAGTTGATTTTAGAATAAATAGTGTATGTATGTGAGGACTTTTCATTATATATATATACATTGTATTGTTTTTTGCATAAGTTATATCATAATTACATACATATATATATATATATATATATATATATATATATATATATATATATATATATATATATATATATATATATATATATATATATATATATATATATATATATATATATATATATATATATATATATATATATATATATATATATATATATATATATATATATATATATATATATATATATATATATATATATATATATATATATATATATATATATATATATAGATTATATATATATATATATATATATATATATATATATATAGATTATATATATATATATATATATATATATATATATATATATATATATATATATATATATATATATATATATATGTATATATGTATGTATGTATGTAAATTAAGTAATTTTCAGAGACCTGGTAACACTTTAGATTCTAATATTTATATTTTTATTATTTTCAGGTGGTGGTGGAAGTGTGAGTGTATCCAGTTGCGAACACCGCTACACATCGACAGGTGGGGCCCCTCCCCCTTACTCACGCCTTCCCCCTGATGGCCACGAATTCCCAAGCAGCTATGCCGAGGGTCTTCCAGACAAGCTCTCCCGGTATGCCCGGTACTCTCGCCTAGCTATGGAACTGGACAGTCCAGGTAGTCCTACTAGTCCTCCAGCATCCACAGCCTCCACTCCTCGCACTCGTTCAGCCCCAGGAACCCCATTGGGGCCACCTCCACCAATCCCACGTACGTCACCTACTAGCACGAAGTCCTTCACCACAGATAGGTCATCAGACATGGGGGGCAAGTGGACAGGCGCCGATGAACGCAAGTCAAGGGAGCACACGCCCACACGAGGGCGATGGCGACGGCAGGACGAGCGCAGTGAGAGAAGTGTCAGAGACAAGATTGCCATGTTCTCCACTGATGGGCCTGACCAACCACATCCAAAAACTAGGAAATTGGACAAAGTAGACCTCGAGGAGGTTACTATGAAACGAGCCTTTACCGAAGATGATGTCAGGCTAGAGAATTCTACAAATGGCAATACTGAGTCAAGTAGGGATAGTCATAATGGGTCACGTTCGCTTAGCAAAACCTCGGCCTTTAGTTCTATGATCAATGTCAGTACATCAGAACCAAAGGACAATATAAAAATATCAGCTGCTTCAAGTGAAGTGGATATCAGACAAGAAATGCCTCCAGTATCACGTCAACATGAGTTAAAAGAAGAAAAGCGTAAAGACGATTCTTCATCGGCCTCCTCTGGCCTCCACTCTCGATCTCAGTCTCTCATTGATATTGGCAGAACATCTCTTACAAAACGCCATAGTGTTGGAGCTTATGATCGTCCCTCTGTATATCAGTATGGTATTGAAAAGCCAGAGGATAGAGAGAGACGGACATCTTTGTCAAACCTCATTGAACAGAGGCGCAAAAGTTTAAGTAAACTTCGTGGCCTTGTAATTCCTGAAAGTCGCAATAATGATGGAGAGAAAGCAGCCATTGATCTTCCAAAAATTTCTAGTGTGCCACCAACAGCCAATCTCAAGACAATGTCACTTCCTAGAGAAGGTCAGCGATCCCCTAGATTGTACAAGGCTGATTCTATTTCAAGTATTGATTCTTGTGAATCAAATACTAGTAGACAAAGCTCACTTAATGCTCCTCCATGGAAGAATCATAGTACTAGCACATTGCCCAAGTATTCACCTGCCTTTAAGAGGAAAAATATTGCAGTTTTTAATAAATGTGACAATCTACCTCCACCAAGTGGCAGGACACACAGCACTAGAAGCACATCTCCAACAAGTGATTTGTCTCAGGCATCCCCTGTTCCTCCTGCACACACTCCAACACATACACCCACTCCACCAAGGAGTTTAGAAACTATCACAACTCCAAACTCAGAGCACTCCTTTGAATTTTGTGATAGATATCCTAATGAAAAGCATAGTTTTAATAAAATCCCACTCTCCCAGAAGAGCTCCCTAGATTCTCGGCTTAGCAGAGCTGAAGATAGTGACAATGACTCTGCTGTTAGCTCTACTCAGTCTAGTTTCTCCCAGGGCATGTCTCCACCCTCTTCACCAATGCCAGAACATGATGATCATGAGGATCGTAGATATAGGTCGTATAGGTCACGTCTTTCTCCCCAAAACTCTTTTGATGATCAAGAATCTGCAAGAAGAGTTCTCAAAAGAGGTAGTATTGAGGCAGAAAATCGAAGAAATGTTCTCAACTCGGCAAGGTGTAGTTCTGGACGTAGCAGTGATGAACAATTAACACCCGAAATAATCAGAAAATTCTCAACTGACAGAGAAGAAACTGATAAATTCCCCCAGCGCTTGGATACAGAACTGAGAGATGGGCCAAAAACATTAGGACTCCGTCGACACCCATCAACTTCATCCACATCATCAGCCACTTCCTCACGTAGATCATCTCATGACTCTTCAAGGCGGAACTCACGAGATTCTGTCATCCATGTAGCCAAGCATGAAGAAGTTAAAGTTTCAGCTGAGCCTGTGTATTTTGATCAGGAAGGAGAAATGTACAAAGAATCCCAGGTGAAAGTAGCATATTTGAATGAAATCATGGATGATTTTGAACAGCTGGGTGAGCCTAACAATGAAGATGTAATAGCTGAAATTCCAATGTCATCTTCCAGAAGGGTTGTAGAACATGCTGAATGTACAGAAACATCATCCTTTAAGTCCACTAACAGAAAATCTGAACGTTGGGCAGCTTTAGAAATGAAGTATGGTTCAACTAACCCAGAAACTGATATAGAGTCCAAGATTCAGAGGTTAAGAAGGGCTTCTGACTCAATTTCGCCAGACAGAACTAGGAAGAATTCCAATGGCTTTAAGGCTTTAGCCGAGAGATGGCAACAACGTGCCGAAGAGGTAACTGTTACACCACAGCCACAGCTTGTACGAAGAGAAAGTACTAGTCGTCTTGAAATGCCAAACAAGTCCAATCGCCATTACGATGATAGAAGCTCAGTTTCGTCTACTTTGGAAAGACCTACACGTCCATCTAGGCTATGTGATGATTCCTCTGAACTAGACAGTGCCCGACCCTCTCGCCCAACTTGTTTGTACAGTGAATCTTCTCAGTCTTCCACAAGTAATAATAGTAGTGATGCACGTGCTGGTGTTCTGGACATCCCCAGAGCAGATGTACCAGATAGGAAATTATCCATGCCAGAATATGGCAACAGTGGCATCAAGCTGCGAGAACGCCGGGAAGCAAATAGTGGTGGTGCTCCTTCTCGGCCCACAAGCCTGATTGAAGGTGGTGATAGCAATGTTATGGATTCCCATTACCTTACAGGAGGTGGGCCCTTAAGTCCAACAGTATCTACAGACTCCAGGGATGACCTGTACACTCCAGAGGACTCGCTTTCCAGAACAGGAAGTAAAGAAGTTCTGGATGCATTCTCCCGTCCAAAAGCTACCATTGGGATATCCATTCCCCGTTCTGGTGCGTCCAACACACCAAAAATGTCTGATATTATGCGAGCTTTTGAGAGGCATGATCTTGGAAAACGCGGAAACTTAGGCAACGGGACTTCTCACCCTCGCATGTCTTCTCTCGACTCGACGACCAGTGACGACGGTTCTCAGGGAGCTCACTACGGATCAGTGACTTCATTAGCCTCAGGACAGAGGGACCAGTATGGATCCATCACGTCTCTGGCCTCGTCTACTTCCCTGATTTCTCCCCAGGTAAGGCTCTTGCACTTTTGATGCTGTTAATTTTCAGTGAGTTATATATCCTTATTTAAGGTTAGTAAAGCTACTATTTTATGTAGATCACAGTTATATTTTATTTTGTCATTTTTATGATGCAGTTAATGAAGGTGATAGTGGTTTCTGGGTATACAATAAAAAAATTCATTTTTTATATATTTTGAAAATAAATAATTACAACTGTGCAGCTTTTTCTTGTTATGGACCAATTACGATACACTTCCAGATGGGAAGAATTACCCACATTATCTGTAAAGGGAATATGTATAGTCTTTATTTAAAAGTAAGGGGGTAGAGAATTAAAGTTATATTGTACTGCTAAAGTTCACTCAAACGAAGGAGAATACTGATGTTTTTAGAATGATTTCGATAATTTCATGTAAGTTGATTTGCTAAACCAACCATATTGGCTAATGGGTGCAATTTCAAACTATCAAGAGTCCAGTTCTCAGGGAACAGCATCAAGAATAGTCACGAGATGGTTTATGTAAACTACCCAGATTGGTGCAGTTTCAGACTGTATATCATAAGTCCAGTTCTCAAGGAATAGCATCAAGTCTAATCACGAGAAGTATTTTTATAACTTGAGCATCAAACTGTTCCATATGCCTCAATGCAGACCAAGAGATAAAAGGTCTAGGGCTCAATGCAAACCAAGTTTTCTGAAACCGGGTCTGTCTCTCCTATTCGACCAGCTAGTTGTAGGGTGAAGGGTTTCCGGTTCAGAGGACAAGCTTGTCACCTAGTTAGTCAGTCAGTCACACAGAGAGAGAGAGAGAGAGAGAGAGAGAGAAGAATATCTAAGGGTTCCTTGAGACAAAATCTTTTGCTATTTAGATGTGAAAGTTAATAAAACTCAAAGTTGATGAACCAATAGCCCCAAATTTGCTATACACACTAAACGGTAGTTGTGGTAGATTATTATTATTATTATTATTATTATTATTATTATTATTATTATTATTATTATTATTATTATTATTATAACAAAAATCCACAATTATATAATAAACTG
>NC_089776.1:13715417-13780417 GCF_040412425.1 Macrobrachium rosenbergii
CTATCGGCCAACTAACTGCTTTTATACTTATTTTTCACCGGTAAATGTTTGAGTAATGTTTCTATCGGCAAACTACTTTTATACTTATTTTCCACTTAACAGTGTTTCTGTAAGTAATGTTTCTATCGGCAAACTACTTTCCTTTAAATTTGTCACTTTTAAATGTTTATTTAAGTAATGCTTCAATCGGAAAACTGCTTTTTTTTTACATATTTGTCACTTGAAAATTTGTATACAAGTAATGTTTCTATCGGCAAGCTACTTTTTTACTTACATTGAACTTGAAAACTTTCTTGTAAGTAACAATTCTTTCTCCCGACACTTATGTTTTCCGACCTGAAATTTTTTTCATTTAATTAATGCTTCTCTAAGTAGTTTTGATAACATAAACAACTTTCGTATTTAACGACAGTAAACTGCGCATTCCAGGATACAAGAGACGGTAATCCCCAGTAATTAAATCACTATCAAATTACTAAACGACGCGTTGTTTCGCAAGAAGTGAAGGGGAAGCGTTTTGTAATTTCGTACGACGGAAATTGAGTGACAAAGCCAGTGACGTATTTATGAATAATTAATGGCAATAAAGTTTCACTTTCATTGAGCGGCAATTGCCAATTACGTAAAGATGGCGTCTGACAGGATATGCCCCCCGAGTAGATGATTCCTGTAGGTTTAGCACGTCGAAAGCCTATATCCAAGTAGGTGGTTCCTGTAGGTTTAGTAGATGATTCCTGTAGGTTTAGAACGTTGAACCCAAGTAAGTGATTCCTGTAGGTGATCCCTGTAGGTTTAGCATGTTGAAAGCCTATATGCAAGTAGGTGATTCCTGTAGGTTTATTAGATGATCCTTGTAGGTTTAGCACATTGAAAGCCTGTATCCAAGTAGTGATTCCTGTAGGTTTAGTAGATGATTCCTGTAGGTTTAGCACGTTGAAACCGTAACCGAGTAGGTGATTCCTGTAGGTTCAGTATGTTGAAAGGCTAACCAAGTAGAGGATTCCTGTGGCTTTAGCACGTTGAAAGCCTGTAACCAAGTAGGTGATTCCTGTATGTTTAATAGATGATTCCAGTAGGTTCAGCATGTTGAAAGGCTAACCAAGTAGATGATTCATGTAGGTTTATTAGATGATTCCTGTGGCTTTAGCAGGTAGAAAGCCTAACCAAGTAAATGATTCCTGTAGGTTTCGCACGTTGAAAGCCTAACAAAGTAGAGAATTCCTGTAGCTTTTAGCACGTTCAAGGCCTGAGTATTCATTGACGATTCCTGTAGGGTTAGCACGTTGAAAGCCTAAGTAGATGATTCCTGTAGCCGCGGCACGTTGAAAGGCTAACCAAGATGATTCCCGCATTCGTTAAGGTTCGAAGCGTCAACTCGTCCTTAGAAAAGAGGAAGTCGTCCATTGTCTCTGACAATGGAAGTGAGGAAATGCATTTGAACTGAACGAGCCAAGTTCCCACGGGTAATTTTTTTTGGGGGGACGGGTTGGGGGCGGTAACAGAAAAACAGGAACCACTTCCAGAGCTTTGGAAAGTGTTGTTGACGTTAAGTAAATACTTCCAGACAGTTTTACTTTTAGCGGAAGTTCTGCTTCTACTTATAAAGGAGCCAGTACTTTTGGGAGATCGTGCATTGTAATTTCTGCATTCAGGTACTGTACCCTTTACGTCACTTGCCAATGACTTTCCTGGTTAGTCGATACTAGTTCAGAGATCCACAACAGGTCTCTCATCCCATTTAACACCTTACTGCACTTAAGGGCACCCTCTGGGCAAATGCCCCCTATTATTATTATTATTATTATTATTATTATTATTATTATTATTATTATTATCCAAAACCATATCATTCCATTTAAAAAACAACAGTAACGAAGCTGACGTCACTCATAGCCCACAAAAAGTCACAAAATAACAGTTAACGACAATTAACATTATATATATATATATATATATATATATATATATATATATATATATATATATATATATATATATATATATATACACATATACAGTATGTATATATACATTATATATATGTATATATATATTATATGAAATTCCCACCACAAGACATTCATTGCTGATTTGTTCACAATGACTTTTAGTCAGCCATAACCGAAGGAAATACAGAAGAGAAAGTATTGTAAAAAACAGATAAAAAAAGGTTACGTAGAAAGGAAACCATCCTACGAGATAATTGAAGCAAGAAGTACAGTATAAAGGTGGAGGTTGGGATGTGTGTGGGCGTGTGCGGGTGTGGGTGTGGGTGTGTGGGTAGGGGAAAGAGTAGAGAGAGGTGGTTCTTGAGTTTAACGAAGGGGAAAGTGGCGGTAGGCCTTGACGGCCGACAGAAGAAGAAGAAGAAGAATCACAAAGGAAATGAGATCACAAAAACGGCATACGACAAGGCAGGAGCTGACCTCCGCGAGTACAATCATCATTCATATAATAATTACTTATTTCCCACAATGCTTTTGCTCTCAGGATATTACCGTAGGCAAGAGCAAAACCACTTGAGAGAGAGAGAGAGAGAGAGAGAGAGAGATTCCAATTCACTCTGCAACTGCAGATCGGTACGTTGAATCGAGACAGGTTAACTTAAACCTGGTACATTATCATTTCACGAAGCAGCTTTTTAATTACAAAAAACGGGACGATCAATTCAAGAAAACAACCAATCTGGAAAATAACCTACGCCACTGAAAATATGAACATCAGTGTAATATTAATCATAAACCTTAATTTAAATTCAGACGAATGAACCTCGTTTGATTTACTTTCATGTAAAAGAATTGTGTACCCGGGATTAACAAGCCAGATTATATTTCATTACGTAAAACGTTTAATGCATTTGACGTATACATACATTTGTCGTCTGTAGACACTGCACTATTTTAAAGGAAAACTTCTCTCTCTCTCTCTCTCTCTCTCTCTCTCTCTCTCTCTCTCTCTCTCTCTCTCTCTCTCTCTCAGTATTTGATATGAACACGAAACTCGTCTGGCCGAAGATTTAATATGCCTCAGTGAGGCTTTGGATTAAATTAAAGCGTGACTTCCCTGGAGCGCAGTATATTGGCTTTTCATTAGATGAAACTGCCGTTGTAAGGACACCGGCCTGTCTTCGTCCCTTCGAGGAGCCCTTAGGGTTACTGAAGAAGGTGTTTAGTAGATTGCAGCCTGTTGTATCACCTCCATTCCATACTGAAGCTTCTCTGATGGTCGCGTTCTTTTGTCGATTTCCTCCCAGGGCGAATTCGATTCACCAACTTCCATTTTCTCAACGTATTCCTCCTCACGCATTTCTTCCCATTTAGTGATGTCTCAGGGATGGAATTCCCACGTTAATCCATTTCGCATCTTGAGAGAACTCACTACGCTTAATTTATTGACCTTTATGTTAGTGATGAGTTCTATTCCATTGCAACGGCTCGTTGTTGTCATATTTCAAAGAGGGGTTGTGACGCATGCGCCCTACCCATTCTCGGCTGTGGTGTGCAAAGTCGGCGTCTACGATCCTTGAAATTTTTCTCGTCAGTCGTCAACAACTCGGTGTAATGCTCTTAGATACGGCTCCTGTGAATATATTTATTGTCAAAAACGATGCTATTTTAACTGTGAAGAAGCAGAAGTTAAAAATGCACTTTGGTAATCAGTATTTAAGCGAATTCAAAACCCGGATAAAACTCAAGTCTGACAATTGGTGTGGAAATCAGTTCCCTGAGGCGAGGTCTCTCGCTGTAATTACTCGTATTAGGGAACGTATTTGCGAAGAAACTACAGATTTTCCCTCAAAATATATGTGAGTATTTTAATACACTGTTTTAAGTGAGTGAAAGTTTCTGTCGAAATACACAGCACGCTAGCTTCTGGATTTATCTTTGCCAAAACTTTGTGTATATAACTTTATATTTGTTGGTGAGCTCGCTTTGAAAGTGGTAATTCCTCTATAGGCTAGCCTTGTAAATTGTCACATATAATATATATATATATATATATATATATATATATATATATATATATATATATATATACACACACACGACTTGCAGTATCCAAATTATAACAAAGGGAAAGTGGTTTCTTATTTTCTAAAGGTAATTGGTTAGCCCCCAATGTTCAAGGTTCATGACTGACAGGTTATCAAGTTGTTCAAACTTAAATTCTGAATTTGCTTTTTTTTCTCTCTCTCTCTCTTCCCCCAGGCGTCGTGGTCATTCTGGGTTAACTTTATTCCTTTTGTGATTTTCCAAGTCAAGCAGTACGTTTGTTGTTCTACTCCCTTTGGTAATTTTTGCTCTTTTAACCAACTTAGACCTATCCTATGTTGATGAATGATTTCCATCTGGGATCGAAGTTCTCTCTCTCTCTCTCTCTCTCTCTCTCTCTCTCTCTCTCTCTCTCTCTCTCTCTCTCTCTCTCTCTCTCTTCTGGTAGAAGGCCAGTAACTTACCGCCTCGTCGATGTGTAGCGTTTGAATGTACTGTATATGCGCATGCGTGGGCAATCGTGTATACCTTTTCGCTCTCGACTATTAAATATTTCTCTTCCATCGCATTTCATTAAAGCAATATTTTCTCACCTGGCTATTGCCAGAAGAGAAAATGAAAAGTTAATTTCGTTCCTTGTCTGGATTTTCATTTGATAAAGTCTTACCAAATTGTTGGGTATCTCGGAGAGTTGATGCTTTGGGCAAGGAGTGGTTGGTACCGGCTAAAGGTGTGGTAATTACAGGGGAAAGGTGACAAGGTGTGTGCCCTTAGGAGGAAGAGAGAGAGAGAGAGAGAGAGAGAGAGAGAGAGAGAGAGAGAGAGAGGGGAGAGAAATATGCGAAGGCTTTTCCTTATTTAAGTGCAGTGTTGAAGATTATTTCATTTGTTCAATAACTTTTTAACTTAGTTTTTCTTTTTTATTTTATTAGCAGTTTTTTTTCATTACCATGAGTTTTCATTCACGTATTTCTGTAAGTATTTATCAGCCAAGATGATTTTATTAGACTGTTTCGCATCAGTTCGTAAATGAAAGATGATACTCTCATCTCTAACGCGGCTGAATCACACCCTTATTTTCCAGACAGAATTTAGTATTTTCGACCTTATGCCTATCAACATGAGCCCCTCCTGATAAAGACTGTATTATTCGACATTAATCCGCATTAATCGACCCCAAAGCACAAGGACTATTGAGTAATGGCAGACGTTTGTCGGACTTAAAAAATTTACAATACTTTTTTCTCACGAACTTGAAGAGTCGGGTACTTTTGGGATCATAGCTGGTTTGTAACCTTCAATTATAGTACACTTTTCCCTTTGTGTTTTTTTAATGCGGTGCTGAGGAAATGTTTACGACTTGTATGGCACCTACCCCGGTCATTAGGAATGATAAACTCCGGGAAATTAGTTGTAAAATCTCATTTTTTTGGAAGAAAAGGCGTTGTTTCTGTTGCCAGGTTTTGGGTAGAAGTGGTTGATTTTTTCCAAAAAGCTGCTGCGTCTTGGTTGAGCAGTTTAGTAACCTTGGCTTGAAATGGTCTTTGTGCTAATTAAAGCTATTGCAATTTTTTCCGTAATTTTGTTTTTATTTATTATTATTATTATTATTATTATTATAATTATTATTATTATTATTATTATATATCATATATATTATATATTATATATATATATATATATATATATATATATATATATATAATAATGATACATACATACATACTGCATATATGAAGAGAAAGATGTATATGAAAATTAAGATTATTCATCACTGACAAATAGTTATTATATGAATTTTTTGCATGCAAAGAACATTAGTAATGTTATAAACGTTAAGGTAAATATTTGTTATACAGTGGAGATTCAACTTATATATTTAAAAAACATTTTTAAAGGGATATCGATTTATCAATATTGCGCCCACATCGTCACCTTCCTCTGACCTCTGAACGACACGAATTTGAGAGGAACCGATTCCGGCAAAGACCGCGTCTTGGCCCCCCCCACGGAGTCATCGCCGATTCTCCGGCGGTGATCAGAGCACCGTTCCGGTAACGGCACGGCGCATGTGCGTCCCCGGCCTCCCGCCGAAAATTTACCGAGTCCCGGATGTGGCCTTTTTTCCTCGCCGCCAACTTTCGATATTATTTCCCGCCAAATTAGTTTTCCCGCGCGGTTTTCCGCTGTTAGCTCCGAGATTTATGTTTCCGCCGGTTTTATAATCAGAAATTCTCGTAAGATTTTGTAGAGGAATGTTTTGTAACAGCTGAAGCATCCCTGCTATAAAGTATTGTGGGGCTAACGGGTATCACATACGTTTAGGCCTATAAACGAATGGAGATTCTTAGACTAATACTGATGAGGAACTGAGGCTATGCAAAGATGATTATTTGTTGATACTTCAAATCTCCCCTCTATTGTGAGTTGTTAATCTTTCTGTTTGTGAAGAGTTGATCGACTGATATCTGTTAACAGGCGAGGCAACAAGACGTACAGTACTCGCTAGAAGTAGAGAGAGAGAGAGAGAGATTAGGATTCTGTGGCCCGGGGGCCACCATCCTTACGTGTGAGAGTGGGTGGTTGGTGTTATTTGGTGGTGGAGGCCACTACCGCCACCTGTCAAGGGGTACCCTAAAGTAGGTGGAAGGAAAGGTGGGGAGGGATGCAAGAGAGGTCACCACCCTCACCTCTCTCTCTCTCTCTCTCTCTCTCTCTCTCTCTCTCTCTCTCTCTCTCTCTCTCTCTCTTCAGCCAGCCCAGCTCTCCATCAGAGAGGCTGCCACAAACGGATCGAGTTTCAGCTGCGGAGGAGTTCGACTTTTGTTTTCGTTGATGGCGCAGAGTTTTGAAGAGTTACAGGATCTGATTTCTGTTGGATCTTTTCAGTTGAGCTTTTCTAGTCCTATTTTTTCGGGTGTGGGAGGAGGTGGGGTGGCCACAGGTGTTCGTATTTGTTTGTTACGGATAAATAAAAATGTGGTGTTTGTCTTGTATGTGGGAGACTACGATTTTGTTTATGACTTTTTTTTTTCAAATTCGTCATCTCTTCCTCGTAATAAGTTAATGAATTGGTTTTAGCTTACTCAAGATACCTGTCAATCATTTCTGTCGAATTCAATGAGATATTTATTTACCTCTCTGGTCTTTGCTAAAAGTTTGATACCTGACATTTAATGAGATAATTCATCTCTTGATGAGGTTACCGTTTTCCTCGTTGCCCTATGCCAGGGTTTTGTTAAAGACCGGGTCTTACCATGTATTCAGACAATGTCTTATAAGTTTTGGGTAGATTATTTTTACCATACTGGTATGTCATACCTTATCAAGAAATGTGTAATTTATACCACTATGCCATGATAAGGTTTTCTAGCTGACAGTTTAAAGAAGACAAAGGTTGTCTTATTATAAAAATTATTATTTATCTTTTAAAAGCTGAACATTGCTTAATGGACCTTCTATAGCTGACGTGTACCCACCGACCTGCCCCAAAGATACGTTTGGAAGCTGTCTCATTGTAACGCCTCTTTGTATACGTTCTCCTTCTCTCTTTCTTTCTCTCTTTCTCTCTTTTGTGACGTAGAGAGAGAGAGAGAGAGAGAGAGAGAGAGAGAGAGAGAGAGAGAGAGAGAGGAGAGAGGACCGTCCTTGGCGAAGGTCGTGTCAGCTTGTTGGCGATATCCACCTCCTCCTCCTCCTCCTCCTCCTCCTCCTCCTCCTCCTCCTCCTCCTCCTCCTCCTCCTCCTCCTCCTCCTCCTCCTCCTCCTCCTCCTCCTTTCTCTCATCTATTGTTGTTCTCTACTGTCTGAGGAAGGTGACGTAGATGGAGGCACCTATCATTATTCACGTTATATATTTGTTGTTTTTGTCGTTATCACCGAATGAGACCGACGCGTCGAAGTGATGAGAGGAAAATTAAGATTTATGCCAGAGCCTCTTCTTGTCAAGTTTCTTTATAGTGTTTTAATTTTTTTTTTATTTACATAACTCTCAGCCGTGCAAGCTTAGATAGACAACCCACAAAGTATTTGTAAACACGTAAAGCTATAAGAATGTTGATTATATTTATTTTCGTTACAGCTTTAGACCAGAAAACTTAGATATAGACCACAGAAAGTATTTATAAACAAGTAAATCTGTAAAGATGTTGATTTATATTTATTTTCCTTACAGGTTTAGACTAGAAGACTTAGATATAGACCACAGAAAGTATTTATAAACAAGTAAATCTGTAAAGATGTTGATTATATTTATTTTCATTACAGGTTTAGACTAGCAAGCTGAGATAGATAGACCACAAAAGTATTTATAAACAAATAAATCTGCATAAATGTTGGTTAAATTTATTTTCATTACAGGTTTAGACTAGCAAGCTTAGTTAGATAGACCACAAAGTATTTATAAACAAATAAATTTGTAAAAATGTTGATTATATTTATTTACAGGTTTAGACTAGCTTACTAGGATAGTATTTATAAACACGTAAATCTGGATTAATGTAGATTATTGCATTATCCTAAAACTGGTCAGGTAATTGTAGATTTTAATTTTTAATTGACTTCCAAAGAGGAATCATGAGAGATTGAGGGAGAATTTCACTTGTTCTTCAAAAAGGATTACGACAATGTCCCTGATAGGAAATTAGCGGAAATCCCGTGAGAAAATGTTGTATCAAGAAGTCTTTGTGATTGGGGGTGCGCGAAAAATAAACCTTTTTTCCTCAGTGCGCGAAAAATAAACCTTTTTTCCTCAGTGCGCGAAAAATAAACCTTTTTTCCTCGGTAAATATAAGTTGTGGGAAGACATTTTAACTTCACAACTTGACACTAGTTACGACTTTTCTTCTCTCTCTCTCTCTCTCTCTCTCTCTCTCTCTCTCTCTCTCTCTCTCTCTCTCTCTCTCTCTCTCTCTCATGATCCAATATCCTGATATTTTTACGCTTCTCTTTGCAAAAGTAGACAGTATCTCTCTCTCTCTCTCTCTCTCTCTCTCTCTCTCTCTCTCTCTCTCTCATAATCCAATATCCTGATTTACGCTCTTTTACGCCTCTCTTGCCATAGTAGACAGTTCTATCTCTCTCTCTCTCTCAGTCTCCACTCTCTCTCTCTTTCTCTCTCTCTCTCATAATCCAATATCATGAGATATTGCGCTCTTGTTTGCTAAAGTAGTCAATGCCACCTCTCTCTCTCTCTCTCTCTCTCTCTCTCTCTCTCTCTCTCTCTCTCTCTCTCTCTCTCTCTCTCAACGTAGTGGTTACTAGCAATGACAGAGTGACTGTGTGCTCTGCCATACAGATTGTTGATGACTTACACGAGACTGGCTGACTGCCGCTGGTCAGTTCTGTGAACTGTTTTCAAATGTACAGTTACTTCTTGATGAAGGGAAGGAAAGGATCGTGTTTGTGCGTGTGTTTGTGTGTGTGTGTGCATTGTAACTGAGATTCTGTTATTACTGTCTTTCATTCCTTTTAATGTTCCCTTCATTCACCATTCTTTCTTCCATCTTACTTTCCACCCTCTTCTAACAATTAATTCTTGGTGCAACTGCGAGGTTTTCCTCCTGTTACACCTTTCAGACCTCATCCTCATACTCGATTTTCCATTCAGCGCTGGATGACCTCATAGGTCCCAGCCTGAATTGTATATTCTGCCCATAAAGAAAAAGGTAATATAATTTTCCCTGGGGCAAGCGTTGTGTTTACCTTCTTCAGCTGCGTCAAGGTCCCCCACTCGGGACCATTCGGGAGAAATGTTCATCATCCATCACTGAGATGGTCACAGCAGTGCTATTGTGTGTTGCCGCTGATTGTGTGAGTTAAGGACCTTTTTGTGTGTGTGAGGGGTGACATCATAATGATCTGAGAGAGAGAGAGAGAGAGAGAGAGAGAGAGAGAGGAGAGTACTGACTACCTCTACAAAGAGGAGCGTAAAATCTATGAAGAGATAGAAGGAAAGGGGTATTGCTCTGCTGCAACAAAGACAAGTTAAAAGACAGAGAGAGAGAGAGAAAGAGAGAGAGAGAGAGAGAGGTGGCACCTCGAGAGAGAGGAGAGATGAAGAGATAGGTACTGATTACTACTGCAAAGACAAGTTCAAAAACATCGAGAGAGAGAGAGAAAGAGAGAGAGTACTGACCACCTCGACCAAGAGAAGCGTAAAAATCCAAGGAGAGATGGAGAGAGAGAGAGAGAGAGAGAGAGAGAGAGAGATGGAGAGAGAGAGAGAGAGAGGTATAAAAAGTCAAGTGAGAGTGACCAAAAAAAATGATGAAGGGTTAAAACAGTTTTAATGAGGAAGGTCATTTCTTGGAACTGGTTCCTCTCCATACCCATACCCAGCCTATCCCAACCCATATGCCTGGACTGTGCCCATACCCACCCGCCCAACCTGCCAAATGGGCCTTTGACAGTTGTCTGAAGGTAATCTGTCAAACTGCCCCGTCACTTTCTATAAATTGAAGTCAATGACATTATTTTATTTGTTCCTCTCCACGGTGGAGAGATGGTGACTCTGACAATGCCAGGGATCCATTGTGCTTTAATGGTTTAATGCAGGTTTTTTTTGCCACCCCTCCCATCTCCCCCCCCCCCCACCTTTTCCACTTTCCCATGAGGCTACAGCACCGTATTTCCTTTGTGTGTTTGTTTTTGTCTTTTGCACTGCGTCATTCGCATTGGCAAATACACAATCGTCTTAATGTTTTTTTTTCTGTTTATTCATCATGCATTTGTTTCCATTAGTGTTGTTGCGCTAAGTTTGTGAAATTGTTTTTTTATAGAGTTGTTTTGGGGATACAACCAATGGAATAATCGATGAATAAATGCAAAACAATGTAAAACTCACTCCAAAATTATGAACATTATTACATGTAACTTACAGGTGTTTCGCTCAGGTTTTTCCAAAATGCACAAAGTACTGTCACTTTTGTAGTAGTATCTCCTATCAAAGGTTTTAGATGGTTATTTCCAAGCCCTACTAGCACCAGTTACACCCCTCCTCTGCTTTTGTGTACAGAAAACAATGACTTGTTACCGTAGTCAGGTATTTCTGTGACGTAATGTGTGCAATACACAGTGATAAGATATTATATGACGAGAGCATCGGAAGTGTCCAAGGCCATGTGATAGGGATGGCTGTCAGTCTGTCGTGTTTGATTATTTTCTCGTTACACGACAGTTTACTGTTGGTGCAGATTCCACTGCATGTCTACTCCGTAGGGTGGGTCGTTGGTAGTGCCGTCAGTGCATCCCATGTGGTTCACTGTAGGCAATTACTTCAGGTTCTTTGCAGCGTCTCTCCTCGGCCCTTAGCTGTAACCCCTTTCATTTCTTTTATTGTACCTCCGTTCATATTCCCTTTCTTCCATCTTACTTTTTCGGCGTCAGTGACCCTGTTAGTTGTGACGCCAGATAACCAACCCACAATTAATCAATTAACCATCTTACTTTCCTTAACCCTCTCCTAACAATTGATTCATAGTGTTGCGAGGTTTTCCTCCTGTTACAACTTTCAAAACCTTTTTACTGTCAATTTCCGTTTCAGCGCTGAATGACCTCACGGGTCGCAGCGGTTGGCCTTTGGCCTAATATCTACTGTATACTCTGTCGTATTCCATTCCACTGAATGTCTAATTCTTAAAGACGAAACCTAAATCACGCCAGAATGCCCTAGTCTCTGGGTATTTGAAATGACACAGCAGTAGCTGTGATACTTGGCTGTGTATGTGCGCGTAGGGATATCATTTTTCCTGACTGTGCGTACTGATGGGGATTGTATAATCCTCGCGTGCCGTAAGAGGTGGTGCTTATAATAGATTATTAGTTATTTTTTCTCTGTGTCTCTGTATAGAACAGTCTCCCTGAGGATGTTGTGCGATTGGGACCTCGGAAGTTCAAGCGGAGATGCAATGCATTACTACCCTAAAGCAGTTGTCCTTTTGTTTACTAGTTTGTTTCTATGCATTAATTTATTTTTTCTAATAATTTATTTTTTTCTAATAATTGATCTCCTCTTTCTGTATTTCCTATTACCTTCTGTTGATTCTTTCAAATGAACACCGTGTTTCTTGGAAGCTTGAATTTCAAATCAGTGGCCCCTGTGGGCTTGTTCCATATGAATAGGGGGTTTTCTTCTGAATAATAATAATAATAATATTATTATTATTATTATTATTATTATTATTATTATTATTATTATTATTATATTCATATATCACAATAAAGTATTACTTTTATTTGTAAGTAAACAGAACCAAAATCTCAATGGAACCTTCCTAATTTTAGCCATTAATCACCGTGTTTTTTTTTTTTCTTCCTTCGTCAGGAGTTAGCACAGCTGATCGAGGAAGCCAATCAGTCCCTGGAGGAGTCCGGAACGCCCTCGCACGAGATCCTAGTAGTAGTCCTGCACAGAGAAATCGTAGGGCACGGATCCATAGGCATCACTCTTGCTGGAGGAGCTGACTACGAGGCCAAGGAAATCACGGTTAGTTCGTCAGTCGAATACAGTTGCACCCCAACTGTAGCGGACTCTTTTGGGGGGTTGGGGGTCTGGGTTTTTGATAAATAAGAGTCCTGTAAGTAACGAAGATCCTGTAAGATAGTAGCCTGCTTTTGAATATTTTCTAGATAGTGCAGCTAACAGCATTTCCACATGGTTGGTTCAGTTTTATATAAAATCTTAAGCCAAAAAAGCTACATAGGTCTAGTTTCACAGCTCACCGAAATAGTTATTTAGCTGAAACACACACACCTCCCTTTCAGCTGCTAAGAGTTATGCTGTTCCTGCTGAGAGACAGGTTCGTGAAAGTCAGCCAGCGAAAATCGCAGGAAATGATTAAGAATAATTGTTGACAGAAGGTATAGAGGAAGTAGGCGTCGAATTGCGCTAGACATTAGTAGCAGAAGCGAAGAACGAGGCACCGGCGAGTCGAAGGAGTTGGTGATTATCTCTCCATCGAGGCAGTTAGTGGAAGGAAGTTGCAAATAGTCAGGGAAATGGAGTCCAGCTTCGTAAATAAATCTTGAATATGGTCGTATTTATCAGACCCCTCTTGATCCCCACATTATTTTGATTGCTCACTTTTAAACGTCTTATTGTTGTTGTTATTCAGAAGATAAACCCCTATTCGTATGGAACAAGTTACAGGGGCCATTGACTTGAAATTGTTCCTAAGAATACGGTGATGATTCAAAAGAAGTTACAGAAAATAATGGGAAATACAGAAAGAAGAGAGCAATAATTCTAACATAAAAAATATGCGTATAAATAACTGAATTAGAATATAAATAAATTATTAAAATAGGTTTGTTGTTTAAAGGTAGTAATGCATTGCATCTTGGTTTTAGCTTTTGAGGTCCTAATTGCACAACCTTTGAAAGTCTGAATTAAAAAAAATGAATGAAAGGAGCTTTTGTTTGTGAATGAGTTGTACCCAGAGAGTACGTGCGCTGTTCTCTTTTTCACAGGGTTATTGTTTTGTACTTTAGAAACTAAGGGAGAGAGAGAGAGAGAGAGAGGTTCTCTGTATAGGTAAGTGGGTACATTCAGCCGTTCAGGTACATACAGGTATTCAGGGTGTGTCATTCCCTAGGTCGTGATAGCATTACAGATGAAATGGGGGTGCCGTTATAAAGGTAATATATTTCATTACGAAGGTTTTGTCAGTAAGATACGCGGATATTGGTCTAATAGATAACTTTTCATCGCATAGGCCCATATGTATTTTTCGAAATTTATTAGGCTTTTAACGTTTTAAATCCATGAGATCTTGAACTGAAACGAGACCCATTTCAGATTGTTAAAGGCAAGTTTTTTCATAGTTTGACTTTAAAATACCGGAATAAGTTAGGAGAACTTATTATCATTCGTGTCGAGAACTTATCATTCTTGTCAAGGATAAGCTTTTCAGCAGTGCAAAATAAAGTGTTCAACAATTTCTCAATTCATATAGGTAACATATATATCATGTGTAGTTATTTATGAAATCGTGTAACCTAAATTCAGTATGATAGACGTCATTGTATAATATGACTGCCTTTTGAGTAAATGAATGAATTCAGTGGAGGTCATAGAGTACAAACTTGATTTTGCATTAGAATATAATCGGTATATAATTTATATCAAGACAGATAGAAAAGTAGCCCCTTCATTTACGGCACATTGCCTACATGATACAGTATCAGCAACTCCTTTCAATTCTGAACACCCATTTCAACTAACAACGGAACCACGAAAAGAGTCCGGATACCCAGTCATAGCAGAGGCTTCCTTTTGCCCTCCCCGATGTTGTCTATCATGAAAGTAGAACGTGTGAGTGAGTGTGTGTGTGTGTGTGTGTGTGAGTGAGTGTTCTCCATTCACAGATACAGAAAGAGAAGGTCCATTGAGCAGTTTTTGTGAAAGTGGCGGAGTTGATTGAGTAGGCGAGCGGGCCAGGTTTTGAGTTTGTCGAGAGATACCAGGATCCTGGTAGGTAGAGACGGTAGCACTCGACGGCTGGCAGCAGGCGGCAGGTGGTCCTGGTTTCTGTGGCCTTATATGGTGAGGTCACTACCAACCAAGGTCAGGCGGACCTTGCGTACGTACATTCTCTCTTTCTCCGGGCCAATAAGAGTGCACATTGACATTCACTTCGTCCGTCCGTCCGTCGCCTCTGCAAAAATATTCACTGGGGTTTTATCTCGTTCGGATCCTTTTCTTTGCCCGAGAGGAAGTGGAAATGACCTCGATGCATAAGTTTGGGGGTTAATCTGGAATCGACCGAATATCTGGTCACGTTTTATTTTGTTAAGATTTTCCTTGAAAGTGTTGCAGATGCTGTTGCTTGTTCTTCAAATATATTTATTTTGTCTTATCTCTATGCAAGGAAATCTCTCATTTGCAAGTAATTCTCGTAGGATTTAATGCACTGTATTTCCATTTTTTATCAGCAGTTTGGTTACTAGAGATTTTGCATAACATGGACAGATATTGAGCTCTTAAACGGTTGCTTCTCTTGCTAGTTAAAGTTAGATAGGTCATCCTCATTATTGCCTCTCTGAATGAAAATAAATTTAATTTTATAGATAGATAGATTGATAGCAAATAATACCAAGTACATCGCCCCAGACTCATGATGAATATACCTAACACTGTTCTTACCAACATAATTAAATAGAACAAATAGACTGTTTCAGTTTAAAGCAAACCTTTTGTCCATGTCATTACCAATAATAATAATATTTTTCCAAACAATTTTCACTTAAACATTGTCACGCTAAACATTCTAATGCAATATCTAAGCCAGAATAGAGCCGGGGTAATTCACTCGCCCAATTTCGTCTATACCCCAGAAAGAGCGAATAGAAACTCCTCCTCTTGACCTCCTCTCCATTTCGGCAGGTCCACAAGGTGATCCCTGGAAGCCTCGCGGATCGTGACGGCAGAATCCAGCGCGGAGACAGAGTCCTGTCAATCAACGGCAAGAACCTGAGGGGCGTTACGCATCGCGAGGCGTTGAACATACTCAAGGTAAGTGCAAGACCCAGGTGGTGCAACTGAAAGCATTACTGTAAGGAGTTTGCAAGGGCTCTTCGCCCCCTCCCCCCTTAGCTGCACACTTTTTAGCCCTTTTACTCTACCTCCATTCCCTCGCGTGGTGCACTGTAAGCATCACTTTAAGGGTCTTCGCAGCGTCCCTTCGGCCCCTAGCTGCAACCTCTTTCATACCTTTAACTGTACCTCCGTTCATATTCTCTTTTCCATCTGACTTTCCGCCCTCTCTAAAAGCTGTTTCTTAGTGCAGCTGCGAGGTTTTCCTCCTGTTGCAACTTTCAGACTTACTGTCTATCTGTCTTTACTCATTCTGAGACCACGAGAAAGGTGGTTAATAAATAGTTCTTTCATGTTTTGAAACTGTTTTGGGGAGCTTTCCTAGATAGTAACCCCAAGGGTGTGTTATCTAGGACTAATATTTCTTGGGGTCATTATCTTTATGATATTTACAGTTTTTTTGTTTATTTTACTGTAATCCTCAACGGGTTTGTACTAAACACGCCGCAAAGGTGGATACATAACGGGTTAAAACCCTAGGAGGTAACTGTCTAGGAAAGATCTTGTTTTTGTATCAGCAATTATAAATTGAGTTTCTTCCTAAAAGTATTTTGTTACTCCAGTTTTTCCTTTTTTTTTTTTTGGGCGGTTTCCATATATTCAGCGTCAAATTCCATATAACTACTGATGCCAGAACACTACAGTGTTCATAGTCGTAACCTTCGATCGTGCCCGGCAACCTGTGTTAAGACAAAACAGTTTTGACTGGTAGGGCAGTCATTGTCAGTGATAAAAATGGGACCAAAAGGAATTTACTGTGATAGTTATTGGAACAAGTAATCGCAACTTTCGATGCATTGAATGTCAATTAATTAACGAATAAAACAAAAACAGAAAAAAAACATTCTTTTTTTGTCTAAGTTTTGTGAAACATGCGTGTTGGAGTTTCCCCATTGCAAGTCTAAACATTAAGTCGATTCATAATTCATACATTTTTCTCGGGGGTAAGTGTGCTTGTCAGTAGATTTTAATGCATAAAGAACTAGAATGTTATTTTCCATGGTCAAAATAATTACAGTGTATATATATAAGGCGACAAAGTCACTTTATAATGTTTTGGTTATGGCTCTTTGAATTTCTTATCCGAAGTTGTCAGTGTCTTTATTTTACTTTTTTGTCCTTTTGATTTTTCCCATTATTTTATTTTTCCCATTATAAATTTTTTTTATTCTTCCAGTCACCACGTCCCGAAGTCGTACTCGTTCTGTCAAGAAGTAGATCGGTGACTCCCCAGGAATCCAGTTTAACAGAAGGAGACGGAAACTTCCACAGACCACTTATCAATCACGTTACTTCCCCGAGGCCACCTAAGATTCTTGAGTCACCTATGGACAGCAAGTCACTCTTCTCAGGTGAGTTCAAGATAAAACAAAGGTCGTTCAGCAAGTAAAGCTTCAGTTGTGCGCTATGACACTGCTTGATTTTAGAGTTGTGCACTGTGACACTGCTAGATTTCAGCTCTGAGATTAGTCAAAGAAGTTCTCTTCTTCTATTTGTGGTGAATTTTTTAAGCCTGTGGCATTCATAATAAGTGGTTAAGTTACCCTTTAGTTTTGCTGCAGGCATAGTATTTGTTTTCATGCATAGGAAGAAGAAGCTTTCGGTTATTTGTTTCTACACATTTATTGTTAAACAATGATTACATTAAGAACATCATTGCATAAAAAGATATAATTACGTTCCTACAGCCTTTGAATATTGCTTGATAGATACACTATTTGGTCACAGAAGTTGATTATCAGAATCAGAATTCACAGTTGAGGGAAGACGTGGTACGCTACGATAAGGGGACGATGTTCAGCCTACGTAGAATTTATTGGGAGGTCGGTTGTTGTGTCTTGTTCCCCGATCTGGTCGCAGTTGTAAAAGCCAGGTTCTGGTTGCTTCCTTAGTTCAGAAAGTGACTGGTCCTTGAGTTCACATGTCATGAGAATAAAATAGTCTAGGAATATATTACAAAACCGAAGGAGCTGACGTTGAAGCCTCCAGTGATAGTATCGGCAACAAGGTGCATTTCTTGTTCTTGTAGGTTTTCAGGTGGACATCTGCTAACGGCATTTCTTCAATTTTTGGTTGTACAATCTACCTTCTAGTGGTGCCCGGTGACTGGTTGGCTTAGCTGCACCTCATAACCCATCCCAGCCTTGATTTCTTCATGCCACTACAGTGGAATAGTTTGCAACTGTGCAGTGGACCACTGCCTTGGGTTTGGGCGGTTGATCTGCCCGAGGGGTGGGACAGGTTGTGGGCGATGTTGAAGTCTTTCTCAATCCTAACGGTAGGTATGGGCGAGGGCTTCCGGTACTCGTCTCGACATCGTTGATGGATAAGTCACTCCACTTAAGGGCAGGGTTCTTCTGCCAAAGTCATTGTAGGTCCACATCATCCTTCTGAGCCGATGCCATTTTTGGATATGATATCCCGATCTGGACGGTGTTGGAGTTCAGGAAAGGGTGTCTGCCACGGTACTGGAAGAGCCCTTTAAGTATCCTGACGGTGCAGGAACGTTTGGTTATCAACGATAGGTGACACTGCTGTCTTGCTGACCACTTTTGGTGAATGCATGTACCAACAGTTGGTGGTCCATCTGCACCATGAATTGTCGTCCTTTTAGCATGTGACGGATGGCTCTGTGGACTGCCGGTAATCCTCGGTTGAAAGTGGGCTACTTTTGTTCTGCTGGCGATAACTTCTTGCAGAAGAATGCCAACAGGCGACGACCATTGTCTGTGGCTTGTTGAAGTACCACACCCATCACTGTGCTACTTGCATCCGTCGTTAGGATGAGGGACCTAGGGGGTAAAGGAAGTATTAGTGTGACAGCAGAGGTGATTGCTTTTTGGCTAGCAGGAAGGCTTTATTTGTTTTCCTTACTAATTTAATTTTTTAGGTTTTCCAGGTTTTCCTTTCAAGCAGTCATATATTGGAGCCATTACTTCAGCAAAGTTGAGTATGAAACCGTGATAATTATCATTATTCCCGTGAATTCTTTGACTGCTTTGATTGTTGGTGGCTATGGGAAGTCGCTGATGGCTTGACCCCTTCGGGGCTCATAAATGGCCCAGGAATTCCATTACTGGTTTTGCCTATTGACATTTGTCCTTTCGGACTATTAAGTCCATTTTCTTTGAGCAGGACCTGCCTGATGTCTCTCTCGTGTGTTGTTCGATGTTGGGGCTGTATAAGTATGACATTCCTGTAGACAGTGCATAAGGGTAGATTACCCAGCATTTCGTCCATACGACATTGGAAGGCTGCACCTGAGTTCCAGTGGCTGAAGCAGCTGTAGTTGAAGGTGTGCTTGCCAAAGGAGGTGGATAATGGCCTTTTTTTTGCAACCATGGCTTGTTAGTATCCCCTCAGCAGGTCAATCTTCGTAAATATTTTGGCGCCCTCCCTCTGGTTTGTTATGTCGGCAGTGGGTACTTGGCACGTGGCAACTCAACAAGAAGACAGAACCTGACATCAGGTTTTGTGGTACCATGTGGAGGAGAGATGCCCAGCAGCTGGAGTCACTTTGGCTCGTTCCATGTCAGGAAGACTTGTTAGTTGTGGGAGAGATTTTCTGCGGCCAAATGTCTGAAACAGGCGTGTCCTGGGGGACCTTTGGTGACTACGTGGTGCTGTGCAGGTTTGGTCAGTTTATCCTTAAATACCTCTGGGATCTCCTGTAAGAGGCGACTTATCTCTGGTGCTGGAGTGAGTGGGGCTACGAGGGCAGGTTGTGAGATCAGCTGCTGTTTCACTACATCCACCACATATTGTGGCTCTCAGGAAGTCAGGAGCAAAGTGAACTTGTTATATCTGCTATGATGAACGTCCAGTTGTACTGCTTCCCGCTGAACAACAAATTCATGGTCCGTTTTCCCATATATTTTCAGCTGGGCTCTGCTGGCAAATTTTCAGCTGGGCTCTGCTGGCAATGGACACCTGTAGAGTGCTGGGGGTTGGCTGGCACGAATGACTTGCATATGCCAGTATTGACCAGGAACTCCATATTTGATCTTTCATCTGTGTATTCATCACAGATGAGTCTCTTGTTGCCTGTATGTGGAAAGAGAGTGGAAAGCAGGCACAGTTTCTTTCACAGGGCAACCGGTCTGCCCACTGCTGACGTTTAGCTTCTTGGATCGCTGCTGCAACCCTTTTGCACGTTTTTTGACATGCAATAGTCATTTTTAGGCTTCTTTCCCAAACCTCCAGTGGTAGAAACAAAAATGCCCTTGGGACGTGCTTCAGTTTGTTTTTCCAATTGAAACTCCGGTAGCATTGTACTGGGGCGGCTGCTGCTACAGGTGGTTGTGTAGGCTCAGTTGACTTGTGGGCCAGGAGGACAGTGTTGACCATCATCAGGAATTCGTCGAGGTTCGTGGTTGATGCCCACAGCTGTTGGGCGGGGTAAATTTGTGAGTAGGACCTCTCTCACAAGGTCCAACAGTCTCTGGGTGGCCACCTGTGTCGGGATCAAAACTAGCCTCCGCAGTTGCAGATGTGCAACAGCTGCTGATCTCCTAGGAACTTCCTTGCTTTGAGGGCAGGCAGCATGTTGAAGGACAACCTTAGTTGGTCGCTTCATACGTGATGTTGGTCTTTTGTTCGGCGAGCCATTCCGCAATTTGTTCAAAGATGTCGTCTGGCAGGAACTCTAGGAGATATTCTTGGACCTGAAGAACCAGGCCTCTGGGTTGTGAAGGGTGGCAGGTGGATGCTTGCTGCAGGCTGTTAGTAATTATAGTTCTAATGATGTCATAAATTAGCTGCTGAAAAATGTGTAAAAGATCGCTTGAATCAGGAGCGCTGGATCTGTCTCTCTTGAGAGTACTCGGTGCGTCACGTAGATTTTAATCGTTTTAAAGCAAGGATGCCCTGAGGGTCCCGGCGACTGAGCAGGACCTCACAGTAATATAGCAGGTGTTGAAGTGTCTCCTATGGTGGACATGAGGCATTGAAGTATCTCCTATGGCCAACTTTTGTTTGACCTTCGCCTTTGTAGCTGCAACAGATCCACGCTGAATGTGATGGCAGGGTGCTAGAGTTGTAGTCGCAACCAGCCTTTCTGGGAGAATATCCTGTAAAATAAAAGAACATAAGTATAGGCAAAGTTACCTGAAAATACTGCATTAATATTGAAGTCAGAAACAAGTAGGTTTAACAAAATAGGGCTTGTATGGGGGGCTAATTTTTTGTCTGTCCTCCTGAAAATCTAAAATAAATTAAGTTGTATAGGAAAACCAGCAATTCTCATTTTTGACATTTTTTTTATTTACAGATGCTGCTGCCACATTGGTTCCTCGAGGTCCCCCTCTTACCATAACCCTGATGAAAGATGGAGCTGGACTGGGTTTCTCTTTGGAAGGTGGTAAAGATTCCCCACTAGGAGACCGACCACTCACAGTAAAGAAGATATTCAGTGGTGAGTGTTTCAGTATAAGGCATTACTGAAATTTTAACAAACGAGTTCATAATAAGAAAGAATAATAGCAGCACAGATGTCATCTACTTGCAGACTAGTTGCATTTAGGGAGCTTAGACAAACTAGTTTATAAATTTAATTTACAATCACTTGGCAACATCTACAGCCAATTAGCACTGTGTGGCAAAACAGTTTTCTACCAATAAAATGTCTTTTTATAATGAAAAAAAATTTCTAACCTTTGAAAAAGTGGCAATGAAATACTTAACTTTAAAAGTTTATATATATTCCACATTTCATGCAGACACAGAAGTTTACGCCAAATGAGGAGTTACTTATTTCACGACAAATGCTTTGTATCTACAAGTAACTTTCAATCTTGTAAAGTTTCATTTGAATTGTGTCAATATGTCTAGACACTAACTGTAGTTTTGAATGAACTGTACCAAAATGTCTACAATAGTTAGTGTCTGAATGAGACCCTACCTAGCTAAAGTGTCTGAATGAGAATTACCTGTTTTCTGTAGGTTAATGCCCTTCATTGCTCTCCCACAGGTGGTGCTGCTGATAAAGGTGGAGTACTAAAAGTTGGAGACGAACTTGTCAGCGTGAATACAGTTGACGTGACTGGCATGGCCCGCATTGAGGCCTGGAACTTCTTGAAGAAACTTCCAGACGGCAACGGTTTCACTGGTGTTGAGACAGAAACTGGAAGACAGTGCATCAAAGAGTGAAGAGTAAAATCATGTATACTATATACTGTAATCAGACTATTCAGTTATTCAGTGTTTTTTTTTTCATTCCTGTTTGTTTGTTTTGTCATGAAATAACTTGCTCTTGGAGACTAATTGCTTACACACTATTTACGACTCAGCAACTGGACGTCATTTTCATAAATCGACTAACCTGAATCATTTCACAATCCCTTCGTTAAGTAATATTAGAAGTTGGGTCAATATTAATGTAATTAATGGTACACAAACCAGTGTACTCGACAAATGAGCGTATCAGTGCGCACTTCGTCAGCAGTATACTTGAAATATCTGTATGTAACTCTATATGTATAACCTAAATTTATGACCAATAACCTGTCTCCTGATTACTGAACTGTCTTGCAATGTTAGTCACGCGTTCTCCCATATAGTCTAAACTGCTGAACTACTACAAAAAATGGTGGAGGCTTGTTTGTAGGCCTATATAGACGGGAGTGTGGTGCTAAGGGGCTGTGGCATGGTAATGGTGGTGGTGTGGCCTTCTTTATCTAAGACTTCTCACAAAAAATATGATTGACTTTAAGACGAAACTCTGAAAGAGTTTTATGATGATGGAAGTTACACACAACGAGTAGGCCCCCTGAAGCTGGTGCCTGCTGTGTCTGCCAATCCTCAACTGTGATAGGCGCTGCTTGTATGTAAGGAAAATGCAATTGGGAAATGTCTTTTTATTATGTCCAATGGCACTCTGAGTCGCAATCTTTTCAGATAGTGCCACATTGCATTTGCAAGCAGTGCCATATTCTCATTTTTTCCTTTTTTATAAACTTTAATTTCAGACTGACCTGCCTACCTGCTGTGTTTGTCTTTTGTCTAATGTAGTCTAAAATCTGTCGATACTACACACACGTCTGCATAAATCACATACGATGAATATGTTTCATGTGAGGTATCTTTTTCACTTAAAGTTTTCACACATCACTCTTCATATTGATCTCTGATGTCAGTTAAAATTTTCATCATATTTCCCCCAGCCCAGAGTCACGGTAATGTCATTCTGCTTTTCATATTTCAAAGAGTGAGAAAGCGGTTTCTACACATTACTGGAGAAAACTGGAGCAGGCAGAGTGAATGACTTCAACGAAGAACTTGTTTTGTAGAGCAAAATATGATTCTTCTCCCCACACATTATTTTTCCCCCCCTCTGTCATATTTGTATCCTATCAAGCTTGCAACTGTGCAAAGATGCATTGCGTGAACCAACAATGCATTTCAGCTGATTCTCTTGTAAAATAATGTAAATATTGTTTTTATGAACCTTTATAATTATTATTGCATATTACATTTTACCATATAAATGGCTTTTATATGAAGAAGAGTTTTAGATATATCAAATACGCAGCCTGTGTATTATAACACTTGCCAGTGTTATGCTGACTTACATAGGCTTTTTATAATGTTTATTCTAGTTTATTTATATTATTGCATAGCTTTGATTACTTCGCGTGATTATACCTTCGCATATAATCACTGGAAGGATAACTGTGGTATTCATCGCTATTGTTTTTTGGGAACCTGCTTTAAATGACTTATATTTTACGGTTTTCACTCTCTCTCTCCTGAGGGGTATAAACCAATTGTTATTTTATATGCTTTATGTAAAGAATGAAATGCAATAGACTCCATTATGATGTATATAACTTTTAGTTAAAATGATTACATGTTATTTAGTTAGAGCCTCAGCTTTGTAAGGGAAGGCGGACCAAATAAAATTCATATAATTAACTTTTGAATTTTCTTATCCACAGAAAAATATATTTGGGTATTGTGTATTAAAGCTAATACTTATGGGCGGTGATTTGCATACCCTGATTCAGTTATGGTAGCAAATAAGTGGATGTATATACACTGGTAATGAAAAAATATATTTGGGTATCATGTTAACAAAGAAAGATACCTACTTGCAGGTGCTAATTTTCATTCCCAAGCCAGTAAGTTAACGTGGCTTTAAGGAAAAAACTCATGTACTATAACATTGGGTCAAAGGAAACTGATAAAAATAGTCATTTAAGTCGTGAGAATTCAATTATTGTTTTAATATTTATTACAAAAACCTAAAGATATTTGCAATGACGTTCAGAAAGTTGTCTTTTCTGTTTAAAAGCCTAATGAACGTCCACGAAATATAAATATATATTGGAATTAGTTTCAATACAGCTGTACTGTTATCAATGCAAAATTCGCCAAAACATACACACAGGTTTTTAAGCGAGTTGTTTGTGGTCAAAATTGTACTAGTTTAAAAATTGTGTATATATCAATGGTCTTAGCTAAAAACTGTGTATATAAAGCTGTATACTGTTTTGCCAAGCTGCAGTTTAAAAGTAAATTCATGGATTTTTTTCTTAAACTCAGAAATATTTTATCAACTGAGAAGATTGTCAAGAGACAAAGGCCGCAACTGCCATAGTAGCAGTTTCGGGGCCAGTGTCGAGACACTTGTTAAAACTGGGTATAATGCAATATTTTTAGCTGCTAATGATGGTGTGATTTCAAAACTGCAACATATTTCAACTGAGCTGCAATAAGGTAGTACTGAAAGTGCAAAAACTGTCAAAACACAGTTTAAAAACAGTAATTCTTGGCTGTGAAAAGTGAACTTATCCAGGATGAGCAGCAATTACAGACCTTTATGAAAATGAGCAATACCTGTAGTTTTATCATTTGGGGCAGATCTCGTTGGTAGCCTCTAATAATGAACAATGCCGTTTAATGTTAGAAAGGCCTAGAAAGGCTCATTAAAAGCAGCACCCCCGACTAAGGATTAAGATCACCTGTCTATCCAGAGCTTCTTGCATAGTCAAGAGCTTAAGGTATCTTCCGCCCCACTGCAAACAAGCCAATTTTACCAACACAAGAACGTTATAAGACCATTATGATGATCGTAAATGATATTTCAAAGTTACTGGTTATGAATGTCTGCAACACTGTAGTTTCATTGCAATACTGCAATAATCAATACAAAAAATTTGCCAAAACACGAACTCTCAGTAGTTTTTTGGAGTCAAAGTGGTCTTCTTTCAGACTGGGTGTAATGCAGTATTTTGGTTGTCAATATTAACTCTCTCAGACCGGGTATAGTGCAGTATTTTTGGTTGTTGATATTAACTATAACTATAAAATTACAATACATGGGATTTTAATTAAAATGCTGCAATCAATACTAAATTCACGAAAAACTGCAGGCAACAGTATCTAGAGATATTGGAGTAAAAACGATCTTAGTTAATTTAGCGTGTGATGCAGTATTTTTTGTCGCTAATCACAATGCTTTTAAAGACTGCAATATATCGCAGTTCGGCTATAATCCAACAATGTTGCAAATAATGCAAAATTTAACAAATCAAATATGTTATATAACCTTCGCAGTTTGTTGGTATCAAACCAGACTTTTCAAGACTGTGTTAAGCAAAAGTTTTGGATCACTAATGACGGATACTATTGCAAAATTGTTACAAATTAAGTTACAAATTAGAAGTTACTTGCAATGAATTCAGTAAATGCAAAATTCTACAAAAAATAAAAAAGACCACAGTCTTGTAACTTTATCCCAAATTTGGAATATGCCTTAAAACGGCATAAAAACAACTATGCCTGCTTCTTTTAGTGAATTATATACATCGACTGCAACTACCTTGTATTGTCACAAAATTCAAATATATTCATTTTGAAAACGTTTTTTATTACCAGTACAAAGTACTGAGTTGTACACTTTTAAATGACCTTTTTATCCCAAAAACTACAAAGGCTAGGTAGCCTGTATATCTTTTAATATTTTAAAAATATTTTGAAATGACTCAAACACTGATGCATTGCAGCAAAATAAGCTGTCACTTTGCAGTCACATTAGTCATTACAAACCTGAAATCCCGCTTATTTCTCAGTTTGGAAACAGACCACTTGGACCCCAAAAGCCTACTAAAAGATTATGGCCTGTATTGACTGATCTATACATTGTAAGCAAACATACCAAGCACTGGGGCATCTAAGGCCATTCATACCTTGGAATCTAATACTGCAAGGAGGTTGAATCGGTTGGAGATGCCACAGGTCAGTTTTCTTATGCCAATCCGTGAAGCCACCGGGACGCACCCTCCGTGTAGAGCAGAAAGGACCAAATCTTTGCCCGCCATGTGACCGTCTCAGCCTTACCTTTAAAAACACTTTCTTATTATCTTTTTATCATAAGAAAATTAAAATTCTATATCATTAACAATGAAATATATATACAAAAAAAAAAAGAATACAAGTCATAAATACAGCAATAAAGACGCGATAGAAATTATCAATTCTTCTGAGGCATTAAAGTAGGGTAGGACAGTTTTTCAGTTTGTGCACAAATTCAGCTATTTAAGTGACAATGCTATTTGAACATAGCGACAGATGACTGCTAGGAGTATGTGTGTACTTCTCACTGTCAACATCTCCTGGTAAAATCTCAAAAAAGCCATGATTCAAAATGTTTATCTTACCCACAGAAGAATTTATAGCTAGAACTGAAGGTTGCCTAACTTCCATTTTTTGAACTACTAGACGTCGTCCGTATATGAACTGATTCTAATGGTACGTAGCTTCCACGGAGTACATCTTGCATCTCATTATGCACCAAAATACTCTCGTATGTCGCAGAAAACTGACGGACTGGAGGACTGTTATTGCTTCCTCCCATGCCTCTGACTTGACTGAAAAAAAAAAGTTCTGTGAGCCTGGCTCATTTTATATATCAGAAATTTTAATTGTGGCTCAGGACAGCCAACAAAATTATCATACAAGGTAATTAAACTACGCATAGAAACTTTGAATTACCATTATTGAGTTTAAGTTCTCTGATGTACTCCTCAGCTTCAGACAAAAAATCTTTAGTTTTTATTTATTTCCCTAAAATGGCTTTTTAAAGCCAAAAGAGCATAAATTTCTCTTATTCATGACGTCAAATAGATGGTTGAAAATTGTGATGAACTTAATTGTTGCACCACATCCTCGAAATTCTCTGAGGTTATTAAAAGACAAAATTGCAGGGATTTTGCAACTGATTCACAGATTAGTTGAGCTGCTAGTTTAACATTTTTTTCTTTGACCAATCTACATGTGCATATCTAAGTTTGTTCCCTAGGTGCAAACCTTCATTACCCTGCATATTATGCAATCTTTCTATATAAATCCATTTAAATGAGTTGTTTTCTCCATCAATAAAATGTTTCCTATCACCAAACAAGTTTCTTACCAGCTTCAACATATGACAGGGATCAGAGAAGATGCAGACTGGTTGCTGAATTATTGGATGTGGGAATAAAGTTTTTAAATGATCACGGTCTAAACAGCATCCCAACTGTTTTATCATTGCAGCATTGCTTGACAGACCATCAAATGCCAGTGATATAATAGCAACCCCAGCTGAATGAAGCCTACTTAAACATTGCTGAATAAAATTTACTCGTTCACGAGAACCAAGACCTGCGATCAAGAAATATCCAACAGGCAATTTCCAGCTAGCATTTACGAGGGGTAGATAAACATATCACTAACGTTTAATTATTAAATGAAGACGTGTGCTGCTTGTTCTCTAGTACAGTTTATGTACTCTTCGCTGTTTTTATAATGAATGTGAAAAAATAATTTTCATATAGGGTTTGTCTAATTATTCAAGTGCTGGTTCTATTCACAAAGAGACCTCTCTGGTGTGGCGTTTGAAGATCTGCCCTGTTGCCAGTTTTACAAAACAACTTGACACGTGTGTAACAGGCCTTTGATTGTCTGTGTGACAAAACCTTGAAGCTATAATTTTAAGATTAAAGGGGTTGTTTTTCGTTTCCAGGTATTTTAATCTCCTTCCTATTCTCCCTTCTTAGGATTTGCCTTCAGTCCATTTCTTTTCCCCAGCCTATGCACGATAACATCTTTTTCTTATTTTTTTACAAAGATTTACTGTTCTGTGTATAGCTCATTTATAAATATTTAACATTTTCGTCTAAACAAGAAACATCATACAGTATTCACATCTAAGCAACTGCAGGGGTAAGCTGTTTGTGTAATGAATTCAAGCTCTCTCTAAGATCCCGTGCTGGCACAAGGCCACCTTAATCTAACAACAATAACTCTCTCTCTCTCTCTCTCTCTCTCTCTCTCTCTCTCTCTCTCTCTCTCTCTCTCTCTCTCTCTCTCTCTGTGTGTGTGTGTGTGTGTGTGTGTGTGTGTGTTAATAATGTTAATGAGGACATGAGAGATATCTTGGTTATTTTGTAAAATGGTGATATGGCATATGATGTTTTTGTTCTTCCAACAGAGAGAGAGAGAGAGAGAGAGAGAGAGAGAGAGAGAGAGAGAGAGAGAGAGAGAGAGAGAGAGAGAGAGAGAGAGGTCTGTTTGTATACGACTGTTTATTTTCTCACTCGTCCAACTTACTCTATGTTATGCTTTATCAGTTACTGCAAAGTACCACTCATGGACCTGCCATAGATTGAGGTAGCTCCTTTCTCCCGGGTAACAAGTGGCCAGGCATTTAGAAGGTCCTTTGTAGCTGAAAGTACCGAACAGGAACTGCAGGTTGGGGCCTGTCCCGGCCTGTCAACCTTCCCAATTTGCCTTGAGTATCTTATGAGTAGCATGTGTATGTCCTCTAGGCAGCCTTGTTAAAATTAACGCTAGTCCTCCGATCTGATGACTGTCTTCTCTTAATGGAAGGTCTAATGGCCTTCAGCTTTACATTTTACCTAATATTACGCTATCCTAGCTGGTCTGCCACTTACTAGTCATGTCACAACAGCGAAGGTTTATGAATGCTTTTCTGTATACAGCCTGTATCCTGGCGAATTTTGCATAAATTATAACATTTCTGTAACGGTACCAAATTCCAGTATGTTGCAGTTTAGCAAACATATTCGTCATCAGCAAATGAAAAATACTCTACTTACCCATTTTCAAAAATAAGTCCATTTGAACTATAAAAACTACTAAGTCCATTCGTTGCTTTTTTTTTGCGAATTTTGCAATGATTGCAACAGTCAAGCCTTCCAGTATACAGTACATTACTATTTTGCAGTCATTCATTACTACTGCAGTATGAATACTTTAAATATACCGAATATTGAAAAATAGTCTGTACTGACTCACAAGTTAACCACTGAGTTAAACTGTTACCCGTAAACAACTGGTGAGTTTATGTTTCGGTGAATTTTGCACTGATTACAACGGTGATACTTTGGCTTGTTATATACGTGTCACCCACTCCGAGGTGCTAGTACTAAACACCGTATGGTAAATGTAAAGTAGAAGGCCGCACGAAGATATCGTTTATTAACAATTTATCGAGGGGCTAGTACTAAACACGGCGTCCCAAGGAGCTTCCGCCATGTTTAGTACGAGCACCTCGGAGTAGGTGACGCGTAGATAAGCCAAGTAGCACCGATTACAACATTGCTGTATTGCAACTAAACCCCAATACATTGCAATTTCCAGTTACATTCGTCTTTAACGACCCAAAATGCTGTGAAATGTCCAGTTTGCAACTAGTCTACTCTGACAAAAAAAAACAAAGGCTCCATATAGCTTGCGTGATTTGGCAAATTTTGAACAGATGCAACAATATTGTATTAGGATCTAATTCCAATATATTACTATTCGTCATTAGCCGTCCAAAATACTGCAATTCACCCAGTTCTAAAGAAAATTACTAGAAAAAAAACTAAAACTATCGTGTTTGCTTCTGTGAAAATGTTATTGACAGTATTGCATTAATGTAATATGACTAATATAATGAAAATTTCCATCATATTCCTCACTATTCACCATAAATACTCTAATATCGAGTGCGAACAAATTAACTTTAAGTTGACCTAAGACGACTTAGTGTTTTGAGAATACTGCATTAATTGCAACAGTGCTGTACTGGACAAAAATTTAAATTTATTGCTGTTTTAAAAATATATTCGTCATTGTGTAAAATCCTACATAATTCTCAGCTCTAACATAAAGACATCACTTTGGCACCCCAAAATTATTAGACTGTTCGTTGAATGTTTTGGCGGCGTATTTTGTTTTGATTGCAACACTAGTGGATTGAATTTAAACTTGCAAATGTTGCAAGTGAATCATTAGCAAATGCTGCAAGTACTTTAGCCATTAACAACCAAAAACGATGCGTTACAATGGAGTTGGAAAAAACAAAGTCCTGATTGACCCAAAAATGACAAAGGGGGAAATTTTATTTGGGCTGCCATATTTCCGTAATACAATCTATGCCAGTATTTTGCCATTTTGTTATGCTGACTAGCAACACAAAATTCTGAATTATACAGTCAAGAAAACATCCTTTGACCATTTAAAATCACCCTAACTATATGTAGCCTCGTGTTTTGGCGAATTTCGAGCCAATTGCTCCCATCCACCAAATTGCACTACATTAAAATTGTGTAAATTCAATTCATTAGCGTTCCAAAATACTGCGTTATGCCTAACTGAAAAATAAAGTCCACGTTGACACCAAAATAAGGACTAAATTACTGCGGCATTGCTGTACTGCGATTAAATTCCTATATATCCATTTCGTTAAGATTCCAATTAAATTGCTCGAAGTCAATTGCTCGAAACATTATTTCTCGAACTATCAATTGCTCGAAAGATAGATCGCTCGAAAGCCGATATTCATTCTTTAAACCAGGATTAATAGAGTACTCTATTAATCCTGCTTTAAACAATCTCTGATAAATATTTAACCGTTAAACACCGCTGCTAAATTACATTATCTTAACCCTTAATGATTGTTTTTTTATTTAAATCTTATTTTTTATTTTGCTTTTTATTATATCTTTAACTCTGAAAACCTCGAAGCCCCAAGATGGATTAAAGTTTTATGGCGAGAGCGAAAACTTAAAGAAATTGTGTTTGGATGGTTACCTATAATATATAAGGACAGAGCAGTGAACACTAAGATATACGGGAAATGTGAAATAACTAACAAAAGAAAATGTTGCGCTCGTGTTATCACAATGGAAAAATGGTCGTATATTAATTTTTGCAACCCAAAAGAATCTCGATATCTTGGTACATTCGGAGCACTGGTATGCTGATGGAACATTTATTTTTGCTCAGTTGTATACAATACATGGTGTTAAATCAGGTAATACTATACCTCTTGTATATGCACTATTACCTAACAAAACTGAAGAAACCTATAGGAGGCTCCTGATGGCTTTAAAAGAAAAAAATCCTATATTCCAGCCACCGACAATAATGACTGATTTTGAACTGGCCATGGTTCAGCCCACAGAACAAGAATTTCCAATGTCTAAATGTCGTAGGTATTTTTTTTTATTTTAATTTTTGTTAAAGCCTTGATAGAAAAATTCAAGGAAGTAACCTGAATGTTATGCACAACACCAATGACGAATTTGCTCTTAAAGCTCTTATCTTCATTGGCATTTATACCGGTACCCAATGTTGTGGCAACATTCGAATCTTCAACTGAAAATGAGAATTTTCCAGATGAACTTCAAGGCGTAGTGGATTACTTTGAAGATACGTGGATTGACCGGCAGTATAAACAACCGTAGACGCCCTCCCATATTTAAACATGAAATGTGGAACTGTTCCGATGATGTCAAAGAAGGAATGCCGTAAAACAATGCTATCGAGGGGTGTCACAAGTTTCCAACATAAACTAAGTGCTAGTCATCCGTCGGTTTGGAAGTTTATAGATGGCTTAAAGCGAGAAGATAACCACCCATCACGGAAGCACACGTTCGGGTGTTGTTAGGCGATTGCGAATTCGACCGGCAGTTGCGCCAACCTCCTTGGTTTTCTGACTTGGGATGTTGCAACTTCCTGTGCTGCATAGGTGCCATAGTCTGAAACATCCACAGGGACGTCGGTTATCTTGAGAGAGAGAGAGAGAGAGAGAGAGAGAGAGAGAGAGAGAGAGAGAGAGAGAGAGAGAGGAAGGGTCCACACGGTCCCTATGGAGTTCAGATCGTTTCGGCCTTAAGTCATTTAGGCCGTAAGCGCGTTTGCGTGCAAAATGCGCGCCGTATTTAGTACCAGCCCCTTGGGGATGTACGTAAGACATAAAATAATGACGATAAATACCATAAACATAACGCCTGTCGTTGTTTTGGATGTTACGGCCTAAATTACTTACGGCCAAAACGACCAGGACCGTCCCTATGCGCCACAGGCAGATGCAACTTCGCAAGTCAGGAGATCGTGGAGGTTGGCGCAACTGCCGGTTGAATTCGAATCACTTAACAACACCCGAACCAGTACTTCCGTGATTGGTTGTTCTCGCCTCCCCCACTGTTCTTAAAGCTCTTCATAATATTATGAAAGCTGCCCTCTCTCTCGCTTTGTATTTTAACGTAAACACTGTTAAGAAACACTAATAAGGAACACAGTTCAGGTGTTAGAAAGCCTTTGTTTTTATCTTTTACATAGCAATACTAATTACTATATAATTGTGAATTTTTATTACACATACTCATGATTATCAAGACAAAATACCAAATTATAATATTTTTAAAATAAAAAATCGCCTTCATGCCGAAAACTACTACGGCTATATAGCATGTGTTATGGTGAATTTACCATCAATACAATGGGAACGAAGCTATATTGGAACCAGATTCCAAAATATTGCTTTTTTTTTTGCAAATACATTCATTAGTGACACATAAATCATGCGAATTTAACGTAAATGGTCACTTTGGCCCTTAAAAACTACAATGACAATTCTCTTTGTACGCACGATTTTTGCACTGACTGCAGTCCCAAAATGTTTTACAGTAACAAGACAACTCCAAAATGTCTTACGGTAACAATACAACCCCAAAATATTTTATGGTAACAAGACAACCCCAAAATGTTTTACGGTAACAATACATGCCCAAAATGTTTTACGGTAACAATACAAGCCCAAAATGTTTTATGGTAACAAGACAAGCCCAAAATGTTTTATGGTAACAAGACAAGCCCAAAATGTTTTACGGTAACAAGACAACCCCAAAATGTTTTACGGTAACAAGACAACCCCAAAATGTTTTGCGGTAACAAGACAACCCCAAAATGTTTTACGGTAACAAGACAACCCCAAAATGTTTTACGGTAACAAGACAACCCCAAAATGTTTTACGGTAACAAGACAACCCCAAAATGTTTTAAACGTAACAAGACAACCCCAAAATGTTTTACGGTAACAAGACAACCCCAAAATGTTTTATGTAACAGACAAGCCCAAAATGTTTTGCGGTAACAAGACAAGCCCAAAATGTTTTACGGTAACGGTAACAAGACAAGCCCAAATTGTTTCAAGTTTTTCAGCGGTAACAAGACAAGCCCAAAACGTTTCAACAAGTAACAAGACAACCCCAAAATTGTTTCACGGTAACAAGACAACCTAAAATGTTTCATGGTAACAAGACAAGCCCAAAATGTTTCACGGTAACAAGACAACCCAAATGTTTCGACGGTAACAAGACAAGCCCAAAATGTTTACGGTAACAAGACAAGCCCAAATTGTTTTTACGGTAACAAGACAAGCCCAAATTGTTTACGGTAACAAGACAAAGCCCAAAATGTTTCAAAATGTTTTATGGTAACAAGACAAGCCCAAACTGTTTCAACAAGACAAGCCCAAAATGTTTTGTGGTAACAAGACAACCCCAAACTGTTTCATGTAACAAGTAACAAGGCAACCCCAAACTGTTTCGCGGTAACAAGACAACCCCAAACTGTTTCGCGGTAACAAGACAACCCCAAACTGTTTCGCGGTAACAAGACAACCCCAAACTGTTTTGTTTCACATAACAAGACAACCCCAAACTGTTTCAGCGGTAACAAGACAAGCCCAAAACTGTTTAACAAGTAACAAGACAAGCCCAAATTGTTTCGCGGTAACAAGACAAGCCCAAATTGTTTCGCGGTAACAAGACAAGCCCAAATTGTTTCGCGGTAACAAGACAAGCCCAAATTGTTTCGCGGTAACAAGACAACCCCAAATTGTTTTGCGGTAACAAGACAACACCAAATTGTTTCGCAAGACAGGTAACAAGACAACACCAAAATGTTTCGCGGTAACAAGACAACACCAAAATGTTTCGCGGTAACAAGACAACACCAAATTGTTTCGCGGTAACAAGACAACAAAAATTGTTTAGCGGTAACAAGACAACACCAAATTGTTTTTGTTTGCAGTAACAAGACAACACCAAATTGTTTTTTTCATGGTAACAAGACAACACCAAATTGTTTCAGTAACAACACCAAATTGTTTTGCGGTAACAACACCAAATTGTTTCGCAGTAACAAGACAACACCAAATTGTTTCGCGGTAACAAGACAACACCAAATTGTTTCGCGGTAACAAGACAACACCAAATTGTTTCGCGGTAACAAGACAACACCAAATTGTTTCGCGGTAACAAGACAACACCAAATTGTTTCAAACAACTCCAGTTTATCGGTAACAAGACAACAAAACAACACCAAATTGTTTCGCGGTAACAAGACAATCCCAAATTGTTTCGCGGTAACAAGACAGCCCCAAATTGTTTCGCAGTAACAAGACAATCCCAAATTGTTTTGCAGTAACAAGACAACCCCAAATTGTTTTTAACATAACAAGACAACCCCAAATTGTTTAGTAACAAGACAATCCCAAATTGTTTTGCAGTAACAAGACAACCCCAAATTGTTTCGCGGTAACAAGACAGCCCCAAATTGTTTCGCAGTAACAAGACAATCCCAAATTGTTTTGCAGTAACAAGACAACCCCAAATTGTTTCGCGGTAACAAGACAACCCCAAATTGTTTCGCGGTAACAGTAACAAGACAAGCCCAAATTGTTTCGCGGTAACAAGACAAGCCCAAATTGTTTCTCAAGCAACTAACAAGACAAGCCCAAATTGTTTCGCGGTAACAAGACAAGCCCAAATTGTTTCGCGGTAACAAGACAGCCCCAAATTGTTTTGCAGTAACAAGACAACCCCAAATTGTTTCACGGTAACAAGACAATCCCAAATTGTTTCACGGTAACAAGACAATCCCAAATTGTTTCATGGTAACAAGACTGCTCCTAACTGTTTTACGGTAACAAGACAACTCCAAACTGTTTCATGATAAGACAACTCCAAACTGTTTCATGGTAACAAGACAGCTCCAAACTGTTTCATGGTAACAAGACAACTCCAAAATGTTTCACGGTAACAAGGCAACTCCAAACTGTTTCATGGTAACAAGACAACTCCAAACTGTTTCACGGTAACAAGACAACTCCAAACTGTTTCACGGTAACAAGACAACTCCAAACTGTTTCACGGTAACAAGACAACTCCAAACTGTTTCACGGTAACAAGACAACTCCAAACTGTTTCACGGTAACAAGACAACTCCAAACTGTTTCACGGTAACAAGACAGCTCCAAACTGTTTCACGGTAACAAGACAACTCCAAACTGTTTCACGGTAACGAGACAACTCCAAAATGTTTCACGGTAACAAGACAACTCCAGTTTATCACGGTAACAAGACAACTCCAAACTGTTTCATGGTAACAAGACAACTCCAAACTGTTTCATGGTAACAAGGCAACTCCAAACTGTTTCATGGTAACAAGGCAACTCCAAACTGTTTCATGGTAACAAGACAACTCCAAACTGTTTCACGGTAACAAGACAACTCCAAACTGTTTCATGGTAACAAGACAACTCCAAACTGTTTCACGGTAACAAGACAACTCCAAACTGTTTCACGGTAACAAGACAACTCCAAACTGTTTCACGGTAACAAGACAACTCCAAACTGTTTCACGGTAACAAGACAACTCCAAACTGTTTCACTAACAAGACAACTCCAAACTGTTTCACGGTAACAAGACAACTCCAAACTGTTTCACGGTAACAAGACAACTCCAAACTGTTTCACGGTAACAAGACAACTCCAAACTGTTTCACGGTAACAAGACAACTCCAAACTGTTTCACGGTAACAAGACAACTCCAAACTGTTTCACGGTAACAAGACAACTCCAAACTGTTTCACGGTAACAAGACAGCTCCAAACTGTTTCACGGTAACAAGACAACTCCAAACTGTTTCACGGTAACAAGACAGCTCCAAACTGTTTCACGGTAACAAGACAACTCCAAACTGTTTCACGGTAACAAGACAGCTCCAAACTGTTTCACGGTAACAAGACAACTCCAAACTGTTTCACGGTAACAAGACAGCTCCAAACTGTTTCACAGTAACAAGACAGCTCCAAACTGTTTCACGGTAACAAGACAGCTCCAAACTGTTTCAACTCCAAAATGTTTCACGGTAACGAGACAACTCCAAACTGTTTCACGGTAACAAGACAGCTCCAAACTGTTTCACGGTAACAAGACAACTCCAAACTGTTTCACGGTAACAAGACAGCTCCAAACTGTTTCACGGTAACAAGACAACTCAAACTGTTTCACGGTAACAAGACAGCTCCAAACTGTTTCACGGTAACAAGACAACTCCAAAATGTTTCACGGTAACAAGACAACTCCAAACTGTTTCACGGTAACAAGACAACTCCAAACTGTTTCACGGTAACAAGACAACTCCAAACTGTTTCACGGTAACAAGACAACTCCAAACTGTTTCACGGTAACAAGACAGCTCCAAACTGTTTCACGGTAACAAGACAACTCCAAACTGTTTCCGCGGTAACAAGACAACTCCAAACTGTTTCACGGTAATAAGACAGCTCCAAACTGTTTCACGGTAACAAGACAGCTCCAAACTGTTTCAAACAAGACAGCTCCAAACTGTTTCACGGTAACAAGACAACTCCAAACTGTTTCACGGTAACAAGACAACTCCAAACTGTTTCACGGTAACAAGACAGCTCCAAACTGTTTCACGGTAACAAGACAACTCCAAACTGTTTCACGGTAACAAGACAGCTCCAAACTGTTTCACGGTAACAAGACAGCTCCAAACAGTTTCACGGTAACAAGACAACTCCAAACTGTTTCACGGTAACAAGACAGCTCCAAACTGTTTCACGGTAACAAGACAGCTCCAAACTGTTTCACGGTAACAAGACAACTCCAAACTGTTTCACGGTAACAAGACAACTCCAAACTGTTTCACGGTAACAAGACAACTCCAAACTGTTTCACGGTAACAAGACAACTCCAAACTGTTTCACGGTAACAAGACAACTCCAAACTGTTTCACGGTAACAAGACAACTCCAAACTGTTTTACGCTAACAAGACAACTCCAAACTGTTTCACGGTAACAAGACAACTCCAAACTGTTTCACGGTAACAAGACAACTCCAAACTGTTTCACGGTAACAAGACAACTCCAAACTGTTTCACTAACAAGACAACTCCAAACTGTTTCACGGTAACAAGACAACTCCAAACTGTTTTACGCTAACAAGACAACTCCAAACTGTTTCACGGTAACAAGACAACTCCAAACTGTTTCACGGTAACAAGACAACTCCAAACTGTTTCACGGTAACAAGACAACTCCAAACTGTTTCACGGTAACAAGACAACTCCAAACTGTTTCACGGTAACAAGACAACTCCAAACTGTTTCACGGTAACAAGACAACTCCAAACTGTTTCATGGTAACAAGACAACTCCAAACTGTTTTACGCTAACAAGACAACTCCAAACTGTTTTACGGTAAAGGAGACAACTCCAAACTGTTTTTTACGGTAAGACAACTCCAAACTGTTTCACGGTAACAAGACAACTCCAAACTGTTTTACGCTAACAAGACAACTCCAAACTGTTTCACGGTAACAAGACAACTCCAAACTGTTTTACGGTAACAAGACAACTCCAAACTGTTTCACGGTAACAAGACAACTCCAAACTGTTTCACGCTAACAAGACAACTCCAAACTGTTTCACGCTAACAAGACAACTCCAAACTGTTTTACGCTAACAAGACAACTCCAAACTGTTTTACGCTAACAAGACAACTCCAAACTGTTTTACGGTAAAAGAGACAACTCCAAACTGTTTCACGGTAACAAGAGACAACTCCAAACTGTTTCACGGTAACAAGACAACTCCAAACTGTTTCTAACGACAACTAACAAGACAACTCCAAACTGTTTTACGGTAACAAGACAACTCCAAACTTTTCACGGTAACAAGACAACTCCAAACTGTTTCACGGTAACAAGACAACTCCAAACTGTTTCACGGTAACAAGACAACTCCAAACTGTTTCACGGTAACAAGACAACTCCAAACTGTTTCACGGTAACAAGACAACTCCAAACTGTTTCACGGTAACAAGACAGCTCCAAACTGTTTCACGGTAACGACAACTCCAAACTGTTTTACGGTAACGAGACAACTCCAAACTGTTTCACGGTAACAAGACAACTCCAAACTGTTTCACGGTAACGAGACAACTCCAAACTGTTTCACGGTAACGAGACAACTCCAAACTGTTTTACGGTAACGAGACAACTCCAAACTGTTTCACGGTAACGAGACAACTCCAAACTGTTTCTGACAAGACAACTCCAAACTGTTTTACGCTAACAAGACAACTCCAAACTGTTTTACGGTAACGAGACAACTCCAAACTGTTTCATGGTAACGAGACAACTCCAAACTGTTTCATGGTAACAAGACAACTCCAAACTGTTTCATGGTAACAAGACAACTCCAAACTGTTTCATGGTAACAAGAAAATTTCAGACCGGGTACAATTATGCATTTGGGGTTGCCAATGATTAACATTATTGCAAAATCTAATTGACAATTGCAACAGCAATGTTGCAATCATTGCAAAATTCAACAAAACACACCGAAGAGTCAAAATGAACCTTGTTAACGCTGGGCATAATGCAGAATGTTGGACCACTAATGACGATTATGCTTGCAAAACTCGAGATGTAATGGATTTTAATACAGCAATGTTGCAGTCAAGGTACGACTTATCTAAATACACAGGCTACACTTTTTTCAGTTTTGCTTCAAACTGGATATAATGCAGTATTCTATGGCTAATGAATATGACAGCAAAATTGCAATGTATTACAATCTGGTTGTTATTTAGCAAATTTCTAAGAAAAAATCCTTTAAAACATAATATAGACTTACCAGTTTTGGGAGAATGGCTAGACTGGTCTCTGTTTTAATTGTTTATAAATCATTATTTTGCTTCAATAAGTATGAATATCCTTACAAAAATGTACTATATTTAAATTTACTTCCAAGCAGCAATGGTACAATCAATACAGTATTACCCAAAACAGACTCCTTATGATTTCATTACGTGTGTGTGTGTTAAAGCACTCGTTTCAAACTAGGTACAATGCAGTATTTGGGGTTACTAATGACTAAATAATGGCCAAAATGCCATATATGGAAAGCTGACTGGCTATGCAGCAATGCAAGGTACCCCAGATTTCACGGCCTGTAAGCTCAAGTCACGTCCACACTGACGAATGTCCCACAAGTTTGCTTCGAAGAACAAGGCTTCAATTAACCTTTCAGAACACATATGTAGTTGTATAACTATGGTACAGTCATAGCATGTAACATACTTTATAACCTGGCACCACATATAAGGTAACATGCTCGTTGCATTTTTACGTAAATCATAAGAACACCATTTGGCAAGCCTACTCCAAGCACCACGAGAGCAAATGGCCTGCTTACCTGTTCAGGTGACTGTCAGTCCCGCGTAATCCTACAGAAATGGGGGGGGGGTCCTTATTGAATTCAAGCATGTGCGAACTTTGTTGTGGGATGAAGGATCTCTTCTATAATCTCCTCTTCCACTAAGCTCACGTCCGAGTCACAAGCACAATTTCCTTCAACCTTCTCTTTCAGCGTTGTGACCACAACTGTTCGGAAACCTCGTTTCGCGAACCAGTGAAGACTGAGTTTGCTTCGAATGTTCTTGACAGTTCGAGAATTTGACGAAGCATCGAGTGACCTTGTTCTCGTAGCATTCTGCTGTTACGTACTTACAAAATTGTATTTTTTTCCATATATTGCAGTTTGGTTGCAATCTAGCCATCAAGACTAAATACCTGTAATTCCAATGTATTCGCAAATGAAACAAACTAATGGTTTGATTTTTAGCTTAATTATCATTTGTTTAAACTTACCAATTTAGCTCACAAAATGGCTAAGACATAACTGTCTACACGGGATCGTCTTGGGAATATATTTTAGTAAAACTCAATCTGACGTGAACCGTCTCGGACACTTTATTATTGCAAAGCTTAAACAATACATTCATGACCAACTGATGCTCGTAACAATCAATACTTAATTCAAAGATTTAGAGTTGTTTAAAATACATATTTTGCCACTTAAAACCTCTGTACAGTAATATCTTTGAAGGTACTCTACCGTGACCGAGCGTATTTAGTGTTTAAAGCAGATATGTGACTCCTCCTTCATCCTTTAAAATGGAATCCGGACTGGATTAATTGCAGCATATCAGATGACGAAGAACGACCTTCAGGCCTGGTTTCCAGTTGTTCCAAAAACTGCTTCTCTTAGCGCAATTTTCCCTTAATTATCACGACTACGTTTTCCATGGCAAGTGCCAAAGCTGCTATGGCATATCCAAATACTACCAAAAGAAATGCGCCCTGGAAAAAATGGTATATATGTGTTCATATTTATTTTATCGCAAACATTAAGCTACAAATGTTGTGCAATACCAAATTCACAAGAATAAGGTCAGTGTTTAAGATATCGCTGCAACTACACTGCTAAACTTGTGGCTACAGCGTTGCTATATTTTTTGCTACAATGCTGGTAAATGTGTTGCTATAGTACTACTAAATTCTTTGCTACGACACTACTAAATGTTTTGCTACTACACTGCTAAATTTGTTGGTATACCACTGTTGAATTTGTTGCTACAATAGTTCTAAATTTGTTGCTTCAACACTTCTATAGTTTTTGCTATAACAATGCTAATTTGTTGCGACAACACTGCAAAATAGTTGCTATACCGCTGCTAAAGTTCTTGCTATAACCGCTGAATTTGTTGCTACTGCACTATTAAATTTGTTGCTACAGCACTGCTACACTTGTTGTTTCTAAACTGGTAAATTTGTTGCCATAACACTTAAATTTGTTGGTATAACACTGTTAAATTTGTTGATATAATACTGTTAAATTTGATGCTACCACACTGCTAAATTTGTTACTATAATTGCCAAATTTGTTGCTACAACGCTATTAAATTTGTTGTTGCTACAGTGTTAAATTTGTTGCTACAACACTGCTAAATTTTTTCCTGCAACACTGCTAAATTTGTTGCTACAACACTGCTAAGTTTGTTACTACACCACCACTAAATTTCCGCAACACTGCTAAATTTGTTGCTACAACACCACAAAATTTCCTACGCCACTAATAAATTTGTTTCTATAACACTGCTAAATTTGTTGCTACAACACAACTAAATTTCCTACGCCACTATTAAATTTGTTTCTATAACACTGCTAAATTTGTTGCTACAACACTGCTATATTTATAGACGGAATAAGAAGGAACAAAAACACAATGGATTTTTGATTAAGTGCATTCTATCTGAGCTATTCGCCGTTAAATCAAACTGGCTTTATTTTGTTCTGTCTTGAGTTCAAATATAAACATGGAAAGGGGGGGATTACGACACGGTAACCATTGAGTTACATCTTAAACGGATTACACTGGAAATTAATTAATCGCCACTTTAGCTATTTCGACAAACTGAGTCATCAGAGCTTCAAGAAATTACGAGTTGAATGTCTATAGAAATAATCATTATAATGATCATGATGTTTAAATCTAGACAACTCAAATCACCTAGATTTATAATGATAATAAAGAATGGATTGTAAATCAGGTGATTACGAGGCAAATCCTACCTGAAGATGTTTGAGAGTAATCGCCGGGGTATCGGAGTTATTCGCTCCGTTGGTATTTCTTGGCGACGACTGAGCCAGTTTCCAAAATATGTCGTTGTCCCACTTGATGATGAGACCGCCTTCGATCATTCTCATCAGCCTGGATAAAATACGAGATTCGTAAACTCAGTGGTTGAGGTCTTGGGTATATTGACATGAATTTACACGCCATTGTGTCTAGTTACTGACACTGTCTAGTTACTGACACTGTGTCTGGTTACTGACACTATGTCCAGTGCCTGACATTTTGTCCAGTTACCGACACTGTCTCCAGTTGCTGAAACTGTGTCCAGTTAACGACACTGTTCAGTTACTGGTGTTGTGTCCAGTTACTAACACTATGTCCAGTTACTTACACTGTGTCCAGTTATCTATCCAGTCACTGACAACAGGTCCAGTTGCTGACACCGTGTCCAATTACTGACTCTGTGTCCAGTTACTGAAACTGTGTCCAGCTGCTGACACTGTCCAGTTACTGAAACTGTGTCCAGTTACTGAAACTGTGTCCAGTTGCTGACACTGTGACCAGTTGCTGACAATGTGTCAATTTGCTGACACTGTCCAGTAACTAACACTGAGTACAGTTACTGACACTGTGTCCAGTTACTGACACTGTGTCCAGTTACTGACACTGTGTCCAGTTACTGACACTGTGTCCAGTTGCTGACACTGTCATCCAGTTGGATGCTAGATAAACATTTCGAGTACATGTATAAAAGTCTGCTGTGTGTCCATTTAGAATATAAAAGATAGAAAACTTTTGTTCTTTTTTCTGTGAAACAGTAATGTAGCAATCACCAATTTTTCACGGTTGTTTCACAATGTACTGATACGGAATTGAACATAAAATTTAGGCCAAAGATCATTCAGCGCTGAAAGAGAAATTGAGAGTGGAAAGGTTTTATAGGTGTAACAGGAGGAAAACCTCACGAAACAATTGTTAAGAGATGATGGAAAGTAAGATGGAAGAAAGAGAATATGAACGGAATGAAAGGGGGTTGTAGCTAGGGGCCGAACGGACGCTGCAATGAACCCTAAGTAATGCCCTACAGGAAAGTACAAAGGACACTCACATCCGGTCGAAGTGCGACCTGTAGGGAACCCCGGAACTGATGGCCATGCCAAGATTGTGGAAGAAGAACTTCTGTGTTCCCACGTGGAAGTTTTCCCAGCCATAGGCAGCTGCCACGAACTTCACTTTGTTTTCAGTGCTGATGTACAAGTATTTCCCCGTCAACACCTGAGATAATTATTCCTATAAGTTTGGGTTTTTTTCCAGCTGACAGTAAATATCCAAAACTGATATCAGTGAAGCGACCACCTTGCTTTTGATTGGTTAATTTGAACTGTAAGCTCTGGTGAGTGGTGAGCAGGGTGAGATCAGCCAATCACGGTTAGCTTCATGGATATCAGAAGTTGAAATTTACCGTCAGCTCAAAACAATGATCAATTATTGATTACTGGATCAACTCCTATACTTTCTAACTTTACAAGCTTTAGGGCTTTCAGCCCAAAGCTCAAGATTAAGCTTTGTACATTTAATTTATCCTTTCAGTGTTTGTTAATACCAGTATTAATCTATCTGTTCTCATGTGTCCTGGTTGATCCATTTCATTATAACAACAATTATATTTATTTCTCTGATGTTTTAATCATCTACCTATCTATATGTCTAACTAGCTATGTGCTATCTGTCTATCTGTCTATCTATCTATCTAGGACATACAACTTCGGCCTAAGCCATTCTTACCCTTCTAACTCCAGTCTCCATCCCGTCTATAAAACTCTCTGATCTGTCCTTGTGGTTGAACAGGGCCCAGGTATCTTTGAAGATCCCTTTTTCGCTTCCTGTCAAGGAGTTTTGAAAAAAGTTATTTTGACTTTAATATATATATATATATATATATATATATATATATATATATATATATATTATATATGTATATATATATATATATATATATATATATATATATATATATATATATATATATATATATATATATATATATATATATATATATATATATATATAAATGTGTGTGTGTTTATGTACAGTATATATACAATTATATGTAATATATATACATACACATACATATATATATGTGTGTGTGTGTAATACATATGTATATATAGTACATAAAATATTTTATATAAATTTATATATATATATATACAACTGCATCAGTGGACAGCTACAGCTAGTTCAACTGTTAAGAGTCAACAAGGTGATGTCTACCAGCTAACACGCCTGAAATATCATAAAACCAAGCAATAAATAAAGAAACAAATAAATAAATACAGTCCGCTGGTTTAATGACAATAACTCAGCAACCTTTACCTTAAAGATGAACTCGTGCGTGGTGGCGCCGTTGACAAGGAGAGTCATTCCCCTTTTGACAGCTTGCGGGAGATCTTGCAACGAATTGATGGGCTTCTCGTAGGCTGGAACGACTAGCACGGCCGTCAGCGTTCCAGAATAGAGAGCTGGAACACGAGGTATTGGATATTTACGAAGGAAATGGTCAGGAGGATCAAATATTTAGGTTGCCGAGCCCAAGGCCAAGAGAGACGAGGTCTACCCAGTTGGGTGGAGTCGCCTCCCACCTGAGGTAACTACGTAGGCGATGACGCATCTTAGAGGTACCTGCTCATTGCGACAATTCGCTTGCTGACGCAATAAGAAGGTAGACAAAGCTCCGCCTACGTGGGGGATTTTGGGGAAGTGGGCAGACCTCCACTTTTTCTTGTCCTTGACTGACCCAATAAAGTACTATTGGTAAAATACGTTACAGTGCAAATATTCGTCCCTTTTTTGGCGAACTGGTGTATCCTATTTTTTTTTTTTAAGTTTTTGAGTTTCCTTGTCAATGCATCTGTTTTTTTATATTCTATAACATACCAAGATTTCAGCTGTGTTGTTAGATTTTCCAAAAAATAAAATTTCTCAAAAGATGAGCTAATAAGAAACTGAACGGTATCAAAATCTTTGAAGGCTATTTTTTCAGAAAAGCTTAAATAAGAGAAGGTACCGTAATTATTCTCTCTCGCAATATCATACAGGCTTAAAACTGTCAGATGATTTTATGAAATTAACCCAATAAACAACATCAAGAAAAAATATATTACATTTTGCAACGTTAAGAAAAATTGTCTACATGTCACAGTCTAGCTATCAACATTTGAAATGTAGCCAACCACAGATATATTAATCAAAGACGAAGTTTTCTCGCCTGGAAAACTTGGACAAAAGTTCATTAAGCCCAAAGGAATCTAATTGTATTTTAATAATTTATTAAATTTTTATCTCTCTATCTGTTAAGTTAACATTTTATTTGTTTCTTCTTTTAATAACTGATCTCGTCTTTCTGTATTTCCAATTTCCTTCTGTAACTTCTTTTAAATAAACGCCGTAATATTCCTTGGAAGCTTGAATATCAAGTCAGTGGCCCCTTAGGTGGGCTTGCTCCATATGAATAGGGTTCATCTTCTGAATAATAATAATAATAATAATAATAATAATAATAATAATAATAATAATAATAACAAACAACTAGCCTATAACTGTGACATCGTATACCCCAAATACCTGAGCACACGAGGCAGAAAAGGAACCAGCAGAGCAAGATGATTCTCTCAGACCAGAGACCAAGCGTCAGGGAGTTCCCCTGATTGACGATGTTCCTGAACATGTTGAAGGCGTAATTCTGCTCCGATGGCGAGGATTCGCTCGCCTTCATCCTCGTGGCAGCCTTGGACACCCCGAAAAGGATGGGTCCTATGACTGCCGTGGAGAGTATAATGCCGATCCAGACCTGGTGGAGAAGACAATTCAGCTTTGAGCAAAGCGTACAGGCTATTTTATGTTGACAGTTAAAGTGCACTTTGCTAAATTATACCTTGTAAGTGGGTAGTTTCGTCAGTGCACCTCGCTTTCAAGGTTCTTTGCAGCGTCCCTTCGGGCCCCTAGCTGCAGCCCCTTTCATTCCTTTTTGCTGTGTCTCCGTTCATATTCTCTTTCTTCCACCTTACTTTCTACCCTACCCTGACAGTTGTTTCATAGGGCAACTGCTTTGAGGTTTTTCTCCTGTTACAACTTTAAGGCCTTTGTATTCCTCTCAATTTCCCTTTCAGCGTTCGAAAAAGACTGAGCAGAGTGCATTTCACAACTCGTCCCTAAACCGAATTGCTGAACCATTGACCACACCATAGGTCCCAGCGCTTGGCCTTTGGCCTAAATGTTATATTCCAGTTTACACTAAATTATAGTGCAAAGGAATGGACGTACCAGGCTCTGAATCATTCTGAATGTTACGAGATACCTCAGTTATCTCCAAGGTAGTTGGCTTTCGCCTCACTGCCTATTAAACAGAAGTAGCAATCTGTTTCACGGGGGCTTCAGTGCCATATACTGTGAAACGAATGTGCACACAATTTAAAAACATTGTAAAAAAAGGAATTAAAATCGGCAAGGACCAATCACTTAAATTTAGGCAGCGATTCAGAGCGTTCTAAGTGCAAAGTGGCGAAACAATAGACATCTAGAGAAACACAATAATTAGCATAAACTGGGCTATATCAACATTCCACAACTTTTGGGACTCAAACTTCTTTTTATTTTGTGTTGCAATTGCTGCACAGAAGCTCAAGTACATATTGTCTTTTTCCAGCATTCTTCAGCATATCTTATAGTTATTTGTTGAAACTTATTCACGGGATTTATAAAAAAGATAACTAACATAAAATCATTGAACGTCGTTGTTAATCATTTATACTTGAAACAGCTTTCCTTTGTCTAATCATTTATATATATATATATATATATATATATATATATATATATATATATATATATATATATATATATATATATATATATATATATATATATATATATATATATATATATATATATATATATATATATATATATATATATATATATATATATATATATATATATATATATATATATATATATATATATATATATATATATATATATCTAGCCTCAAAAGTAAGGCCTAAACCGGTTAAATAAAAATTCCCATGCACACTCATTACCAGTGATGAAAAAAATATGCTACATCATTACTTTAAAAATTAATAAAAACTAATTAAACTACCATGAGAAAAATTAGTACACCTGAGCGAAAACCAATAATTTTTTTGGAAATCAGACGCAGCACAGAACCAGTCAGTACGATCTTTCAGACACAACTAAAAGGAAGGAAAAAATCTGAAGCATTATATACCTCGTAAGTGAAAGGAGAGAGAACAGCCAGGGCTCTGTTCTTCTCTTTAGGAGGAGTCGAGAAGATAGTCAGGTAACCTTGGTAAAACGGGATGCTGAAGTCTATGACCTTGCCTCTCTCATCTGACGAAGAAGAAGAAGAAAAATGTGTTTGAGGATGATCAAGAATGCGAAGGCTTTGTTTGTGAGTGATAGAGTACGAAGGCTTGGTTTGTGGGTCGTGAAGAAAATGAAGGCTTCATTAGTGGGTGATACAGAATGTGGAGGCTTCGTTTGTGGGCGACAGAGTATGAGGGCTTGGTTTGTGGGTGGTGGAGAATATGAAGACTTAGTTTGTGGATGATGAAGAATGTTAAGGCTTTGTTCGGGGATGATAGAGTATGAGGGCTTGGTTTGTGGGTGGTGGAGAATATGAAGACTTAGTTTGTGGATGATGAAGAATGTTAAGGCTTTGTTCGGGGGTGATAGAGTATGAGGGCTTGGTTTGTGGGTGGCGGAGAATATGAAGGATTCATTCGTGGGTGATAAAGAATGTGAAGGCTTCGTTTGTGGGCGACAAAGTATGAAGGCTTGGTTTGTGGGTGGTGGAGATTATGAAGACTTAGTTTGTGGATGACGAAGAATGTTAAGGCTTTGTTTGTGGGCGACAGAGTATTAAGACTTGGTTTGTTGGTGGTGGAGAACACGAAGGCTTGGTTTGTGGGTGGTTGAGAACATGAAGGCTTCGTTTGTGGATGATAAAGAATGTGAAGGCTTTGTTTGGGGGTGACAGAGTATGAAGGCTTGGTCTGTGGGTGGTAGAAAATATGAAGGCTTGGTTTGTGGGTGTTAAAGAATACGAAGGTTTGTGGGTAGTGGAGAATATGAAGGCTTCGTTTGTGGATGATAAAGAATGTGAAGGCTTCGTTTGTAAGTGACAGAGTATGAAGCCTTGGTTTGTGGGTGATGAAGGATATGAAGGCTTGGTTTGTGGGCGATGAAGAAAGTTAAGGATTTCTTTTGAGGGTTATAACAATAACAACATGAAGCAACTGTTTGTGGGTGATGGAGAAGGAAGAATTCTCTCGTGGGCAAAGAAGAATATGAAAGATTCGTTTGCATGACGATGAAACAGTCACGCTGTTTGCAGCGACTGGTGAAAGACGTTTCCCGTTTTCCTCACCAGTCAGCGTGACGCCTCCGAAGGCGAGACTGGCCTCCCGCCGTGCAACCAGTCCGATCATGCCAGTCACCTTCCCGTTCGGGAGAGGATTGCCGAAACTCCCATCGGCTGGAACGATGACTCGGAAACTGTTGGGAAAAGAATCTGATCAATGAAAGCCACAACAGTCACGTTTCAACCTTAAAATACTGACAACAATTTTAAAGTACTGGAAAGATACTGGTGATGTATACATACAGTATATCGGGCAAATTTTAAGAGCACTCAAATTTCCCAAGCAATAATGACATTGATGCATGCAGCTTCTAATTGAGATTGTGTACTTCTTATCTATTACACATACAATTATATATACACCCACACACACACACACACATATATATATATATATATATATATATATATATATATATATATATATATATATATATATATATATTGTCTTACCTAGTTTTTATCAGGATATATATATATATATATATATATATATATATATATATATATATATATATATATATATATATATATATATATATATATATATATATATATATATATATATATATATATATATCTGACAAAAACCAATTAAGACAACACCAACACACAAACGAAAACGACGGAAAACCCCATTACGTGAAATTGAAGATAGAGCCGAGCGTTTGCAAAATCATGAGTTCGAAGCCTCCCGTGGCGTTCACGCTGCCGTCAGGGTTGGGCGGGCTTATGCCAAAGTGGGGCATCCTCTCCAGGGCGGTCACGTTCAGGACTCGACCCTTCATGTTGATGGAACGTTCCTCGTCGGGTTCCAGAAGGTCGATCAAGTGTTTCCTCTTCGATTCGACGGGTTTCCCCCAGCTTCCCTGGTCATGCAGTCTGAAAGAAAGGGATTTTGTGCTTAGAAGATTGAGAGAGAGAGAGAGAGAGAGAGAGAGAGAGAGAGAGATTGGTCATAGAATCTGAGAGAGGAATTTTATGGTTAGACGACTGAGAGAGAGAGAGAGAGAGAGAGAGAGAGAGAGAGAGAGAGAGAGAGAGAGAGAGAGAGCTTTTGGTTAGGAGAGAGAGAGAGAGAGAGAGAGAGAGAGAGAGAGAGAGAGAGAGAGAGATTGGTCATAGAATCTGAGAAGGGGGATTTTATGGTTAGACGACTGAGAGAGAGAGAGAGAGAGAGAGAGAGAGAGAGAGAGAGACTGGGCACAGAATCTGAGAGAGGGATTTTATTTTTAGAAGAGAGAGAGAGAGAGAGAGAGAGAGAGAGAGAGAGACAGAGAGAGATTTCAATCACTATGTCTGGGAAAGGACAGTACAGATGTCTCGAAAATATGAATGAAAATTACACTGATTCAAAAGCAGCATTGTCACTTTCAAGGTCATCTTGCAACTATCCATAGACACACACACACAGCGTGGCCAGGTCTGCAACGTGACCTCGTTTTATATATATATATATATATATATATATATATATATATATATATATATATATATATATATATATATATATATATATATATATATATATATATATATATATATATATATATATTCTGTATATATATGGAAGTCCCCTTTCCGTTACCTGGTCACCCCATCGCTATCCATCGCATCGGTGAAAACGACAGGTAATCCCTTCGCCACTTCGGCAACAACGGTCACCCGAGTCCCCTCGAACACCAGACCGTTGAGACCAACGAGGACCGCATTCAGGTCTTCGTTTCCTCTCAGTACCACCAGCCAGCTGACGAAGTGGCTGTCCAGGTAGTTCAGACGAATCTGGCACAGGAATCGAAAGAAGAAGATTGGGAGGTGACGTCACTGAACGTCCAATTTTTCAAGCGATAAAGATATCAAAACATTTTCTAAGACTTTCGCGTTGTTATAACCTGTTATTGATGTTATTAGTCATAAATATTCGTGCAATTTTGTTAAGTTAAGGCCATATATTTCACGTAAGACTGATAAACAGAATCCTTTAACTACATAACTATCAAATTTGTAATTTTTGTGAAACTTACCCAGATATAGGAAACGTTTTCTCAAGTCCTCGAACTATAACATTTACGGAGACAGACAGAAGAGCATTGCCTAAAATAACTGGACTAATTAACTCATGTGCCCTAATTGTTATTAGATCTCTTTGTACAACTAATCTGGACACGTGTATTTCACGTATAAAAACGTGGAATTTTCTTATCAAATAATTTTATCATGTATTTGTCGAAGCAAGCATTGCACACGCTTCTGAGAACTACTTTCTATGCCTAAATGATTGGAACTGTCAATAGGTATTTTAATGAGTCACTTAGAAAATGTCCAATATGGCTGACAATAAACAGGTATTGACGTAGATTATTTTCACTGAACAATGAAGAAGATTACATGAAATTATTTCTGATTTCATGTCTATTAATTCGGTATCCTCCCTTTTACATCCTTAAACACTGTTAATTTAATTTAAAGTAGTTTTTGCTGATACAGAATCATTGTTACGTGACAGATTTTAGTACAAAGTTTGCAATATCATTTGTTCCTAGCCTTACTACAGAGATTTTAGTAGGGGAGCTTAGGCTATCTGTACAGCATTGTTTGTAATATCATTTGTCCTCTTACCTCAACAAGATATCCAATATTTACTAGGAGACCTAATGCTATCTGTACAAAATTTGCAATATCGTTTGTTCTAAGTCTTATCACAGAAGATATCAAAGATTTTACAAGGAGAGCTTCGGCTGTCTGTGCAAGATTTACGACATTTGTTCGAAGTCTTACCTCGGACGAAATATTATCCAAGATTTTACCAGGAGACCTTAGGCTATCTCCACAAGATCTGTAATATCATTTGTTCTAAGTCTTACTACAGAGAAGATATCCATGATTTTACTAGAAGAGCCTAGGCTATCCGTACAAAATTTGCTATATCATTTTTTCCTAAGTCTTACTTCAGACAAGATATCCAAGATTTGACTAAGAGGCCTTAGGCTAACTGTGCAAGATTTGCAACAACATTTGTTCCAAGTCTTACCACAGAGAACATATCCAAGATTATACTAGGAGAGCAGAGGACCAAAAGCAATGTCTTTCCCCAAGCTGAGTTGATCAGTTTCTTCGCAGTTTTAATTGACGTCTCATACTGGACCACCATAAAGCCAAACATCTCGCTGGAGAGCGTTTGAGATAAACCGGCTGCAGTTTCTGTTTGAAAAGCAGGGAAGAAGAGAGCGTATTATACTCTAGTCGCTGGGTATGTATCACAGGATTTATAAAACGCCATTTTTCAGGCTAAGCCAAACCAAAGTACATTTCAGACTATCTTTGATCGTCTTGAAATGATGCGGAACTCTTGACCAATCAAGATGATGCTGCCCGGGAATATTTTCTAGCATATTCTGGCATCTTGCCCTCAGAGTTGGGCCCAAGTTGACAGCACTGGCGGCAAGATCAGGTAGCAAATGTTAGCCATAATGCCCCAAGCTCTTGCCTCTTAGTTTGCGTAAGCATGACGTAGGCGAAAAACTGGGCAATGCCTTTCCAAAATTGATAAATAAAAACTGAGTCAGGACTTTAGAATAATGATTAACCATCACACAAGGGACTCAGAGGTATCGCACATGCGCGATTTCAATTTTGCAGACAATATTGGCCACTGTGGCCTAAATCATACAGAAGGAGTAAAATACACCAGAAAATGTGCCAATGGGATGCAGCTTTCAGAGATAGCTTTAGCCAAGTTCATGTGAACCATGCAAGGCAGGCTTCTGTTTGCTGCTCAGGCTAAAGTACTGATGAATATGAGGGGCTAATTACCAATATCTCTTAACAATATTTGGAGGCCTAGGGTAACTTAGAGATATCAGGGAAACTGATCAGAACAACAATTAAATAGCCAGAGGCATTATAAAGGATAAAGCCTGAATGATAACTGCTACTAGAGTTGAGATGGGGAGCTAGGTATTGTGCAGAGTAGAATCTTCTGCATTTGAGTGTGAGCAGAATAAGAGGGTTTGCAGAAAATAATGATGAGAAGAGGTAATGGCATAGAAGTAAGAAGAGATATTTCTGGTAAGTAGATGCAAAAAGGAAAGTTAACGAAAAATGAATCGTAGAACGATAAATTAAAACGATGAGACGCCATCAGAGGGAAACAGTTCTATATCGTTGTAAAATTTTAAAAAGAGTGGTTCAATGAAAAGGATAGATGGCTAAAAACTAGAAAGGTGCTGGGAATTGATAAGTTTATGAGCCATATGCTGCAGGAAGTTAGTGACACGATAATTTGATGGCTAACCAGTGTGTGTATGGGGACAATTTTGACGGCTGACCAGGTTGTGTAAGGAACAACTTTGATGTATAACCAGGAACTAAGGGGATAATTTGATAGCTTACCAGGGGGTGAAAGGGAATAATTTTGATGGCTAACGGCTAACCAGGGTGTGTATGGGGACAATTCTGATGACTAACCAGGGTGTTTGGGACAATTCTGATAGTTAACCAGGGTGTGTAAGGGGATAATTTGATAGCTAACCAGTGGGTGAAATGGGATTATTTTGATGGCTAACCAGGGTGTGTAAGGTGACAATTTTGATGGGTAACCACGGTGTGTAAGGGGATAATTTGATAGCTAACCAGTGGGAGAAATGGGATCATTTTGATGGCTAACCAGGGTGTGTAAGGGGACAATTTTGATGGGTAACCACGGTGTGTAAGGGGATAATTTGATAGCTAACCAGTGGGTGAAATGGTATCATTTTGATGGCTAGCCAGGGTGTGTAAGAGGACAATTTTGATGGGTAACCAGGGTGTGGAAGGGACAATTTTGATGGCTAACCAAGGCGTGTAAGGGGACAATTTTGATGGCTAACCAGGGTGTGTAAGGGGACAATTTTGATGGCTAACCAAGGCGTGTAAGGGGACAATTTTGATGGCTAACCAAGGCGTGTAAGGGGACAATTTTGATGGCTAACCAAGGCGTGTAAGGGGATCATTTTTGAATTCGTGAAGGGATTAAAGAACAAAACCTTGACAAAACAAGCGCCTGACAGAAACTCAGAATACTCTGTTGTCTCCCTTCACTAACATCATTATTTCCTAACGTAACTGAATGTGGAAACGCTGATATAGCTACCTTGGATATTCGAGGATGTTTCAAGAGGAAAAAGAACCCCATCCTTACCTTCATGTTTATCGTCGTAGAGAAGTTGCACGAGGTTTGGACGATATTCCCCATCGATGGATGCCAGTGTGGACGCTATGTCGCTGGCTAATCCGTCACTGTGAAGGAGATATAATATAATGTAACGTTTGGGGTTTTTTCAAACTTCTTTTCCGGCGCTCGAACATGTTTGTGGGCTATTTTGGCCAGAATTACACCGGAATCGAAATTTGGATTGTTAGACACTTGGATTTAATAACTGTTAAGTGACAGGTGATTATATATATGTATGTATATAAATATATATGTGTGTGTGTATAAATATATAAAACATACACACACATAATAAATAAATAAATATATATATATATATATATATATATATATATATATATATATATATATATATATATATATATATATATATATATATATATATATATATATATATATATATATCACATCACCACAGGTGAAAAAAATAAAAGCCGTTAAGGAACGCCTTCGTTAAAGGCTTGCAAATAAAGTCGAAACCGATCAGGACCTACATCCAGTCTCTTTTTTTTTTTTTTAACTGTGGTGACACATCACGCATGATAAAAATATTATTGTAAAATCCACATCACAGGAAAGACGCTGCTTCAAATTGAAAGGAGTCTTCAATACAAAAGTTGGAGTTTTACCCCCCGCAGCCCTTAAAACGTTTTCGACACAAGAGGAACACCTGCTTTGTCCCAGACACTTGTATAATGGGATAGTTATACTAAAGTTTATCGATGACAAGCGATTCTGAAATATCCATCAATCATTTTTCCCAACCTAAATTGACGTTACCTGATACATTTACTATTCTGTGTCGCACACGAGTTACTTTAAATCACATTCCCTACACGTTCTCTGTGTAAATCAGTAATCTGGTACTTCAAAACTCCGGGAGAATAGAATATAAATTTAGGCCATTGGCCAAGCGCTGGGACCTATGAGATTATTCAGCGCTGAACAGGAAATCGACAGTAAGAACGTCTGAAAGGTGAAACAGGAGCCAAAACCTCACAGTTGCACTATGAAACATTTAGGAGAGCGTGGAAAGTCAGATGGAAGAAAGAGAATATGAACGGAGGTACAGTAAAAGGTATGAAAGAGGGACGCTGCAAAGACCCTTAAGGAATGCCTATAGTGCACCACAAGAGGTGCACTGACAGCACTACCCCTCTGCGGGGTTCAAAACGCCAGTTCCTGGTTCGGGAAAAGATTGCCCAAATAAATCCCGTCGACTTCTATAGGCCTAAAAACCTGAACGTCTTTCCGACACCAGATCTACTCACCAGCAGCTGTTAGAAGATCTTATTCCTTCTACAATTGAGGAGGAAGTTATTGCTTCAAGCTGGTGAGATTCGCTGTAGGCTGACGGCCATGATAGAAGCACCAACAGCATGGCTGAAGATGAAAAACACAAAATTAGTTCTCTCTCTCTCTCTCTAACAAAACCACCCACACACCCACGCACACACACCTCACACACCCACACACACACACCCACACACACACACACACACACACACACGCACACACACACTCACACATACACTCGCACACTGAAATACAATGATATGGAGGTTTAGTTAGTGCACTTAGTTTCCACAAAACGGCGTGCAACACACGAACTATTGACTGAAAAGGTTAAAGCGCCATAAATTCAAATGCTGCTGACTCTCTTATAAAATTAAAGGTTAAAGTTCTTTAAAGTTTGCTTTACTTACATGTAAGGAGGGATGTGCAACTCATCACTTCCTCTAGTTGAAGAAAACCTGAAATGATATAAAAAAAGAGATAGGCCTAGTTACGCGTATGCATCCATAGACTCAAATTCTACATATCACACGAATATCTTAATTCAAATATAAGACAGATGTGGCACATTCTTAAAGGACTCGAGAAGTCTGTCTCTACAGATGCAAAGATGAGTGACCCACAGGAGACCTAATTTCTTTCTGGAATAAGTCCTGTCCTGTCCTGGCAGCCTGCGGGAAGCTGAGCTTCTTACTACTAGTACTAGAGTACAGCCAATGGTAGAATTCGAACAACAGGCTTTCCTCTCTCAAATATATATGCATTTTTTATATTGGATGGCGTTATTATCCATTTATTCACGAGTTATTTACATATACTTCACCTCAAAGTGGATAAAGACTGGAGAGCTCTCCACTAACCGCCAGTAAAATGCTGAAGTGTTTTGTTCATATTTAATTTGAGTGCTTTCGTGTCAGGCAGCCAAATGTAGATATATCACCTAAGTTTTGAGGGGCATAAAAATAAAAGTTTGACGATTTTTCTTCATCAGTCGATGAGCGATGAATAATGTTCTCTGTGAACAGCATAAAAAAAATAATATTAAGTTTATATTGAATGTAACTCATAAGAAATGTGGCAGAAAAGATGAAAGTTCGTCTTTTGTCAGCCTCGAAACAACAGTAAACAATCGACTGATTTGGTGCGCTGCACTTTGTAAATTTATTTCTGTTTGTTTTCTTTCAACTCAAATTATAGCTCACGGACTATCAATCAACTTTTATGAGAATGGAAATGCATTTGTCACTTTCGTAAATCTCTACATTCCCTAAAAAAAAACACATCGTTTGTGAACGAAAACATATTGAGAAAACATGATATTACACAATGCACTTGAGCAGAATTTCTATGCTGCCTGAAAATGGTCGTACAGAAATATGGCCGGTTATCTTTTGAATGGTTAAAATCTCTGCTTATTCCAGACTACAAAGTAAAGTGGGCTCTCTCAGAAACAAAGAATTCACCAATACACTTACACACGCAAAAGGTATCAATACATCATACGTAAGGTACATTTTCCTCTTTGCGTAAATATCGAGAGAATTATGTAAAAGGCCCTTTGCCAATTTCCAAAATAAATACAAACTTATTTGAGGATTTATATACACGAAAAGATCTTATATGTAAACAAATGTTATATATAATATATATATACACATGCAAATAAATAAATAAATATATATATATATATTATATATATATATATATATATATATATATAAATAAATAAATAAATATATATATATATATATATATATATATATATATATATATATACATACATACGTACTTACCTGCCGTCGACTGACAAGAAATGCCAAACTGTTCTGAAAAAAGTCCCATAATATTTAAGTCTAAGACAAGCGCTTGAATATCTTACGCTCGTCTCTTTTTTTTCTGTCACTGACGAAAGGAGAGTGACGTGCGATGAATTACACAAGGTTGATTGCTTTCTCTCTCTCTCTCTCTCTCTCTCTCTCTCTCTCTCTCTCTCTCTCTCTATACTTATAGGCACGGATCTATCATTCTTGGTTCCATACTGCCTTGGAAATCAAACGGTCAAGGAAACTTTTAACACTAGAGAGAGAGAGAGAGAGAGAGAGAGAGAGAGAGAGAGAGAGAGAGAGAGAGAGAAATATATATGTGTGTGTGCGTGTGTATGTGAGTGAAACATTAAGCTGTTACCACTTTTTCCTGGTCCTCAACTTCACATTTACCCTACATTTTTTTGTACTGAGAACACTTTCAGACATTCACCAGTTTCTGCAGTTCCTCCTCACTATCCCCAGCAACTACTGTTATCACCTATCATTCCATACTCCATTCCCCAACTCATTATTATTTACCCATAAATGATGTAACTACATCTAAATACCCTTTTTTTATTTTCTTTAACTTTTTGCGTCATTCTATTCATAAAGATACTCAACAGCTAGGGAGACACAAGACACCTTTGTATCAGACCAACTTTTGCACAAAACCAGTCTCTCTCCTGTCTACTTATTTTAAAACATGCTCTACTCCACCATAAATGTTTAATCACTCTCTATAGACCACATCTGTTATGCCATCCCATCTTAACAGTGATTCCACATTGCTTCTTTATCACTTCAATCACAAGTTTTTTTTCTACTAAATCAATGATCCTTCCAGTCCCATACATCACCGATACTTTTGGAACTTTTTTCCTCATCCAAGCATACCTTACAAACCCCGGTCAGCCACTTGATCACTTTATCAACCACAGTACTGCGTCACTTTACTTATGAGCTATCAATTCCTGGTGTCTTTCAATTCTGCAGCCTCCTATTTGCACTCTTTGTCCTCAATAGTCAATTACACCTGCCATTTCAAATTTAAACTAGCCCCTTCTACTCTTGCAACATGCAACTCTGCAATATCCCTGTATCTCCCACATTCAACCAATCTTCAAAGTAAGAAAAATAAGACAGTGTATAGACAAACTGTTTGTCTTTTGAATAATAATAATAATAATAATAATAATAATAATAATAATAATAATAATAATAATAATAATAATAATAAAGCTATGTGAAAAGCTTTCCAGTAAAGGAACCCCAACTAGTTGTATGTGATTTTCACTGACCTAAAAAAAAAAAAAGACGTTTAGGAAGATGCAATGGCTCTAAAAAATGTGTAGATTGTGTGCTGAGGCTGTAGGGTTATTATTATTATTATTATTATTATTATTATTATTATTATTATTATTATTATTATTATTATTATTATTCAGAAGATAAACCCCCATTCACATGGAACAAGCCCACGGGGTCCATTGGCTTGAAAATAAAGCTTCCAAAGAATATTATAGTGTTCATTTGCGAGAAATAACAGAAGGTAATAGCAAGTACAGAGAGAAGAGATCAGTTATTAGATAAGAATAAAAAACGAATTAACAAATTAATAAATAATCAGAGTATAATTTGTTGACAGCCATTTCACACGTCGATGAGGAAAGACAGGTCATGCAAGTTAGGATATTTAAACAGGAGAGTGACTTGTTAGGTGTACAAGGAGGTCTGAGACTAGACCGTGTTATATGCCCAAGGCCTGTTATTTATTATAATTATGGATGAAGGCACAAAAGTTTTGGCATTAGAAAACTGGTCATGGGTGGAGTGTGGGACCAGTCATCTTTCGCAGCACAGATTTGGGATAGCGAAAAGAAATTGCAATGACCAGTAGAACAGAACACAGAGTGCAGGCCGAAGACCAAGCGCTGGGAGCTATGAGGTCATTCAGCGCTGAAAGGGAAATTTGACGGCAGGAAGGTTCGAAAGGCGTAACAGGAGGAACAGCACCACTGAAAGGGTAAAAAGCATTCGTGATTACGGACAATGTAAAGAAAATTAACCAGTACAGATTAAACATTTGAACTTCGTGACGTAAAGATTTTCTTTACGTAAGACGAAGACATAAAAATGGAGTTCTGTACAGAGCTGAATATAGAATTTAGGCCAAGGGCCAAGCACTGGGACCCATGAGGTCATTCAGCACTGAAACGGAAATTGACGGTAAAAGGTTAAGTAACGGAAGGAAAACCTCGTAGTTGCACTATGAATCAATTGTTAGGAGAGGGTGGAAAGCAAGATAGACGAAAGAGAATATGAACGGAGCTACAGTAAAAGAAACGAAAGAAGTTGCACTGACGGCACTACCACCCTACGGGGGACATATATGAGGTTTGCAATTTCACTCGAAAAAAATTTGAAATTTGAGTGCACAAAAAACCTTGCTGAACAATTTAGGAGTAATATGTTATCAGAAATAACATTTCTCTTTGATAAATAGCTGGAATACAAAGATAACATCAAACGTACAACATTAAAATGATTAAACTTACCCCTGTCTTTGATCCAGAAGTATTTGAGCCTGTTAAAGACAGATTGGACAAATGTTTGACAGACTGGACAAATGTTAAACCGGATTGTCAAGAAAATATTGAAAATAATAATAAGCAAAACATACAGATTTTTGGAAATGCTTCGCAGTTCTACCTGGTTCTGGACAAAAACAAGTAAAAAATACCAAAGTTTCTTCTAAGCAATCGAGTTTTCTGTACAGCGTATGATCAAGGCCACCGAAAATAAATCAATCTTTCGGTGGTCTCGGTATAATACTGTATGAGCCGCGGCCCATGAAACTTTAACCACGGGCCCGGTGGTGGCCTGTCCTATATCGTTGCCAGACACACGATTATGGCTAACTTTAACCTTGAATAAAATTTTTTAAAATACTGAGGCTAGAGGGCTTCAATTTGGTATGTTTGATAATTGGAGGGTGGATGAATGATCAGCATACCAATTTGCAGCCCTCTAGCCTCAGTAGTTTTTAAGATCTGTGGACGGACAGACAAAGCCGGCACAATAGTTTACACTTACAGAAAAGTAAAGGTGTCAAGAAGAACGGAAACAATCAGATAAACGAGGAAGGACTGAATTTATCTGAACGAAAATGACAACTGAGCTTATGGTAACTTAAAAACAAGGCCTGGTTATAAAACATTAAGAAGAAAATTAACAATCATTAAAAATTACCAAAACTGGGACGTAAAAATTAGAGGAACATTTAACTATGACAGTTAGACTATTATGTTGTTAAGAAAGGCCATTATCACCGAAGAGATATGGCTTTTGTTTCAATTGCTTAGAAAAATATTTAAATATGGATAAGTTATAAATTCTCGTACACAACTATGTCATTATAAGCCCAGGTCACCGGTCTACCAAATTAACTGAATTATTACATGTTCTAATTGATAAGGACTATCTCAATTAATTGAAGAGTAAATTGATAATTTCAGAAGGCACCCAAGACACGAAGTGAACAACAACATATACATAATAAAACCTACAGGCCTAACAAGTGTACAGACCATTAAATTTGTAACGCCAGATTATTTGTAAACAGTCCAATAGTCCAATAGCAGAGAAATTCTTTGACATACAGTTTGGTTAATTTTCCTTCATGAAAAGCCTAAATTCGAAAGTCTAATGATTTTGCCTGTCCAAACTCCTAAGCCGCTCATTAATATCTCCGTGAATAACATTTCCTTGAGTTATTCAAGGTTATTAACTGTTCTTAAGGCACACATTTCAAGACTTTGGGGCGAATTTTTAATCATTAAACAAATAAATAAATAGCTTCACTTATCGACGAACAGACCCAGTGGAATTACCGTCACTAAAATATAATTTATCTTCTGAATAATAATAATAATAATAATAATAATAATAATAATAATAATAATAATAATAATAATAATAATAATAATAATAATAAAGCTATGTGAAAAGCTTTCGAGGAAATGAACCCCAGCTAGTTGTATGTGGTTTACACTGACTTTAACAAAAAAGACGCTTAGAAATTTGCAATGCAAGGTCTAGAGAATACTCTAGACCTTGATGCAATGTACAGTAGTTTACATGGCTCTAAAAAAGGCAAAGATTGTGTGCTGAGGTTGTAAGGTTATTATTATTATTATTATTATTATTATTATTATTATTATTATTATTATTATTATTATTCAGAGGATAAATCCCCATTCATATGGAACAAGCCCACTGGGGCCACTGACTTGAAAATCAAGCTTCCACAGAATATTATGGTGTTCATTTGCGAGAAATAACAGAAGGTAATAGCAAGTATCAATTATTAGATAAGAACAAAAAATGAATTAACAAATTAATAAATAAAGAGTATACTTTGTTGACAGCCATTTCATGCGTCGATGAGGAAAGAAAGGTTATGTAAGTGAGGATATTTAAACAGGAGAGTGACTTGTTAGGTGTACATGGAGGTCTGAGACTAGACCGTGTTATATGCCCAAGGCCTGTTATTTATTATAATTATGGATGAAATGACGCAACAATCAAAGAAAGGACATTAGGTGAAGGCACAAAAGTTTTGGCATTAGAAAACTGGTCATGGGTGGAGTGTGGGACCAGTTATCTTTCGCAGCACAGATTTGGGATAGCGAAAAGAAGCTGCAGTGACCAGTAGAACAGAACACAGAGTGCAGGCCGAAGACCAAGCGCTGGGAGCTATGAGGTCATTCAGCGCTGAAAGGGAAATTTGACGGCAGGAAGGTTCCAAAGGCGTAACAGGAGGAACAGCACCACTGAAAGGGTAAAAAGCATTCGTGATTACAGACTATGTAAAGAAAATTAACCAGTACAGATTAAACATTTGAACTTCGTGACGTAAAGATTTTCTTTACGTAAGACGAAGACATAAAAATGGAGTTCTGTACAGAGCTGAATATAGAATTTAGGCCAAGGGCCAAGCACTGGGACCCATGAGGTCATTCAGCACTGAAACGGAAATTGACGGTAAAAGGTTAAGTAACGGAAGGAAAACCTCGTAGTTGCACTATGAATCAATTGTTAGGAGAGGGTGGAAAGCAAGATGGACGAAAGAGAATATGAACGGAGCTACAGTAAAAGAAACGAAAGAAGTTGCACTGACGGCACTACCACCCTACGGGGACATATATGAGGTTTGCAATTTCACTCGAAAAAAAATTGAAATTTGAGTGCACAAAAAACCTTGCTGAACAATTTAGGAGTAATATGTTATCAGAAACAATATTTTTCTCTTTGATAAATAGCTGGAATACAAAGGTAACATAAAACGTACAACATTAAAATGATTAAACTTACCCCTGTCTTTGATCCAGAAGTATTTGAGCCTGTTAAAGACAGATTGGACAAATGTTTGACAGACTGGACAAATGTTAAACCGGATTGTCAAGAAAAGACTGAAAATAATAATAAGCAAAACATACAGATTTTCGGAAATGCTTCGCAGTTCTACCTGGTTCTGGACAAAAACAAATAAAAACTGCGCCAAAGTTTCTTCGAAGCAAGCGAGTTTTCTGTACAGCGTATGATCAAGGCCATCGAAAATAAATCAATCTTTCGGTGGTCTCGGTATAATACTGTATGAGCCGCGGCCCATGAAACTTTAACCACGGGCCCGGTGGTGGCCTGTCCTATATCGTTGCCAGACACACGATTATGTCTAACTTTAACCTTAAATAAAAAAAAATAAAAAAAAATACTGAGGCTAGAGGGCTTCAATTTGGTATGTTTGATAATTGGAGAGTGGATGATCAACATACCAATTTGCAGCCCTCTAGCCTCAGTAGTTTTTAAGATCTGTGGGCGGACAGACAAAGTGCGGCCGGACGGACAGACAAAGCCGGCACAATAGTTTACTTTTACAGAAAACTAAAGGTGTCAAGAACGGAAACAATCAGATAAACGAGGAAGGACTGAATTTATCTAAACGAAAATGACAACTGAACTTATGGTAACCTAAAAACAAGGCCTGGTTATAAAACATTAAGAAAATTAACAATCATTAAAAATTACCAAAACCGAGACGTAAAAATCATTGGAACATTTAACTATGACAGTTAGACTATTATGTTGTTAAGAGAGGACATTATCACCGAAGAGATATGGCTTTCGTTTAAATTGCTTGGAGAAATATTTAAATATGGATAAGTTATAAATGCTCGTACACAACTGTCATTATAAGCCTAGGTCACCGGTCTACCAAGTTAACTGAATTGAGGGCCTCAGAACCAGAAGGTTGTAAACGCCACCCCACCGATTTGGAGTTAGGCATACCAGTAGATGTGGCAAAGTTTCCTCTGTCTATTCGTGGCATTTCTAAGCTATTCAGCCGTTTCAGTAAGGTCGAAATCCGTGATGGAACAGTAGGAATTATCGATTTTAGCTATATGAATGAACGTGATGTCGCGCGGAGCTTACAGCCTCATAAGAGCTCAGTTACAACCAGAAGGTTGCAAGCTCAGAGCGAGCCAATGAGAGCGCGCGTCACTAAACGGGTATTCAGTTCTAGGCCAATCAGCATTTTCCCGCATAAGGAGCTCGTATGTCGGCCAATCACCGCGCAGTTTAATCTCCACTAATTCCCAGTCTAGTGATTTTCGCGGCGAAATTGAATGTCCGTAGTGTCGTGATTTGTTTTTTTATTATTATCATCCCTTATTTAGCGCCATTATGTCTTCCTCTGATAGTGAGAGTGATCACTGTGATGTCGTGCAACGGCCAAGAGGAAGAAAAAGGACAAGGAATGAAACGTCATGGAAAAAAACAATGTTAAGTTATATACTGCCCGATGCAGGCCAAGAATATGTTTCTCGGTGGACAGACAAACTCGTGGCTGCACGTAATGTAGGCCAACCGTTTTAATGGTTAAACATTATGATGATGGAAGGTTATCATCGTCAACATCATTATTACTAATATTACTGTATTATTATTATTATTATTATTATTATTATTATTATTATTATTATTATTTTCCATCACACTATATTGATTACTCATCAATATTATTGTTATTATTATTAATATTATTATTATTATCATATTATTATTATTATTATTATTATTATTATTATACATCCATTGTTGTTATACCAAGAATATAATAACACTTTATTATCATTTTACACATTTAATTATGGTTTAAGTGCTGGTTATGACCAGAATATACACAAATGTGAGGGGTTAGGCGGACATTTTGAATGCTAGCGCGCAAGCGCACCCTACAATTTTTTTCAAATTTTCACAAAAAAGTTTTAAAGAGTAGGGCTTTCATATGAAACTTAGTTTAAATCAATATCTTTCTTAGAAGCAGAGTAATGAATGCTAGACTTTGAGGGCAATTTACTCATTTTTTAAAAAGTGGCGTTTACAACCTTCTGGTTCTGAGGCCCTCAATTATTACATGTTCTAATTGATAAGGACTATTTCAATTAATTGAAGAGTGTAAATTGATCATTTAAGAAGGCATCCAAGGCACGAAGTGAACAACAACATATACATAAATAATACCTATAGGCCTAACAAGTGTACAGACCATTAAATTCGTAACGCCAGATTATTTGTAATCAGTCCAATAGCAGAGAAATTATTTGACACATGGTTTGGTTAATTTTCCTTAATGAAAAGCCTAAATTCGAAAGTCTAATATTTCCGTGAATAACATTTCCGTGCGTTATTCAAGCTTATTAACTGTCTTTAAAGCACACATTTCAAGACTTTGGGGCGAAATTTTAATCATTAAACACAAATAAATAAATAGCTTCACTTATCGACGAACAGGCCCAGTAGAATTACCGCCACTAAAATATAATTTAAAACCTTGAAAAGAGGGCTACCATACTTACAGGACGGAGAGCGCCAACTTCTGTAGTACGAGTAAAATGAGCTGCGCTCAACAGTTTGCTTATATTTACCTGTCATTATTGATATAACACAGAAATGAAACAGGACTTTGCACACATTCACCCGTAATTTCTGATATAACTCACACATTTTGAAAAAAAAAAGTTATCGCACAGATTATAAGTCTAAACGGGCGAAACATTTCACTCGAGTAAAGACGCGGAAAGACTGCCAACGATAACAATTAGCTTGTTTTCAAGAAAGCAGGCCACGTATTAACTTTTATCGAGGACGCAAATGAGGCCAGAAACCATGTCTCGAAACAACTTTGTTTTTATGATTTTAGTGGTTCCAAAGTGTCTGTAGATTATAAACAACGCTTGCTCTTAAACCCAACCGTAGCTTCATAAACCGCACACCGAAACTACTTGGCACTAAACGAGCGCAAAATTTAGCAGGGAACCTTAACTAGTAGTTTACGCGGTACTTAGATCGTTTAACTTCAAAGAATATGGACGAATAAAATATAGTCCTTTTTTATGATTTAAGAATGTTTTAATATCTTTTCAGAGCTCACAAAATATAATACATATTGAAATATCTTTTTATCCAAAAATAACAAGCTATTACCTATAACATATCCAAAAACAACAAGCTATTACCTAT
>NC_089776.1:13785417-13960417 GCF_040412425.1 Macrobrachium rosenbergii
CAACAGCTACCTAAGATTTTACGCCATACAGCCCCGATAAAATATAATGAGTCTAGGGCCAAAATCCAACCCATGAAAACAGTGTTGGGCCTTACTGTAATCAAGAGCTTAATCTGAAAAGACAGCTACTGTTCTAAGGGGTTCAGATGCATTTACAACAAAAACCAGTACATGTAATTGCTTTATTTAAAAACAAACAACAAAATTCAGAATGACCTAGACAACATTTATTCCTGGCAACTGCACCACAAAATACATATAATGTAAAAGTTCTTTTTTTTCAGTCTGTCAGTTTCAAATCTTTTCCATTAGTTTCCACAAATCCTAAAATATATATTCACTTATAGAGAGTCAGTGGTTGGCACAAGTGGTTCTTTATGTTTATCAATCATATGAGCATCAAGGGTTGGTTAAGGTTTGATAAGAACACTTAAAACACACTTCTAATAAATAATCCCATGAATCCTAGAAACAATAGCACTTCAATTTGTTGTAGTAAAGATGGAATGATAAAATAAAATAAAAAAAATATTAGTATCTCAAACTACATTCAGCTTCTTGAACTGGTTCCCAATCAAGAAGGCTGGAGAGAGTGTAAGTATCTGAAGGAGAGTTCAGTTTGTTCATTTGTTTTCAAAAACCACAAAACATTGCAGAGTAGACACAGCACAAAAGTCACAAATCACACTCCAGTGTTGAATGGCCCCATTCTTTTCGGTCCGAGGAATATTAACACAAGTAAGAGTTGGTCCCTGAGATGGAATTCTTACCAACCAGTTGGAAGATCCCCAAAAAAGGAAAGATCAACTTCTGCTTTGAAGAGCCTCTTAAGAGGAAATATTTTAACAATAAATATCACAGTTCACTGGCTATACAGAAACAACTTTAAATGTTACTGTCTATTCTAGCAACCCTCTTAAAACACAGCCTTGTAAAACTTTCTATAAATCTCTCCTTAATATAATGCCTAAAACTCTTAAATATATAGTACAACTAATAAAATGCCCTTAACTTCAAAATTCAATAACAAACCTCCTCTTCAGTTGCAAATTTTTCAAACTGAAGAACTTGTCTCGTGTTAAACACACTATAACCTAAGATATTATAGCGATCAGGGCAATATTTTCCTATCATGCATGGAATATAACCGAATCAAACAACTAACTCCATATAATTACACACTTGAGGCAGCTTTCAAATGCCACTTATAATAACCCCTATTAACGATCACAACTTAAAAGAATCCAGTATTAAAATCGAATATAAAGAGCAGCTTCACAACACCTAAAACTTTTCATTGTATCTGGAGAACATCCTTGAAATCCAACTGATTGTAGATAAACTTCTGAAGTAATTAAGAGAGATATAAAAGCAAAATGGACGAGTGGTGTATGAGCTCTTCGAGAATATTCAAAATACAGTGGAATGATACAGGTTTTATGCTTTCTTGAAGGGGGTACTTGGTAAACAATGTATGCAAAATACAAGTACAGAACCAGAACTAATGGTGTATAGAGTGTTGTAGTTATCAGGAGTCCAGTATTCCTGCACCTCACAAAACATGTAACTTCCTACAATGGAATTCTTTTTTTAAAGCATTTCTTTGACCATGCCAGTTCAATTGAAAGGTATGCTATGAAAAATTAATACACATGTATAACCTTGAATACATACTGCTGCTATTGTAAATGTCAAAGTGCTTCAAGAGGTTTGAAAACTGTTTGCAAAAATTGAGAAACCTCAACTTCCATCTTATCTGGCTTTTAAGTTACCTTGTTAAAATATGTTTGGTATATGACAAATGAAATCAAAACAAGAATTTTCTTATTCCTTCGCTAATAAGCTTACTGGAAAAAATAAAAATGGTTATGAATTCATGAAATCAATTATAAAGAAATCCACCTAGCACAATTACATCAAAACTTTTAGATAAAATTACCATGAGAAATGTGAAAACTGTTCAGTTTTATTACACCTTCAAAATCTACAAAAAATACAAAGTAAAACCTTGGTAACATTCTCTGAATATCCACATCACATTTTATTACACTGCAGATACACAGAAAAACTACACCATACGAACATTCATGGTCTGAATGAATAAAAACTTTAGGTAAAAAAAAGTTAACATTGAAAGTCAGGGCATTCACAAATTCTAGAAAGACTTCAACAGCCCAAATTCAAATCTTCACAAGCTTGGGCATGAGAGACTAATGGTATTTCTTAAAAGTCCATAAATATAGATCTTTACAACTGCTATTAAGGAATGTAAGGAGCAAAAGTAAAATAAAATAAAGTGAACAAAATGAGGCATTAATTTACCTTTGACACCCCTCCCCTGGATATTCCAAGTCCTGGAAAAATGCATACATACTGTTATCTCGTCTGCTCTCTCACACGCTCGATTTATAAAGGCTGGCTATTCTGAGACCAATCTAAAAGAAATAGTGAATGACAATCTTCAAAATAAAATTCCTAAGACACTGGTACACAAAAGCACATTTTGACAAGAAAGCATACCATTATATACATAAAATGTCAATTCTTTCTCATCATTTATTCCTCAATAAGCTTCTAAAAGTATTTCTGTACACAAAAGACTATCTTTACATAATAAAAACTTTTTAAATATTAAAAACCTATCAACAAATTACTATTATTTCTTAAACATTTTAGTACATAACTCTGTATTTTTCTTATTCATAACGTATGTTTTTCCTGGCACTGGCGATGTTTTTCTCTTATACTTTCGCAAGACGTAATTAGTGCCTGGAAGGCGTTCCAACTTGCGGACGCTTGTGACGACATTCATGTCTGGCTGCACCTGGAACAAAAATTGACAAATCACATCATGCTTGCTGGAGTTGGAATATAAAATTTAAGCCAAATGCCAATCACTGGGATCAAAGAGGTCATTCAGCACTAAAGGGAAAACATTAGGTGGTTTTAAAGGTGTACCAGAAGGAAAACCTCACAGTTGCACTATGAAACATTTGTTGGGATAGGGTGGAAAGTAAAATGGAAGAAAGATAAGAACAGAGGTACAGTAAAAGGAATGAAAGTGGTTGCAGCTAGGGGCCAAAGGGACGCTTGCGAACAACCTTAATTAATCCCTACATTGCACCGAGTGAGGTGCACTGATGACACTACCCCCTTACGGGGAATATACAGTATTCAACCAACAGCAAAATGATGTTAAGAAGTTTGATATCTTAAATAGTGGATCACCAACCTCTAAAAATCGTTGTTTTAAAACTCCTCCAAAATTACTTACCATCTTTAGGCACATCATTATCTCATCATAAAAATCAAGGTCTGTGATGAAGTTGAGTTGAGCTTGTCCTCCCGTGTTAAATTCTATCAATGACTGAACGAATGAATTGTCCACACGGGCAACGCCTTGCATTACCATTGCAGCACTGAAAGGAATGAAGATGTCACATAAATGCCAAGCATCTGAATTACTGCAGTAGTTTGCTGCTTTAGAAATATAAATTTAAGGTTTAGGGGTAATTATGAAGAAGTGTGATTATCAATGGACATCATTACTGTACTGGATATGAATAACGTATACTTTTCAAAATGACCACAATAACAGATATTACAGACAAGAACCCACTTCTTATGGTGCACTCAGACCTTTATTGATCTTAACCATACTGTACTGTTAAAAAGACTTTATTGATCTTAAACATATTGTTAAAAGGACTTAACTGACTTGCTAATTCACATCAACATTGGTAAATTGAAATATTTTATTGTATATCTTGTTTCTGAACAGTATTTTCATTAAGAGCAAAGGCAAATGGGACTGAAAACCTTACCTAGTCTTTTTGTTCTATTTGTAGCTCAACCACAACAAATACAAAAATAAATTGCTTCAATTAAACTACAATGCTTGTTACTAGCAGGAACCACACAATTAAAGGACCATTGAATTTCACAGTAAATGGAGAAGAGCTTGCCTGACTTGTAATGTGAGTATGCTTTACCTCATTTTAATCTCAATTCAACAATGACCAAAACCGTTCTTGCAGAAAAGTTAGGTGCCATTTGGCAAGGAGGAGGAGGAATGGGGTTGATAATCAGATGAGCTGCCTTCAATTCAGTACTATCACAGGATGAAACTATGGAATGGAATGCAATGCAATATAAAATTTAGGCCAAAGGCCAAGAGCTGGGACCTATGAGGTCATTCAGCACTGAAAATTGAAACAATTAGCAGTGTGTGGAATGTAAGATGGAAGAGAATATGAACAGAGGTTCAGTAGAAGAAATGAAAGGGGTTGCAGCTAGGGGACCAAAAGGACATTGCCAAGAACCTTAAGTAATGCCTAAAGTGCACCATGTGAGGTGCACTGATAGTACTACCCTCCTACAGAGATAATACTATGGATAAAGGACTTTTAATATGTGAGAAATATTCCAACTAAAGAAGTTTTAATATCAGGGAGTTATAAAGAACTGAATATTAAAACTAACCTAACTTCTTACAAGCATACTCAATCAAATTTTCTAAAGGCAGATTCAGTCACTTCAAATATGTGACAGAAAATAATCTATGCAATACCATATTTTCACCTTACCCCACTTCTACAAGACTGTGAGCATTGCGATTCCATAAGGAGATTTGCACCTGCCCTGAGAAGTCGTACGATATAGCTCCGTTCAGGAGCAATTCAGCATTCATACCATTTTGTAGTGGTACAATTTGACTATGATCTTGGAGAAGCAAGGAACCCTGTAATAAGAAAGAGCACAAGAATTTTCAGAGTTAAAGATTTCATTCACAAAAATGACTTCCTCATGACATTGAACTGCAAACCAGTGAGGCAGTGAGCCAACACTTAATCTGCTCAACTTAGAGAGGGTATGAAAAAAGATTTGTAACTGATTATTCATGGAATCATAAGTACCAACACTCCCCTAAATCTACTTTTACCTACTCCCCATTCCACTGTCTAAATCTGATCAGAAATGAAAGTCATCACCTTAGAACTTCTAATATATTCAAGCTGTTTCATTACTTAGACAGTACATCATTAATAAGACTTGTCATTCAGGATCTGGTTGTTTACTCGAACATTTAAATAAACTTGTAACTAAACAACTCCAATAAATATCCTTAAAGGTACAACTTACTTGCAGCGCTGTAGTTCTTTCAGAACCTGTTCCTGACCAAACATGGCCCATCAATTCACCTTGTCCGGTAAAGAAGACAAAAGGACGAAGCTGAGTGTCTAAGAGTGCGAGTTCAATACCAGCATTAGCGTCCTCTCCATCGTCAACCGCATCATCGCCTCCAAACATGGACAACCCACCGGCAAAAATACCAATCTGTTGAGAGATTTCTTTTTATAAAAACCACTGAAGTAAATTAATGAAGTCTTAACACACAAGCTGCAGTGATGTGTGATAAACTACAACAGAATAGAATAGTACAGAATTTAGGCCAAAGGCCAAGCGCTGGGACCCCGAGGTCATTCAGCTCTGAAACGAAAACCGACAATAAAAAGGTTTGAAACGTTTAACAGGAGGAAAATCTCACAACTGCACTATGAATCAATTTAGTAGAGGGTGGAAAGTAGGATGGAAGAAAGAGAATATGAACAGAGGTACAGTTAAAGGAATGAAAGGGGTTGCAGCTAGGGGCCGAAGAGACACTGCAAAGAACCTTAGGTAATGCCTACAGTGCAACGAAGTAGGTGCACTGACAGCACTAATCCCCTACGGTAGTGTGATAAAACTAGTCACTAACCGTAACGCTACTAACAGCTATGGTCACAAATACACAACAGTATCCAATATTCCACTTACTGACAGTAACCTCATTCTGGAGTCCTGACCATCGACAAAAACATCCACTGTTGACCTCTTGAGCAGGCCTCCACTGATCTCCAGGATATTGCTAAACGAAGAATTGGCATGCCCACTTTCTGCTAGTGATCTAGAAAATGCGGACGACAAACCGCCCTGAGCTAGTATGTGGTAATTGTTGAACTCTGAAACTTTCAAGGCTTTCTGGAGCAACTGAAAAATAAAAAAAAAACTAAGTTTAAGAAAAAACTGCAACTGCTTCAGCAAACATCATAGGACTTATTGAAAAGCAGATCAACAAGATCATTGGGTCACAATGCCAGACATAACCAACATTACCCTAAACGATTTAGTCTTGCATGATGGAAAATGGAAGGAATATAGTATGGTTAAAGTTTGAAACCCAAGTTAAGAGGAAACCAAAAACAACTGTTTAAAGAACAAGACAGAAGGCAATATAACTGGTTCCTAGAGACCATGCTCCCCAGGGCCATTAGAAAGATTAAAGTGACACTTTGATACAGGCCAGGAGCTGGTGCCTTTGTGCTTAAGTGATCCAAGTATACTGATTGACATTCCTGCTACTTGGCCTCTAGGTCATTAAATATCTTAACCAATCCTGTATGCCTGAGCCTGATGGACAGTCAAGCAACCCAGGATACAAGTGAATTAAAAAATATAATTTTTTTTTCTTGCTAAAAATTTAGGTCACACGAAAGCATCACTTCATTCAAAAACTGAACAGTTTCAAGTCCCATTCTACCAAGATCCACTTCAAAATACGAAGTGGTGGAAGGGATTCCTATAAAACATTTCCCTATTTTTAATAACAGAGCTAAAACTTCAAGTCCAGGGTATGCTATTACCTGTTCAATGTGAGGATTCCTACTGGCTACATCCTTTATTCTGCCTAACAACACTGTATTAAGTTCTTTGGTAGTCTGGAAGGACAGGCTCCTGAGCATGTCTTCAAGAAGCTGGTCGCTAGGGTGATGATGCAGGAGAATGTCTGCTGCCATTATCCTCACGCTGGAATCATGCTGGTGGTCAAGTTGCAAAAAGACCCTCTCTAGTCTCTTGAGCATCTGTAAGAAAAAACTTTCATCAGCCTCGTGCAACTACAAGCACTACTTCTTTTAATGTGCTTGTTTTCCCATTTGTATGAGGTAAGCATGGCGCCTTCCTTTTGAAGGGCTTTGATTTGGCTTTGGGGTAGACTGTAATCTCAATCGGCTGCCCTGCCTGTCATCGCTCAGACCCCGGTAGCGTATGTACATGTATTGTACCAGCCACCAGCGCCCTTTCTCCCAGCAGTGAGGAGTCATTGCGCAGTTAGGTCGACAGTCGAGACGTGTTAGGTGTCTGTTATGTTTTTAGATCTTGGAGTGGCTTTGTTTGTATGTGTATTAGTCTGTAACACCCATTTGCTTTTAAGCAAACCTATCCATTGATTACATACATAATCCCGGGGTGTCTACACAGATAGCAAAGTGTCCACCTTTCTGACCGGTCGGCTATACAAGGATATGTACAACACCAACGATTAGTAGTACACATCCAAGGAATATTTTAGTCTACCAGGGCCATACTAAGAGCACAACTGACCATGAGCCTTGTTTCAATGTTAAGGTCCTTTTACCAAGCACACTACTCAAAACACAAGAAGAATCATGCTTCTTTTCAATGTGGAAAGGGCAATGACATTAATTCCTGAGATTATGAAACTGTCCCAAAATTTGTTGTAGGAACACAATGATTAATTATGGACATTGTTTTCATTTTTTTTTTTATAGTATAAAGCTCATTTTCATTTTATTGTGAAGTTGAATATCTGTTTTATTACTCAACATTAAACAATGGAAAATGAACCCGATAAAATGTAGTTAGCCAAAAATTTTCAAACGGCATCAGAATCTCAAAGGTTGGAAATAGGATGACATCACCATTGTTACCCATGCAATTATTAATAAAAAAATAAAGACAAGCAATCAAGAACATCTGTACTTTGGAAATGTATTCAAAATACTTACAACTCTGTTGTTCTTGACAGTGCTTATCAATAATGACAACTGTTAGCTTGAAAAATAACACTATCTATTTGGGAGTTAAACACTTCCTAACATACAAATAAAAAAAACAGGAACTATCTAAGAAACCTACAATTTATTCACCTTCATGAATGGTTCAATTAAAACTGCTGACATTTAAGCAACCATCAAATGTCCACCTACCTTCTCTGTTATGAAGTTTTCAGGCATTGTTTGCAAAGCTCTCATGGCATAAATTGCTGGCTTCTGCTCCTTCCCTGCAGCGTGGTCTAGAAGCACATCTAACGTATTTGCCATTCGTAGATTTTTAAGAGCACGGATGTATATTAGTTTGCATGGCTCGGTGCTGCAGGCACCAAGGTTATCCAAAATCAGCTTCCGCACTTCTGATATTATCTGAGATAGAATTTTAAATGGAATAATATAAAGTGGCCATTTTTATCTATACGTAATCAATAGCTACTTAATTTCTCTTCATAAGCATGTCCTACAAAGGTACATAAAATACAATTAAAACATTCAAAATTTTTTGAAATACAACATAGCCACCCATAATAATCTGTTAACTTTCATAACTTCAGACCTCAAGTCTATTATTTCAATTTAGTTTTATATTAATACAGATAAGCACAGGGAGAAAAACCAGGGCTTTGGGAAACAGAATTCACACTTTTAGGAAAACAAAGAACAAATGTGACAAGAGGTGACTTGGTTGACCTACTGCAAGTTAAAATACCTTTTTCTCATTCCTTTCTGAATTTTCTAAGTGCAATTTTCCTTCCCTCAGCTATGAGATGAATCTTTCCACTGACACACCAAATCCTTTACAGTTCCTTACCAGAAATGCTTAACTTTTAGCCATTTGGTTTGATTTAATTCATAAAACAACCTGTTAAAAACAGGTACTGTAATCAGCGGAAATGCAGCAGTCTCCGTGTGAATTATTTGGTCATTCAAACTCATTACAATTCCCTTTATGCACAATCATTCACCAGATACATTACCCTCTCACATTCCAGCACTATGTTATTTAAAGCAGTGAACATCATTATAAGTGCTGTGGACAATAATTTACTAAGTGTGGCAGATGACATGAAAGATGAAGAATATGATTACCTGTACTTTATTTCAGACTTAATCCAAATAGTAAGCAAGCACAGTACCGTAATAAATTCTCACTACAGTACATGTAGATAAAATTTAAAATCAGAACTGCTACATGTAATTACAAATAACTAAATTTTGCATCAAATAAATTTAAAAATGTACTTCTGCCCTTCTCAACTCCAAAATCGATTAGGGTAAAATATACAGGGTGGGAAAAATGTATATACAAAATACAAAATTACTATTTCCTAAGCAACATTTACCTAGTTTGTATTTGTACTTCACCAAACACAGCAGAGGGGTTTTTTTTTTTGTTTTTTGTCAATTTTCATGCACACATACCCAGTTAGGGGGTTGCAACTTAAAAAGTTTTATGCAGAGCACAATATGGGTTCTCATACTAGGTTTTTCTTCAGCTCCCAGCTACACTGCTTTCTGACTTTTACATTTCATCTCTTTTCTTTAGCCTCTACCCAAATACTTCTCCAGCTTCACTACCTTAACATACACACTGGGTGAAGCCTATTCAAGGTTGATTCCATGGTTTCATTTATCTACTTTGTAATAATAACAAAGCAAAAAATAATTTTCTATACGAGGAAACTATTTTGAAAACTCCATTTCATTCTAAGTGGTAAAATAATTAGCTAGCTCTTGCATTTTTCATGCCAAGAATCAACAACTTAGACAGCAAGTCTTTCAGAAGGGTACTATTTCCATCTATCAGCATTATAAAAGGAACTCCAAATATACTGTTCATCTTACACAACAACAATATGAAGAGCACAGAAAAGCGTTAAGCTGTGATCAAACAACACTACTTGTAGTTTTGGCTATAACGATCCATCTCACATGTCCTGTGTAATTATCATACTTAAAACTTTGGTTAAGCTATTTCATACCAATCCTCTTCTATATGTTCTTCCATGTCATTTACCTTCTGTATATTAGGCAACCTTAGATAAGCTAAGTAAGTGACGACTAAACTTCTTCAGATCACCCTTCACGTCTCTAATATTCCTCATATGAACAGAGTAAATAGTACCTAGTACTTGGACTGTACCCCCTGTAAGTATTTAGACAGATCAACTATTCACCAACAATATCAAAACCAAACTATACTACTGTAATAGTGTTTATGTTAATAAACAGTTCAAGAAACTCTACATAAGGAACAATGTTAAGTACTAACTGGTTTTTTGCAGTTGGAAGCACTCTTGCAAAAAGTATGGCTCAATGACGACAACGTGAGCACCATAGTCTCAAACAGTTTGTCATTATTGTTGCCTTTCTTCACAAGAGATAATGAATATCTGAAAAAGAAAAAAGCATTTTGACATTATGTACATATTAACAAACATCAATTACTACTACTTATATTTTTCATCAGAGTACAGTGCATGTCATTTTGTACATGTATATATGGATATCAGCAAAGAAGCAGTGTGCCTTTTCATGTAGTGTGCATACTGATGAATCTCAAAATTGCACCTACTTCCTAGATGATGACATACTTCAGCACCAAAAGCACGTCCCTCCCAAATCAAAGGTAAAAACATACAAGCCTTAAATATTTTTTCTTGGACACAGTTTCAAACTTATAATTACATGGAAAACATGAACCACATTACTGTACCTTTAATGATAAATTCTGGTGGATGAGTAACCAAGGACACAGCTAGAAGATAGCGTTCAGCATTATCTATTGGTCCATTAAACTTGACCAATGACATAGCAGCTTTGTGCGCTGGTAAAGTTTGTGCAGCAGCTGCTATATCCAAGAGCTGAGGTCTGAAATTTATTTACAGAATCATTAATATAAAAAAATTTGGAACTGCATATTTTGTGAATAGTACATGCTAAATCATAATTATAAAAATGTCATCATATCTTCAAATTAACTGACACTTCGAAAAAGCTGTAATATAGCAAAATTATTCCATAAAAGCCATGAATATTACAATCATTGCTTCAACTTTCATTATATGACAGTACTTTAGTTTCAATATTTTAAAGCAAAGCTAGCCCTAACTTACAACAGAATAAAGTATTCAAATAAAAGACCACATTTAAAATGAGGCACACTAATCTCTTAGCCATGTTACAAGTTTGCACTTTAACTGACAAAAACTTCCTAACTTCTTTTCAATAATAACAGAACACCTTTTCGAAGAACACATACAATATCTTGGCATTTTTCTTATCTTTCAGCACAGCCTTCAAAGTGTCCACGTCACTCTCCCGCACCTTTTTCAGCAGCCGAAGGAAAGCAATTGCCGAACCTTGAGTGCCCAGATTCTTGGGGGCTAAGGTGCTGCGAAAATTGTTGACCAAATCCTTCAACTGCAGTCAAAAGAAAAATCATAAAATTCCAGGTTTCATTTTTTACTATTGTCAAGATATTTTACAAGACTTACAACATTATTTAGACTACGGTATATATATAAATTTCATGTACACCATTGTACTTCATCTCTCATTACTCTAAGTTTCAGTGATAAGATCATCTACCATACTCAGAAATAGAAATACATTATATAGTGATAGAATGTCATTAAACAGTCAACCTAAAAAAAAACCTTTGAGCTACAGCATTTGCAAAACAATTCTTTTTTTGGTCATGAGAGAGTGAGAGAAAGCCAGGAATGGCCACCCAAACAAACATCAGGTGCTGCAAAACTGCTTTCAAGGCTTCAATTTTTTATCAGAAACCAACCTGATACATGGAATATACAAGAAGCTGAAAATTCCACATTCTGAACTGTGGAATTTTTCTGACCGAACCACCTTGTCCTCTTCTTCTGGTCTTAATCTCTGCCACAGCCTTGTATCTACTATGTCTATTTATACCTAATGTAAAAATTCTGTACACACTAACCCATCTCACTGGTACACAAGTAATATAGTATCAATGTATTCTTTTATTTCAAAGAACTTCCCTTCAACATAGTAGCAATCGACCCTAAAATGAGATAGCTAGAAAGCAGGGGCTACTTCTGCTGAGTCTGTGAGACAGCTACTGTAACACTCACTATGTAACAAGCCACAGTAATACTAATTTCTTACAAAGTGCTTAAAGTAAAATTCTACCAAAATTTGTGTAAATATATATAACACTACTGAATTAGAATGTGCATTCATAACTTGGGTAACAATACAACAACTGCAGACATACAAAATTTGACACCTATATCTTTTCATTCAAATACAATATATTTATTGAATTCCTTGTGTCTTACCGTCTTGCAAGCAATGCATTCCTTGGCATCTGGATTTGTTGCAAGATGATCAGTAACCAGAGACTTCTTCAACTTCTGAGATATGGAAGCAATTGCTTCAGCTTCGTTCTTCCCAGTGTATCGCGGAGTGGTGACCTTATCACGACCTGAAATCAAATAAAAAGTTAATTTGTAAGCAGCTATTACAAAGTTAACCTGTTACTGTGCTCGCAAAATGTCAACTGTTAATGAATAAAGTTTAACAATGCAAATCCTTTTAACAGGAAGTGGCAAGGCATTTCCTTCATATTTTGAAAAATTTCCTTTGTCAAACAAGCATCAGGTCTTTATTTGGTTCATTCACTGATTTACTGACAAGTCATTAACTTACAAATCACATGTTCAAGTAAATTTTAAGTTTAAATAACATTTAGGTGTGGCAAATGGGATTTAGATACCGCAAAACTAAATAGATGAAATATGCCACATTCACATTCTTCACAGCATCTCAAAAGCCCCAATCCATCTCTCTTATATTTCCAATGGGCTCTTCTCACTTTACATTCTAACTTTAATTTTACCTAGCTCTATTTGTCAAGATAATTTACGATAATCCAAGCATTACAATTTAGTTGCCTTGTCAAACTCATATTCATTATGATAACATACCTAAAATCCATTAAATTCAGGCAATTCTTTGTTGTTTGCTAACATGCACAGCTATATTGACTGGGATCAGAAATATGAATCTCACATCCACTATTGAATAACTACTTAAAAGAAAAATTGGTCTTTTCTCAAAATGTGATGTACCAATTCTGTAATGTGGATTTTTTGCTAGAAAGAGACAAGCAACGAACCAGCATGATCTATTAAAGAATGCACTGCATCAATTCCTATATAAAAAATACAGTTCTGGGAATGCAGCACACATATCCAGGACTTCCTATAACACAACTTGCACCTTCAAATAACTCTTGCCATTATACTAGATAGATACAGATCTTTACTATCTTAGATAATGATGTCCAAAAAGCATATCTCGATTTAATTTAACCAGGCGCCACTTAGGAGCTTGGAAGAATCTACTCTCCAATACTCATAGCAAATTTCACTAACTATGTGGGAGGCATTCCACAAGATATACATGGATTTTCATTTTTAAATTCAGATATATACATGCGATGGTTCATCAAGAAACTCCTTGACTAAAGACTGCAATATTTACTGCTACATCAATAAGCATTTTACATACTGCAATTTAAAATGCTTTCAGGTATGTTGTTGAACTTGCAATCACAAGTAATGATATGGGCAATGCTGAGAGGATCTCTTTGTAAGAGAATCATACTTATGTTACTTAAAGAAAATGACAAAAAATGTCTCCCAATACATATTTAATAAAAATTCTTCAAAAAATGTCTCCCAATACATATTTAATAAAAATTCTTACTTTTAAGATTGAGAACCTGATTGCTTAGGACTTCAGCGCCTGACTTCTTGCGTATCTCTGCTCGCAAGAAATGGGTTTCCATTGCCGTAGCTTTCTGCAGGATTTTATCATCTGGGTTCAATATGAAGGTTGCTGTTGCCTGGCTGTCTATCTGGGCACCAAGGACCTATCAAAAATATAAAAAAAAATAGTATGAATGTAAGGCTAAAGCGGAAACGTCCCTATATACCACGAAAAATATCACACTCACCCACAACATTGAAGAATGTAATTCCATTCTCTTAAATCTTACCTTACTTGTGTGGTTGAAGTATATAACCGGGGCAACTGTCTTGCAATTCTTCTTCATCTTTGTTACACGAGTAGAATCTACGAGCTTGTATGTTACCTCACATTTTCCAGAAGCATCCACTTCAGTTTGCTTGGCATTTTTCACTTGATGCTGAAATAGAATGTTTTCATCAATAAACTGTAATTCAAGACATCAGATTTCCATAACATCATTATAACACCCCCATACATGGCTCCCCATAAGGAGGTGCCACTCCAAGTTTGCCCTGTGTGGTATACTTCGGATGGTACAAAGAGTTCCTCTAAAAATCTCTGCTTTTTAATCTTCAATACATCTCATTTAGTTTCTTCTTGTAAACCAGTTCAATACCCATGACTTCACTTTCCTCAAACTTTTCAACTCTCACTTAAGAACGAATCTTTCAGGTGCACCCAATTACTACCTGAAAACATAATTCAGTCTTGTTACAAGCGCAGTAATTTGCAATACGATATACAACCCACATATGGCTATTAATTCAGCAATTGATAGGAATGGAATGGCATACAAAATTTAGGCTAAAGGCCAAGTGCTGGCACCTATGAGGTCATTCAACACTGAAAGGGAAACTGAGAGGAGGTCTGAAAGGTTTAAAATGAGGAAAACCTCATAGTTGCACTATGAAACAATTGTTAGGAGAGGGTGGAAATTCTAAGGAAGAAAAGATGACCAAAGCACAGTAAAAGGAATGAAAGGGGTTGCTGCTAGGGGCCAAAGGGACACTCCAAGAGACCAAGTAATGCCTACGGTGCACCGAGTGAATATGGACTCAATCTCTAGCAGCTCCTTGTAGAACCTAAACCTCATATCTCGAGTACTACATCGCATGCCCCAACCTTTAGACTACAAAAAATGGCCAAACCAATAGGTCAAATTGTTACCACAACTTCCAGGGCTTCTGCAAGAGACCCTACACCAAAGAAATGGGACTATCATCATTTTAACAACTAAGCTCTAGAAATTTACCTGGGATCGCCTCTCATTACATCTTATCTCAAAACTATTATAAACCCTTATTCCAGCATTGAAAACTAAGTCCCTAACCCTTGGGGAAACTCATGAAATGGCCTTTTCAATGAAGAAGTTACTTTCAATACATAAATTTATTCTTGTTGTTTTGATTCTATGTGAAAACTGGTCATGAAAAATGTCCTAATTAAAACAGAATAAAAATTATATGCTGTGCCTCAGCACATACAGTACTTCAAAAATTCTGGCCCAGTAGCAACTACTGACCCATCAACAGGTCTTTCACTAACTGGAAATCAAGTAGTAATAGAAATGAACAATTTCCAAACCCATAAAACATGCGTTGTCGTTGTGTACAGCAATAACTGAGAAAAACATAAAATCCCAATGTAAAGCACGAATAACTACATCACTTACTCACCTGAAACAAACTAGAAATGCCCTTCATGACGTTAAGCACTGACAATTCCTCGCCGGCAATATGGTAAACTTTTCCAATCTGTCCGTCATCCCAATGAAAATAGAGTGGGTGAAGCTTGTAACTGTCCAATTTCGACTGCTTTTGCACAAATCCTTCTGGCGTAGGGCCTTGGCGCGACTTCACAGACAATTTCGGGGATGCTACCTGAGGAATTAACATTAGGTGTTAGTAATTCAGACAAGCTTATAGTTTACGTATATGAACAACTGGAAATTGTAGTTCTAGTGTCCCAAACCTTATGAGTTCAACAAATGCTATAAAATGCTGGATCATTGCCACATATCATTCAATGTATTGCTCAAATAGTACAAAATTTCCACAAGCCTCTCACATAAGGTGTGCTGTACCTTAAACTACTACAAACTCCTTTATTGTTACAGAGGGAAGGAAGGAGGGAAAAAACCTACTGTTAACTGAAGGATCTGCTCATGGTTATTGCTAGGATGCTGCCACACGGGAGTGATCTCGGCTCTCATTTCTATCCGAAATCCAACATCTTTGGCTGATGATGCAGGGACTGCTTGCGGCTCATTGAGCAACACGGAGGTTTCATAATCATAGATATACAGGGTTCCCACTTCAAACTGGCGGGTGAAGGCTGAAAAGTTGAAAAGAAAATCTTAAAAATTGAATGGAATGGAATTAAAATTTTGGTCAAAGGCCAAGCACTGGGACCTATGAGGTCATTCAGCACCGAAAGAAAAAATGAGAGCAAAAAGGTTTTAAAGGCCTAACAGGAAGAAAACCTTGCAGTTGCACTACGGAATACTTGTTAGGAGAGGGTGGAAAATAAGATGAAGAAAGAGAATATGAAAGGAGGTACAGTCAAAGTAATGAGAGAGGTTGCAGCAAAGACTATCCCCATCCTCATGGGAAAAAAATGTTCCTCATTAGCTGAAAAGTAATGGTGAAAGATAATACTGAAATGCAATAACTATGCCACTGATAGTGAAGCCAGCTTTGTGCCCGCAGAGACCTTGACCTAAAGCAGCCCTGGAGTGTGCTACAGCATTGAAGGGATTAAGAGGTCTGATGTGGACCTGTCAACTCTGTTCAAACAGAAATCTACAGCCAAAAAGAACATCTAAATTAGATACTATTCCTGCGGGACATGTTTAGTTTTCAAAAAAAAAAAAAAAATTTATAGTTATTCCAAAACTGCTTGGTTAAAACACGACAAATGCATTTTCGTACATTACTCAAAACAATAGTGTAATTTTATCGCTGGAAAGTAACATTAACACTGATGGAAACAGCATATAAAAATATTAAATTTGTCTAAAAGCAATATGTTTAACAAGCAATATAGTTCAAAAGACAAAGCTATAACATCTGTCCTCTAAGAATACCAAGGCCTCAATGAAAAAGTCTAGTAACCAAGATTTAAAAACTTCAGTTCTTGATCAAGAATATATCAAGTGTAAATAATTAACATGGGTGGTTTTTGTTAAAACAATTAACATGCAGAGTTTTCATTTAAATAATGACCATGCTCAGTTTTTGTTAAATTGAAAGGCAAAACAAACTGTAGATTAAAATCTTCATCGTATCAATGATAAAAATAATAATACAGTGAATACTTTCATTCCAAAGCACCACAGCAAGAAGTCTCCCACCAGCACCAGCAACCTGAAGCAGTCTTTGAAGGCGTGAAATAAAGCACCATCGCCTTCCACCCAACTTACCAGGATAGGACGACAAGAGGACAAACGCATGCGCCGGGGCAAGGGCGCACTGCAGGGCGCACCACACGAGCCAACTAAGGCTCCCCACCCCAACGGCCACGGCGCCTGTGAGGCCATACCGCACCACCAGGACGACTGGGGTCAACATGCCCACCAACATGGTCCCTAAGTTAAGGTCCTCTTCTGCTCGACAAAACACAATCAAGGTGCTGACGCAGCAACCCTCGTTCTAGTTTTTCCAACACCCTTATTTCTATTATCTGTTTGTCATGGCCCTTAGGAACACTTAGCATTGTCTGGCAAGGCGCTGTCAGCTGCTGGAAGTCCTGGCCATTTGGACGGATGAGTTGAACGAGTTTTAAACTGACCACTTGCAAATACTGAGTTAACCACTGCTTTCCATGGTGGGGGTTATTTCTGAAGCACGGCGTATCTATTGGTCACTGTCATTCTTATCTGTATATGATGAATTCATAGTGATCTATGAAATGCTAGGTGACATCATTACACTTCACTGCACACAGTTTTCCTTTACTTACTGCACGGGGAAAATAGAACTATAAGTAATGTACACAAAACATTGTAGTACAGCCTGTAATCAGTTGCAATGCAGTACCTTAAATGACACAAATAGAAATAGTCATCTTAAGGCTGAATTATAAGAGGAAGATCTTGCCAGAGGAATGTCTTCCATTCCTGCAGGTTATACCTTCAAGAAATTTCATATTTTCCAGTGTAATTAATAATACAACCCATGACAATACCATTTATGTATTCATTTCAACTGTTTACAAGTACCCAAAGCATAAACGTTATCTTATTTATAATCAGTTTCTGACAAAACGTAGGATTTAAACTGAAGATAATAACACAGACCCTTTATCTTTGTTAAGTTTTTAAATCATCTCCTTAAGGTCATAAAACTGTTTATAACACAGTGTCCTTGTTAAATCTCGAAAATTATGAGACGTTTTAAAATATATAAAGGTGTAAAAACACACACAATTGCATCCCAAAATGATGAAAGCAAATAAAATTGTTCAGACGCGTTCACGCACGTATGCAACTCTTGAAAAACAACGCTCAGTTTTAAACATCGACATGGACGTTTAATGACATCGATGTTACCACAGTAATGTTAATGTAGTGAGTAGTAATGAGCAGCTAATGTGAAAATTATTCCCCTCGTTAAAATGGACAATCTTAAAAGCAGCATACGACTGAGGTAAATAACACTTTTACAGTACATTTTGAGAGAGAGAGAGAGAGAGAGAGAGAGAGAGAGAGAGAGAGAGATTCCTTATCGCCCTTGACAGCTCATGAACCCTCATCTCCACTTAATAACAGCAGGAAGTTTCATCATACATACTAAGGAAGCCTTTCAGATGAGAGGGGGATTCTGACGCCATCACCCATAGAGAGGGAAGGAATTATAATTATTAAAATATCATGACTGGTGCACGCTCTACTTCCCCTTAAACTCGCGACGCCTACTTTCCTTCCTTCTTTGCTGCAGCAGCCAGGAGAAACAAGGCAAGTGTGTGTACACGAAGACCTTTAGACCATGAACGCACGAATTTCTCGTGGACAGTTACGTAAATAATGCCGAGCGATGTTGGTGCTCAAGGCGTGGAGAGAATAGCACTCTGCTGGGCCCGCGTTCGAGTCTCCGCCCGGCCAATGAAGAATTAGAGGAATTTATTTCTGGTGACAGAAATTAATTTCTCGGTATAATGTGATTCGGATTCCACTATAATAAGCTGTAGGTCCCGTTGCTAGGTAACCAGTTGGTTCTTAGCCACGTGAAATAAGTCTAATCCTTCGGGCCAGCCCTGGGAGAGCTGTTAATCAGCTCCTCAGTGGTCTGGTTAAACTAAGGTATACTTATAATACATAACTGTTATACATCGATATTATAACCACGAGGAACGTGAAGCAACAGATTGCAAGATCTTTCGTAGTTACTACAAAGCAATTTCAAGCAAACTACAAACAATGGAGCATAAGATTACAAACAAGACTTAAACAACACTTGTCTGACAAACGACAACTAAGATTAAAGGGGAATATAACCATTTAAATATAAAGAAATCATAACTGTGTATAAGCCCTTCAGGGGAGGAACAACAGCCAAAGATTAACTCAGACACTGGATATAAAGGGGGATTAATTTTGCGAGCATTAACATGGTTACACACCCCTTTAAGAATAAAGTATTTAGGCCTAAGGCCAAGCGCTGGGACCTATGCGGTCAGTCAGTGCTGAATGGGAAACAGAGTAAAAAGGTTTGAAAGGTGTAACAGGAGAAAAACCTCAGCTGCATTATATAACAATTATTAAGAGAGGGTGAAAAGTCAGATGGATGAAAGAGAAAATGAATGGATGTGCAGTAAAAGTAACGATAGGGGTTGCAGCGCAGGGGCAAAAGGGCCGCTGCAAAGAAATTTAAGTAATGCCTACAGTGTACTGCAAGAGGTACACTGACAGCACTAACACCCCCCCTGGGAAAAAGTCTTCTTTGTAGAACTGTTTGTGAAGCTAAATTTATCTTTATCTTCTGTTCCGTTGTATTTAGAATGCTTGAAAATCTCTTTGAGCAAAGGCATAAGATCTTGCACTCCATTTTATCATTTCCCTTTTGGCTATATACTTTTTTTTATGTTCTATAAAGCGTCGTCATTCCCGTGATTAAAACATATACTAGATGTCATTTCACCTCAGAGAACTCTCCAGAAGAAACCTGCACAAAAATAACTCAATATCTACTGATTAATTTTCAGCTCTCCTGCAATGAACTTCAATTTTTGCCTCAACCAACCTCTCGCCGCTACACGCATCAACTTGCTCTTCCAAAAACTAACATTATTCTTCCCCTTGTCTTATAGAACAATAAACCTAAGTTACCTTTCGAAACAATCATAAAAGGAGTGACGTTCATCATATAACTTCCCTTTAAGCAGCAACACTCGACCCCACAAAAAAAAAAAAAAAAAAAAATGACGAATGGAAACAACCACAAGTACTGGTTGCCATATTACCTTTTCAAGAAACCCAGGTGAAGGGTACCGTTACTCGACAGGCAGCCCCTGGCAACACTGGAGAATGGAAGTGCAAAACAATGACACCATTCAAGGTTCAATCATAATTGTGAGATTGGAACTGGAATATAAAATTCAGACCAAAGGCCAGGCGCTGGGAGCTGTGAGTTCATTCAGCGCCGAAAATAATGTTGAAACAGCTGTTAGGAGAGGGTGGAAAGTAAGAAGGAAGAGAACGGACAGAGGTAAGTAAAAGGAATGAAAGAGGTCGCAGCTACGGGCCGAAGGGACGCTGCTAAAAAAAAACCATAGTAATGCCTGCAGTACACAGCTAAAGGTTACACTTGACGTCACTACCACCTATGGGTGTGAGATGTGAATATCGATCAAATATAACCGTCCTTTGCGAGTGTGTGATAACACATGCGCTTGGAAACTTCAGGTTCATTTTTCGAATGCAGTATCTGATGTTATCAATATCATGCAATTTACTCTTACTACCAGAAACAGACCTGTTTAAGAAAATCTGCAAGCATTAATATTTGCTCTTGGTAAGTTTGTAATTACAACGAATGCTTGAGCTAACTTCCAGGGCTTTGCTTTACGCCAAACGAAACGAATCAGACCGTCTTATTTATCCAGGTATGGCTATCGACACCTTTCAGTCTGCACACCCGTTTCGATGAATTGTCAATTTCGGTAACGACCCAATAAAATACATCTGTATATAAAAGGCTGATTTGAGGTGAATCATAGCAAGAACTGTAGCATAAAACAATTCTTGGATTTTAATCATTTACTTACATTTTATCTACATTTATTTAATTTCATTTTTTTCTTTTCTCTAATATATTATCTCGTCATTCTGTATATCTTATTACCTTCTGTTATTTCTTTCAAATGAAGACAATATTCTTTGGATGCTTGAATTTCAAGTCAATGGTCCCTTTAAAAATACGGTTCACCTTCTTTATAATAATAATAATAATAATAATAATAATAATAATAATAATAATAATAATAATAATAATAATAATAATAATAATAATAATAATAATAATAATAATGTAAAAAGCCATAGGGTGTAAATGTAAATATATATTAGGAATATATATTTGATATATATTTACATAAAACACCACTGTGGATTTCTTCATTTTATTGACATGCTTTTATAAAATATTTATGAATAATAATAATAATAATAATAATAATAATAATAATAATAATAATAATAATAACAATATAAGCAAATAACCATGAACGGTCACTAGGTAGTATACGAAAGCAATAACCGGGTCGAGTCTAAAAAACACAGCGATCATTATTTAGATGACTGGAGACAATATTACCAGGAGGACCTGCAGGTAGTTACCTGGACCGCAATCCAATCATTTACCTTGTGTTTACTTTGTGCTACACATTAGCTAAGGCTGCCATCATGGTCGAGGGGCCGAGCCTTGGGCCAGGGAACCCCCGAGAGAGAGAGAGAGAGAGAGAGAGAGAGAGAGAGAGAGAGAGAGAGAGAGAGAGAGTTATCTAAACTCAAACCCACTACTCAACAAAGACAAGCTCATTCTCAGAGAGAGAGAGAGAGAGAGAGAGAGAGAGAGAGAGAGAGAGAGAGAGAGAGAACTCAAACCCACTATGAGAGAAACCCACTCTCAGAGAGAGAGAGAGAGAGAGAGAGAGAGAGAGAGAGATCTAAATAACTCAAACCCACTATGAGAGAGAGAGAGAGAGAGAGAGAGAGACTAGAGAGAGAGAGAGTCTAAATAACTCAAACACACTATTCAACACAGACAAACTCATTCTCAGAGAGAGAGAGAGAGAGAGAGAGAGAGAGAGAGAGAGAGAGAGAGAGAGAGAGAGAGAGAGAGAATCATCTAGAGGGTGCATCCTCTGACAGAGAGACAGACAGAGAGAGAGCTACAGCTGTTTTACCTATGCCTTTCCATTCAGATAATGGCGCCACTGTGTCAATCTTACCTCAAGTAACTTTTAATTTTTGCAGAGCAAGAAGATGATACCCCCATGCCCCCATTAACCCTAACAGCAACCCACTAAAGTCAACTAACGTTTTTCATGACCTTGACCATCACCAAAGGTCAATGATCAAAGAGATGGATGACGGGAACTAACCCTGAAATGAACTTCAAAAGCTGTCGTGAACTTGCAAACACCACCATACGTATATGCATTACTACACTAATACAACTCTTGTATTTTACTAATTTACTTATATTTTTATGTTTATTAATTTTTTAATCTATCTACTTTTCTAATGACTGATCATCATCTGCATTTCCCATTACCTTCTGTTACTTCTTCAGAATGGACACCATATTCTTTGGAAGCTTAATTTCAAGTCAATGGCCCCTTTGGTGGGCTCCATCTGAAAAGGATTCATCTGAATAACAAAAATAATTTATATGAAGCCCCTCACTACCATTCTGTCTAATACTACTCAGTTTAACAGTGTAGTGTCATTTCTCTAGCAACAAGTTTAATACTGCTCAGTTTACTAGGAGTTTTTATCTTGGCTATAACTAAAATGTGGAACAGTTCGCCTAGTGTCGTCGTGGAATCCTCTGAGCCCCAAACGCTTAAGCAACGAGCAAATTCATTCCTGCTCTCTTCTGCTGCTGACGTCTCCTGAATTTCAGGTGTATCATATCGGTTTTATTTTCTATTCCCTCAATTATTAATGTCACATTTTCCTATAACTTTTAGTCTATCTGCAGGTTAATTCCTTCCCTTTGCAGCCCTCATGGGTTTATGGAAGTCCGTTGGCTCCGTCTAGAAAGGTTTTCTGCTGAAGATTTAAAGAAATGATGCCAACTCGATAGGATCTGTCCAGATGTATGCACGAAACTTTAAAAAGGGCTGCCAACACGACAATTTCCCTAATGGACAGCAATGAGAAGACTGGCAGGCAGCTGCATCAAAATTGCTCTTCACAACTCTGGTATTAGTCAGGGAGATGGAGGGAGGGGGGGGGGGGACTCCCATTCTTAAAAGCCTAGCCTTAAATTCTGAAGGCTGAGAAGTCATGTAGTTTACCTCTTTCCTGTTTATTTAAATGTTTTCATTATTAAAAACCGGATTCACGGCCTTCGTTGTACTGTTTATATGTCCGTGTCCGTGAAATATAGTGTACTGAAAGTAATGCGCATACTACGATTATCTTTCCTGTAAACTATGTGTTCATTAAACTTGATAAATCACAGTCACTCGCCCGCAATTCTGCATGAAAAAGTATCTTTTCTGATAGCTAATTGCAAAATCAACACTTCTCAGAATACCTAAAACACTTTCAAGTAAAAGATGCCTGAGCTGCCTTTTCATAAATACATTAACGCTAAACATAAATATACGAACTTTGTAAATAACTTGACAAAGCCCGAGAGATCTTAAGAGTCAAGCTTGCAGGATGAAGTTTTACCGTTACTCATAAACTAATGACCTTTACTACAAATTCCCCAAGAATTTGCAATAAAAACCTCACTCATGTCAGAGGACAAAAGACTGGAGACGAAAGTTAGGTCCTTTCCTAGCCCAGAACCGAACGAGAGACGGAAACGCCAAAGAATAACAGGAAGGTTATCAGCCACGAATGAAATTTGGGCTATGCAGTCAAGCACTGGGGTACACTCTGCCATTGTGCACTCAAGACGGTGAAAAATAGTTGGAGTGGCTGGACAGCAAGATATAAGATACAGAAACTAAAAGGTCATCTAAAAAGACGGGTAATTTAAACGGTAGGCAATTGAAAAGACATGTAATTTAGACACAGGTTATGTAAAAGGGTAATCTACAAGACAGGTTGTTTATTATTTAAAAGACAGGAAATTGAAAAGACAGTTTAATTGAAAAGACAGTTTAACTTACAAGACAGTCTTAACCTACAAGACAGTCTTAACCTACAAGATAGTCTTAACCTACAAGATAGTCTTAACCTACAAGACAAGTCACTGAAAAGACAGGGGACTGCTGACAAGACAGGTCATTAAAAAGACAGCGTCACTGAAAAGAAGGGTCCTTGGAAAGTTCAAAAGACAGGTGACTGACAAGACAGGTGACAGAAAAGACAGGTCACTGAAAAGACAGGTAATCTGAAAGCGGGTCATCGAAAACAAGTACATAATTGAAAAACCAACCAATTCAAAAGCAAAAAGCAAGTCATCTAAAACAGGTACATAATTTAGAGACAGGTCAATGAGCAAACACTCGTATCAGCTACTTAAAACAAGGAACCTGGATAGGATAAGGGGGGGAGGTGGTTGTCTAGGAAGAAGCCAACCAAAATACCTGAAGCATTAACGGTGAAGCCTCGTGGCCTTCAGTAGGATCCGTGTCATAACCGTGGGAAGCTTCTGATGGGGTGACCTTCCCCCCCAAAACCCACCAACATCTACTCAACCCCCCCGTTCCTCCACCCTCCACGTGTCCTCCCCCAACAAAAAAAAAAAACACCAGTGTCTAACTCATAACCACAACCAGACTTGTGTGTCTAATTGTAGCATAGACCCACCGGTGAGAGAGAGAGAGAGAGAGAGAGAGAGAGAGAGAGAGATGAATATGCTTCATGGTACTTAAGTTCTGAAGCAGAAAGAGAGAGAGAGAGAGAGAGAGAGAGAGAGAGAGAGAGAGAGAGATGAATATGCTTCATGGTACTTAAGTTCTGAAGCAGAAAAGGAGAGAGAGAGAGAGAGAGAGAGAGAGAGAGAGAGAGAGAGAGAGAGAGAGAGAGAGAGAGAGAGAGAGAGAAATGAATATGCTTCATGGTACTTAAGTTCTGAAGCAGAAAAGGAGAGAGAGAGAGAGAGAGAGAGAGAGAGAGAGAGAGAGAGAGAGAGAGAGAGAGAGAAATTCATGGTAAAGTGCTTCATGGCAGTTCTGAAGAAGAAGAAAGAAGAAGAAGAAGAAGAAGAAGAAGAAGAAGGAGAAGAGAGAGAGAGAGAGAGAGAGAGAGAGAGAGAGAGAGAAATGCTTCATGGCACATAAGTTCTGAAAGAAGAAGAAGAAGAAGAAGAAGAAGAAGAAGAAGAGAGAGAGAGAGAGAGAGAGAGAGAGAGAGAGAGAGAGAGAGAGAGAGAGAGAGAGAGAGAGAGAGAGAATAAAAATACTTCCTTGCACTGAACAGGACCAAAATAGAAAAAGCAATGAGAGAGAGACAGAGAGAGAGAGAAAATAAGTTCCAGTGAGTGGACAAGATGACATGCATTAAACGCACCGAAGCCGGTGTTCGTATATAGACTTGCCATGGTTCGAAGTCACGCTAGACGGCGCCGTGCTTTCCGAGAATTACTTTCCACCGCAGCGGAAAAATTCCTTTGCAATTGCAAGATGGGAAAAGTGGTTTTGCTTCCTTCTAATAAACCTCTATTAGGCCTCAAAAGCTCGTGCGAAGATGCAATGCATTACTACCCTAAAACAATTCACCTCGTATTTTAATCATTTCCTAACATTTCCGTCTCTTTATTAATTTTAATTTTTTTTTTCTTTTCTTTCCTAATAAGTGATCTAAATTTCTGTATTTTCTATTACCCTCTGTTGCTTCCTTCAAATGAACACCATATTCTTTCTAAGTTTGAATTTCAAATCATGGCCCCTGTGGGCTAATCTATATGAATAGGGTTCATCTAAAAATAATAAGGATACCCTTTACGAAATGGCTATAAAAATTACTAATTTTAAAAGTAATTTGTATGTTTCCTAGGTATCCAAACCGTGCAAAGATTTTCATACGTGGAGTTATCGTCAGCGCATGCGCAGAGAACATCTCCATTTACGAGAAGCTACGTTTTGTGTACCTAGCAAAAAATACAAATTACTTTTAAAATTAAATATACTTATATTTAAAAAAAACCTTTCCTTATTCTGACGAATCCCGACAAAACTGCCTAAGAAAGTTGCATAATAAAAAATTCATCAGAATTTAATGTGCAAAGTGGAATCTTATCAATATATATATTTAGCCGTAATTAAAATTATTGGGATGACTAGCCTGCAGTGATACATATCACGATTATTTACACAACTTGTAAAAACAACAACATTGGTGATTTACAGGAGCACAATTTTGAAGACACTGGATGCCATTTACTTCCCACTATGACCCACTGTAACCTCTGTCAAATTCTTGCGTTTGCAAAGGAATGCAATGTCAGCAACATTACTGGAAACAGTTTTACTTAAAAAAAAAAATTTCCTCGCCAATTTCAGGAAGTCATCAAAAACGAACTGAAATTTCGAGCGGACGCGATGACAATTTTCCCGAAAGTCATAAATTTTAGTTCCAGATCCTTACTTCCTTTCGGGGAATTAGGCCTTTGCGCCTAATATTAAAAAAATAATAATATCTGCTTCTCAGTTATTTTGTTTTGTTTTCGACATGGAATGGAATGGAATATAGGATTTAGGCCGAAGGCCAAGCGCTGGGACCTATGAGGTCATTCAGCGCTGCTTCTGACAGTTTTAGAAATTGCCCAAATTTCTGAATTGTACTTTTGACACTAAATTTTATCATTCATGAATCGGAAGAGTTGACCGCAATCATTTCCTGAAGTATTGTCAGTGATTTAGAACGAGCGTGCAAGAACGCATTGTGCCTAGATTTTGTAAGTCCATATTTTAAATCACACTAATCGCCTGTAAGAGTTATCTAACCAATTTTCATTTACGAATTATATGAAATTCCAAAAGTAGCCCACTGGAACCGATCATGTACCGTAAATATTGTGGTAATCGATGAGAAGTTACCGATTCTTGACATCACTTAACACAGAGAGAGAGAGAGAGAGAGAGAGAGAGAGAGAGAGAGAGAGAGAGAGAGAGAGAGAGAGCGCTTCCGGATACGTTGACGCCACAGTAGCTATACTAACACCCGCCAGCTGTGAAAGGGGGGGGGGGAAATATCTCTACACATTACGAAAGAAAAGCTGAAAATCTCTCCAGGATGTTGCTGTTCTTCTTCCCCGAATGACTGACAGGAATCGGGAAGCGAGACGGTCTCAACGAAAGTGAATTCTTGGAAACGAAACTTTCTAAAAGTGACTTACTCCAATTGCGCAACACCCTTACTCAAGCCCCATATTAGAAGAATGACAGAATATGAAAGGAGGTACAGTAAAAGGAATGAAAGGGGTTATAGCTAGGGGCCAGAGGAACACTGCGGAGAACCTTAATTAATGCCTACAGTGCGCAGCATGAGGTGCACTGTCGGCACTAAACCCCCCTACGGGGAAAACCCATGTTATTAAGGATTACACCCGTCTAAAAACATTCAATACAATAGTAACCATGACGAGAAAATATTTTGATTATTTCCATGAGTCAGTGTGACGTATATACGTGTAGATATACTTTAAAAATCAAAATAACGAGAGGAATAAAAGTATTAATTTCAATTGTCAGAAACGTACACGTGTACATAAATTTTTTAAAAATTAAAGAACAGGATACCACATACTTCACTTCGAATATAAGGTCAAAAAGACTTTTAAAAGACTTGGAAAGACTAATTCAAAGTAAGATAAAGGTCACGAAAAGGCTCTGAAAATAATACACGTCTATGAAAGTAGCCCTACGAGTCATATCTCTGAGTTGGAAGAGAATGTTTCAAAAGTAATTTCTGATAAGTAACAAGTTCCCTGTAAAGAACGATGCTGAAATAAAGTCCCCGCCCCCCCCCACCCACTTTGGAGATGCATGTCTGGAATTCGGAAGGTGCAAGTAAGCATTGCAATGGACGAGTTGTCATCATCTACAGTGCTGTACGAGAGTGCTGTATGCTGTTAACGCTTTATGCTGTACAGCCGTCGGTTACTGTAGCGGTGGAACCGAGACAATTTTTGAAGGGGGATTCTCTCTCTCTCTCTCTCTCTCTCTCTCTCTCTCTCTCTCTCTCTCTCTCTCTCTCTCTCTCTCTCTCTCTCTCTCTCTCTCCAGGACTATGCATACGACAGAGGCAGGAAAGGGTAACGGCGGGACAGAAACAGCTTTTAAGAAAAGTGATGGATTCTCTCTCTCTCTCTCTCTCTCAAACTCCAATGTATAAGTAGACGTGGAACCTGTGGAACAAAACAGCTTTTAGATAAACTCTCTCTCTCTCTCTCTCTCTCTCTCTCTCTCTCTCTCTCAAACGTCCAAGTTAATACGTGACCTTAATACCTTCAGATAAACCCCGTTCCACTCTCATCGCACCCGCCCCCCCAAAAAACATAAGACACTCTTAAGAACTAGGAAAAACAAACATCGCTGACGATACAAAAAAAAAAAAATCCCCAGAGCAGAGGCGCTAATCAGAGCAACAAACGAGCACCTTATTCTTTGGAAGCTTGACTTTCAAGGCAATGGTCCCTTTGGGAAATTGCTCCATATGAACAGGGTTCATCTTCTGAATAATAATCTTCAGATACAAAAGGTTAATGAGGACTCCACAGGATGAATTTTGTAACATTCATCAAACGCGAAGCCAAACAAGGAAATAGAGCATTACAGGTAATCTAAAATTCAAATAAAAAGGAACACATAGGAAAATAGAGTTTTCATGCAGGAAACCAGAGTCAAAAAATGGGCCTAAAGCAGTGTTTTTGCCTTTCAAAAGATTAATATGAATAGCATACCGTAAATATAAAACTTGCTGAGTTCATTTAACATTAAACTTTCGTTCACAAAGCAAATAAGTTCGCCTGGTCATTAAAGTACCGAAAAAATGGCCTAAATCATCACAGTTTATTCCCACAATCGAATATTCAGAGGAACATTTTTCAAGACCAAGAGTTGATATTCGAGTTCAGACCTGGTGCCAACTTAGAGTGCAATGGAATACAGAATTTAGGCCAAAGGCCAAGCGCTGGGCCCTACGAGGTCATTCAGCGCTGAAAGGGAAATCGAGAGTAGAAAGGTTTGAAGGTTTAGCAGAAAGAAAACCTCGCAGTTGCACCACAAAACAATTGTTAGGAAAGCGTTTAAAGTAACACGGAAGAGAATGTGAACGGAGGTACAGTAAGAGGAACGAAAGGGGTTGCAGGAATTGGCCGGAGGGACGCAGCAAAGAACCTGAAGCAATGCCTACAGCGCAAAGTCTGAGGTGCACTGACGGCACTACCGCCCTAAGAACATGCTAAACCTGGGGTGAAGGTTATCGCCTAGCGTGACCGTTGACAGGTGAATGACATGTACCCTGGTGTCTCGGGCATAAGGGTATTTGCTACATCCTGTTGTGATTTAATTCATAACGATCGAAGGTACGGGGGAGGGAATATGCTATCCCATTGAAAGGACATTTACGACAAATTTCTTCAAGAAGTTTTGCACACACATATATATGTATATGTATATATACTTTACATATACATATACATAACGCATAATATATACACACATAATAAACAATAATCATATCAGGTTACCAAAAGATTTAAACAACTGCCAATAGTAATAAATCTACACTCATCAGCAATACCGGCAAATAATAATAATAATAATAATAATAATAATAATAATAATAATAATAATAATAATGTTGACCGACCACAGCAAACACTGCGTCCATATTTGATGCACATTACAAGGAGATGACATTAAACATTTCACAATGCATTTATTTACTCATTCAAGTCTTAGTTACTCATTTAAAAGTCTTATATCAGAACATACACATTAGTTTACCAGGTAGAACCAGGATGCACAAAGTGTTACAAAGATTCTGTTCTATATTTCTTTTCCTAGATCTCTTTTCCATCTCGTTCTTTGGTTTTCCCCTTACATTTTTCCTAGACCGATAGCCCAGGGGAATTCCCATCTCGCCCTGGTACAATTTGGTTGTTTGAGAATTTTTGTAACTTTTCCAACCGCTAGCTCTATCTTCCGCTTCTACTAAGCCCTGAAACTTCGTTCCATTTCTTCGAAGTCTAAAAACTTTGTTACGTATCATCTGAGCCTTGAACCTTGTTCCGTTACTGCTAAGCCTGGAGCCTCGGTCCGTTTCTGCTAAAAGCCTGAACCTTTGTTCCGTTTCTTCTAAGCCTAAAACCTTGTTCAGCTTCTATCAAGCCTGAAACAAAACTGGAGCAATTAACTCCAAGTTCCTTGGGCTCGGAAAACCTCACAAAAGAGCGCACACGCGCGCGCACAAAGAAATACTTTTCCCGGCGAGCGTTTTGCAATAAATCGTCCTATACGCTGCATCCTCTCGCGGTGAGTTGGCCGCGCACCGCTGGGCAAAAGTGGGCGCGGCGCTTTGCCACACAGCCAAGAAAGTGTCAACGACCTCTGTAGGGAGCATTAAAAACGACACCGTTCGGGCACACCAGCCACCTGTCAGGTCAAGGTCTCCCTCCTACCCAGGGTACCAAAAATCCTAGATTTTGAGCTTTTCCAAGACGTCTCTCTTGGTCGACCGTCCCAGCTTCTCTCCCTCCAGTGATGTCTCTTCCATTTAACGGTGTTCCTTCTAGCTCTCCTTACCTGCACATCATCATGACTGTTGTTGTTTAGTTCATTTCCTCCATGCCAAGTGGAGCGTCAAAACCAGATCCTACACAGCACCGGAGATTCCAGCTGCAAAAACTGGTCTACGAAGACCACTCCAGCTCAGTCCACCACCTCCTCCTTTTCCTCGTTGGCCTGACGCCCCGAGAATCACCAATTGGTTCCTAGCTGTGATGTCAAAGATTGGCAACGGAATCTCACTCAAGGTCTGCTAACTCGGTCAAAGCATTGGCATTGCTGGCCTTCGGTGCCCGGGGCCCTGTCTTGACTTTTGACTTTGCAATGCACGTGGCCCCATACATTTCCCATTACTTATCTGAATACTACTTCTCAATAAATTTCCCCTTTCTATAAATATACATTTATGCTGAAGTTACTATTATTGAATGATAGATGTGATTTAGGCATAAAACCAAGCACTATAATTGATTAAATAGATAAAAGCAACTTCATGGAAACGATATGAGAATAAACAGATTTTATCATTCACAACCCTGACGATAAACTTAAAACAGGTGCGCTAAATTTCCTTTACAAGAAGAATGTCGGTCTTAAATATTGAAGCAATGACTATCCGACTTAAATATTTCACTTGCGTCCATTAAAAAAGGGGGCTATTAATAAACAAAATACAATTTAAACCTCTTATAAAAATGACCCTCAGTTATCATAACTTATTGCTTATATTCCAGTACAGAAACAAAAAATCTCAGTGGGGTTACTGCACGGCGTTTACCTCGACCTGCTACAAATTAATCAGGCAACACCGCCACGTGACATACTCCAAAACTAGCCCACCAAAAGCACCATCATCTGGGACAACAGCAACTGCATGACAAAGAAGGAAGAGTAGTAGGAGAAGTCGGGATTTGCCTTTGGAACGGCCCCCCCGCATACCACCTTAAGAATCTCTCTCCTCTATTCTCTGACCAGAGGCCTCACCTGTATCTAGCTCTGATTAATTCAAGGCCTTTTACTATGCCAAAGTCATTCTATTCTTATTTTCAAGAGGAGAGAAAGGATTTCCCACCCCCAGCTCCCTATAAATCCTACGGTTATCCTACTCTCACCCAACATGGCACCTGCACAAAATTTATCCACAGGATAATGACCCCATTCTGCCGTACATCGTGGCCACCCGTACATTTCCTCCCCCAACTGGAAGCCGTGACGCAACGATGACGCAGGCGTGACGTCACACGCGAAGTGTCTCCCTGAACTCCGTTACTCCGCACCTATTCCAGAACTCCCCTTGGAGCACTCCCTAGCGGCCTAGCCACTTACCCTACTTTCTCGGCTTCGGCTGCTGCTGCTGCTTCTTCCTCCTTCCTCCTCCTCCTCCTCCTCTACTCCTGACCTCAACCAAGGACGAGAGTTGTTCTTCTTCTTCTTCTTCTACCCAGGAATTGGCGGGTTATGCATTGCGACTACGCAAGTCAATCTCACACTGATCTCTGTAAGTGCCCTTCTGGTTTCAAATCAGATAAAAATTTAAATCGTTCAGTATTTTAAGTACCTTTACCGTTAACAGCCGAAATCGTACACTATAAGTAACCTTTCGGTTTGAATCAGGTCGAACTGCAACGTGACTCGGCTATAAATACATTTACAGTTTAAGATCGCGTCAAATTAAAACTGTACACTATTCCATGTACCCTTGCAGTTTAAAGTCAAGTCAAATTAAAACTGTACATTTTAAGTACCTTTACAGTTTAAAATCGCGTAAAAAAATGTACATATTTCAAGTACCCTTACATTTTCAAATCGTGAAAAAATTTTACGTAATTAATTTCAAATACCCTTACAGTTTCAAACTGTGATAAAATTGTACATACTTCAAGTACCCTTACAATTTAAAATCGTGTCAAATTTAAGCCTTACGCTATTAAAGTGCCATCACTGTTAAAAATAGGCAAAAAAAAATCATACACTATTTTAAATACCCTTTTGGTCTAAAATCATATAAAACTGAAACCATACACTATTCCAAGTACCTTTATTGTTTCAAGTCGCATCAAAAAATCGCACTCTGTTTCAAGTGCCGTGACAGCTTAAAATCGTGTCAAACTGAAATAATACACTTTCAATACCCTTAAAGCCTCAATTCGTGTCAAAAGTAAAAAATGCGCCTTAGTTTCTTCGGCGCGATCGAGTTTTCTGTACAGCGTATAATCAAGGCCACCGAAAATAGATCAATCTTTGGTGGTCTCTGTATAATGCTGTAAGAGCCGCGGCCCACGAAATTTTAACCACGGTCCGGTGGTGGCCTACCATATATCGTTGCCAGAAGAACGGTTACGGCTAAATTCAACCTTAAATCAAATAAAAAACGACTGAGGCTAGAGGGCTGCGATTTAGTATTTTTGATGATTGGAGGGTGGATGATCAACATACCAATTTGCAGCCCTCTAGCCTCAGCAGTTGAGGGCGGACACAAAAAAAGCGCGGACGGACAGACGAAGCCGGCACAATAGTTTTCTTTTGCAGAAAACTAAAAACGTACACTCCTCAACGTGTCCTAAGTAGCTTTGCAGTTTTACCCCAAGTTTAAAACCACTTCAAAACTTGAATCGACGGAAGTGAAGACCACACAAGAAGAATGCAGATTCAAAAAGGAACTAAAGACTCTCCTCTTCTGCAGGAGCTACGATACTGACGAGAAAACACTGAAAGAATGATAAAATATAAGAAGCACCTCATTTTGAAAAAGGGGAATTATCCCTGCGGAGGGCTCTACATGAAACCAAACAAAGAGCAACGAAGTGAAACGGCCACAGCTGAAACAAACCTAACACTACCGTAAGTCATCGCAAACTTGATGAGGGAACAGGGTCATCAGTGGTGAGGAATATTTCTTGCAAACGGCCAACGTGGCAGAGAGAGAGAGAGAGAGAGAGAGAGGTCCTTCCTGGTCATTCCCGTTAGGGTATACATGTTGGCATGCAGTTTTACTGTCGACAAGAAAAAAAAAAAAAGGAACTCTAAACAGCAGTGAGCGAGGTTTCCCAAGCATCAAAATAAATAAATAAACCAGTAAATAAAAAGTTCAGGTCTCCACGAAAACCCGCCGTATCTTCCTTGGGCGTTTTGGCATACGTAAGGGACTCTGACCCACAATTATCAAATATTGTAATTTATCTCACATCTCGTGAAAATAAACGTCTACTTGGGGAATAAACGTACAAGTGTTATATATATATATATATATATATATATATATATATATATATATATATATATATATATATATATATATATATATATATATATATATATATATATATAGATAGAGAGAGAGAGAGAGAGAGAGAGAGAGAGAGAGAGAGAGAGAGAGAGAGAGAGACTATTAATCTTCAGTTTACCAGGTGTTTTAATAACTTAAGAGTATAATCTAAAGCTTATTCCGGGAATACAAGAAAATGAGGAGAGAGAGAGAGAGAGAGAGAGAGAGAGAGAGAGAGAGAGAGAGCTGGTAAACAGTCTACAGTTCACAGATTTTTTATTAAATCATTTTCCCGAAAATAACTCATTTAAAGAACAGACAAACGAACAGAAAATAACTAACAAATAACACATTACAAACATACCCCCTCACACACCAAATAACAAAATAACGGGAAGGAATTACAGCCACGAAAAAAATAACAAAACCTCCGTCATTTCGATCTGCCCTCATAGAGAGAAAGCGCGATCTGACGAACGAAATACCACCATGAATTATTACAAAAAAAAATACCGTTCAAACGAGGAACAAAATCACAACGAGAATTGCTGTGGTTGCAAGCAGGAGTCTCGTTACAGCGAGAAATGCAATTTTTTTTTTTTTTTTTTTTGCATGAAATGCATTATTGAGAGTTGATGTTTTCCGTCCTGAAACAATTCTCTGTCTTAACAACTGACTTGCACTTTTATCTATATATTTATAACTTTTTATTTTTTCCTTTCTAATAACTGATCTCTTTTCTTTCTGTTTCCTATTACTTTGTTACTTCTTTCAAATATTCTTTGGAGGCTCGAATTTCAAGTCAATGGCCCCTGTGGGCTTGTTCCGTATGAATAGGGTTCGTCTTCTGGATAATAATAATAATAATAATAATAATAATAATAATAATAATAATAATAATAATAATAATAATAATAATAAAATAATAATAATGGATAACAATAATAATAATAATAATAATAATAATAATAATAATAATAATAATAATGGAGAAACAAATTAACAGTTATGTATATATACAAATATTTAAAGATAAATCTGTATTAATTTATCTTTAAATATATGTATACATATACATAACTGTGGATTTTTTTCTCCATTTTACGACTCACGCTACTATGAGTATTTTTTAATAATAATAATAATAATAATAATAATAATAATAATAATAATTACTATTATTATTATTATTTCAAAAAATAAGGACAAGGCCCCACTGTCGATGCAGAATGATTCAATTTCACGAAATAAGGTCAAAATCTTACTGTCACTGCAGAGTACAGAACACTATTCAACTTTCAAATGATTTCAAAAGCCTCAACTTCCTGCAACTCCGGAATCCTGATAACAGGTGTCCTAATCGGCAAGGACCTGTGACGGAAATCGTTGACGTAACCCTCCGACGTGTACCTTACGTTCCCTGAGTCACTCGGAACATACATGCATGCATAATGTAGACGCTACTCAAGTCTTCTGTCAGTGATGAATGTCAAAGGAGAAGAGAGTACTCTAGCAAAGAACGACACAGCTTTCTCAGGTCAAATGAAAAACAAGGAAAAAATGGACAGAAGTTTCTTCAGCACAATCGAGTTTTATGGACATCTGTATGAAACTCTCAGCTGCAGCCCGGTGGTGGCCTATGATGTTGGAACCTATAGCGATGCCAGACGCACGATCATGGATAACGAACCTTAAAATCAAATCTACTGAGGCTAGAGGGCTGCAATTTGATATGTTTGATGACTGGAGGGTGGATGATCAACATACCGACTTGCAGCCCTCTAGCCTCTGTAGTTATTAAGATCTGAGGGCTGACTGGAAAAAGTGTGAACGGACAGACATACAGCCATCTCAATAGTTTTCTTTTACAGAAAACTAAATAGAAGTTTTGTATTTTAAAGATTAGACATACTCAAAATTCACAGGATACGCACAAAACTCCTTTGGGGGGTACCCAAAAGTAACAAAATTTGGAAAAAATCTGTAAGTCAAGAAAAACGTCTGTTCTTAATCTAAAGAATGGTAATACTAAAAAATTCCGAGCATAAACACAGAAGGTTTTATTTTAAAGAATAGCAGGGCTCACAATTCACAGGATAAATAGGGAATTTTCGAAGGGTACCCAAAGAGTACAAAAAACAAAAACTATTATTCTTCAGAAAATAAACCCCATTCATATGGAACAATCTTACAGGGGCCACTGACCTGGAATATAGAACTGGAATATAGAACTGGAATATAGAATTTAGCCCAAAGGCCAAGCGCTGGGACCAATGAGGTCAATCAGTGTTGAAACAGAAATTGACAGTCAGACAAAGTTTGAAAGGTGTAACAGGAGAAAAATCTCACAGTTAGGGGACCACTGACCTGAAATGCAAGATTCTAAAGAACACAGCGTTCATTTGAAAGGAATTACAGAAAAGAATAGGAAATACAGAAAGAGAAATATTATTATTATTATTATTATTATTATTATTATTATTATTATTATTATTATTATTCACAAGACAAACCCCCATTCATATGGAACAAAGCCTACAGGGGTCACCGACACAAAATTCAAACTTGCAAAGAACAGCATTCATTTGAAAGAAATAACAGAAGACACACTATTATTATTAACACTATTAATGCTATTATTATTAATATTAATATTCAACAGACAAGCTCCCTTTCATATGGACCTGAAATTCAAGCATCCGAAGAACAAGGTGTCCATTTGAAGGAAGTTACTGAAGATAATACGAAATACGGAAAAAGAATTATTATTATTACTATTATTATTATTATTCAGAAAAACCCTTATTCACATGGAACAAAACCCACAGGGACCACTGAATTGAAATTCAATCATCCAAAGAATATTATGGTGTTCATTTGAAATAGAAAGAAGAAATCAGTTATAACATAAAAAAAAATCAATTATCAGCTGGCCACGGAGAGAGAGAGAGTTCATTTAAGTATATTGCCTTATTGTATGGGAAAAAATCAATCATCATCCATATAGGGAAACAACAATTAATTGTTCCGGAATGTCTATCTTTACAATCCCAATGGCGCTTCCATTATCATGGAGTTCCCTGCAGGCAATAACGGTTCGACTTACTGCACAAGTAAGCGTGACATTGCAAAGCTGAAACTGGCAATGGACACGAATTACATTGTTTTTTATATAATGAAACCTATCTGTTATCAGACTAGCCCGTATCAATACAGGAAATATATTACAATACGGGTTACAACCTAGCTTAACCACACAGTTACATAAAATCAAATATTTCCTACGCCGTAGGCCTAACATTCTCACAACTGACTATTCAAATTGTCTCTGCTTAAAAAAGTAGTCTATTCATATCTGGACAACGTTTTATAAGTTTCAAGAAAATGAAACTTCGGCGTCATTAGCAACTTACTCGAGCTTTAATTGTTACACTCAAAACCATGTTCCTTAAATCATGCCAGATTGGGTTAACCAGTCCATGAATTAAGTATTGAGGTTCCAGCTAACTTCAACTTGGAAAAAGCGGATTAAAAGTCATATTCCAACGTAAATACTACTTGAATATACTCAAACTATAACCAATTAATGACTCTTTAATTACAGTATACCCAAGTTAAGTACTGTACATTTTAATAAAGCTTAACGTGGAGTTCCTTATCCCGCGTGTGTTACCTTACGCTACTCCAGTCAATGTTTAACTAGACGCCTATCTCAGCATGACTAAAAAACCTCAGGGTGAACTTTTAAGGAAAGTTCAACTGAAATCTCGTCCCTGGGACAAGTCCTGTGGAACACACAACCTTCCATGAGTCTGGAAGAACCTCCCAGGAGTCTGGAAGAACCTCCCAGGAGTCTGGAAGAGCCTCCCAGGAGTCTGGAAGAGCCTCCCAGCAGTCTGGAAGAACCTCCCAGCAGTCTGGAAGAACCTCCCAGCAGTCTGGAAGAACCTCCCAGCAGTCTGGAAGAACCTCCCTGCAGTCTGGAAGAACCTCCCAGCAGTCTGGAAGAACCTCCCAGCAGTCTGGAAGAACCTTCCAGCAGTCTGGAAGAACCTTCAAGAGCCTTCCATGAGTCTGGAAGAACCTTCAAATAAGGCGTTGACACCAAAGCTCTAAATCAAGCTAAGAAATTGTGGAATGAATGCCCCTAGTTCAAAACATCTTCTGCCCTGATAACCTGATTTTTCATTTATTGTGCAAGCTATGATACACAGTGAAGAAAAGATCTCATTCAGTTATCCTGGAATCACGATCTGAAAATTACAAAATTTCGTATAAAAACGACAATTTCCCATTTATTTAATATACACATACATATAATATATATATGTATATATATATATATATATATATATATAGAGAGAGAGAGAGAGAGAGAGAGAGAGAGAGAGAGAGAGAGAGAGAGAAGAACACGCCAACCCCATAGCGCATTGTACTGTGAGAAGCTTCATGATGTTATATAAACTTCGAACAAGGAAAACTCGGTTAAATTTCAGGGTTACCTTCAAATCAATCCAGTACTCACAATGACGTGACTGATTTACACGCCTGACAAATCCCAGAATTTTTATGCATAATTCGTAATTGAAAATGTTTTGGGCCTAATCATGGGAACGTTTTCTTTCACGTGACTGAGAATTCATTCTTCACTCACGCAACATACCACGTAACAAGTAATTCAGTTTTTAATTAAAAGTACAACCCGTTTTATTTTATCAATTCATCATATTTTCATAACTGCCGAATTCTGCATTAGTGCATTCCTTAACTGAACTTTTAAAATTGTTTTCACACCATCTAACAGACTAGTGTCTTTGTAACATTACCCTTAAAGCACCCAGGAACAGGATTTAACTTCTATTGTAAATCTCACGTCACACGCTATAATTATAGTAATAAGTATCTAACGCTTCTTCAACTATACCTGAATGCTGTAACGCCAGTTTTAGTAATCATAAATCAATCAATCATTCTTCAACTGCGATATTTTTTACGTTAACACTGGACTGTTACATTTCAGAAGGTATTCAATAATAAAACGTTGTGGGGGAAGAGGCTATTTGAACTTATGCCCTCGATACAGTGTACGTTTCAATCTGAGAGAGAGAGAGAGAGAGAGAGAGAGAGAGAGAGAGAGAGAGAGAGAGAGAGAGAGAGAGAGAGGACAAGAAACACTACAGAAACACGAAATTTACGCAAACCAAAAATGATTCTACTGTTCAACTAAAAAATTTTTTATACCAATTATTTAAAGTTGAATAGCTTTTAAGGTTACTTTAAAAAAAGGTATCCGAAAACAACGCTTAAAGTGAGCAGTAGATGCACAGCTGACAACTGAAAATGACATCAGATGGAAAATAAACACTGAAACAGCAAAATGTCCCGCGCAAACAATGCTCTATCGCAAGGGCTAGTGTCTAGCAATCTCGAAGATGTGTCGGTTAGTAAACTTAATTCATAACTCAGACAAAAGACCTAAATTGTAATCAAAATAATGAAAGAACAACTCACTACGTTCCCGTTCCTTTAACGTAATAGTTGATTCAGTTTTGCGTTCCATTTGCTTAACATTTCATTCAGTGTTCCTAAAGGATTCTAGACTTACTACTGACACAAGCAGCTAGGTGAAATATTCTACAATGGACTTCTTTCCAAGTTTCATTTCCTAATGGTTATTTTGCTGGAGAGAGAGAGAGAGAGAGAGAGAGAGAGAGAGAGAGAGAGAGAGAGAGAGAGAGAGAGAGAGAGAGCAATAACAATTCTCGTATATATTTATTTTCAAATGTTGCACACGTTATACTTAAACAGAACAACACTGGTTAATATTCACTTTTTCGAAAAATACGTCACAAACACCGGTTCCTTTACGTCACTTTTCCAGTAGACGTATTTCGCATCACAAGAACCACGTTTTTAATAGTTTCCTCACACACACACACACGAAAATAAAATATACCGGACACAACGAGGACCAACACACGACGAAAGACGACGACACGGCAAAGGAGGAAAGAAGCTTAAGAAATAATTCCCTCTCCCCAGCAGCGGCTATAGTGACGTGAGCGGTCTAACCTCTTCCACGGTCTCCGGATAACTGTACTTGCATACTAGAACCTCGACCCAGCCACCGGGAGTCCGGACCCTCTACCACGGAGACGACCACATCCCACCCTCCACCCGCCACCCGAGAGCAACTCCCCTCCCCAAAAGGCACCCCAGAGTAACTCCTGCCCCGAACCCCCACCCATCTCCAACGAAACCCACCCAAATATCGTTGGCGGTGACCGATCTTCCTTTACGTTGGAAGATGATACTGATACACTGTACATACATGCATACACTACCTCATATATGTATATATATGTATGTATGTATATATATATATATATATATATATATATATATATATATATATATATATATATATATATAATATATATATTATAATAAGCTAATGTATGTGTATATACAGTATATTATAATATATATATATATATACTGTATATATATAAACAGAGAGAGAGAGAGAGAGAGAGAGAGAGAGCATTACATTCTCATCCATACAGTTCCATCCACTGACCTAAATAAATAAAAAAATCAAACTTGTGCAACTAGCCTACTTACCAACCACCACTAACAAGATTTAATTTATCAATCTCAATAACAGCAGCTTTTAAAACAAAAACTGCCAAAAAGATATGACGAAATAAAAATCAAAAAGTCACTACAACGAAAAACTTCGTATTGCAAAAAACTAAAAAATAATATCTGCCAACCGCCCTTTGGGGGCTTAAGTCGTGTTATTATGAGATATTTCCTGTGCCCACCAATCCACCAACAATAGCAATTATCCTGCGACTCCCACACAGGGCCCATTTGGTTCACTATTGGTTCACTATGGGCAGTGAACCGCTTTCCTTCAGTGCCTCTATGTGGCTTGTATATGTCTAAAGAAATTTCAATGTTTTTCAATATTCAGAAGTTTGGTTAAATTGACGTCTATACTCGTATACTAAAAGGTGGCTTAAATGGATTTCAATATAACCTCCGTAACACGTTTCTTTACACATTCTAATAATCATCTTAAGCTTACTCAAATAAGGACTTAAAAAACAATGTTTGTTCAAATATACTAAAAAACAATGCTGAATTCAATATACTTTTATAACTTAAAACATTTCAGTATACGTCCTTTAGCTTGCTCAAATATACTTCAAAACCAAGTTTGAATAAACTTCTCAATATCAATTACACTCAATTACATTTAAATATACTTTAATGAGTATTTTTCAGTCTTCAATATACTTATGATTCAACATGTATATTCCTTCTTTCACTGTCATTTCACTCACAAATCAACTAAGTCTTTGTGGATAAATTAGGCTATTCAGTACAAAATGTATATAATAAATTGACATTAATGTATGTATGTATGTGTATGTGTATGTATGTATATATGTATATATGTATACATATGTATATATATATATATATATATATATATATATATATATATGTATATATATATATATATATATATTATATATATATCCACACACACAAACGTACAAACAATAACATACTGCCTTCGGGGGATTCGAACCGCCGATCACTGAATCATCCGGCTGATGCCTGATCCACTCAACTACAAAGAAAACAAAACCACGTATTTAACAGCATGAAAACAAATGCTTACATTAAGGATTCATGCGTCCACTCACTGCTTTTTTTTGTGCTCTGTGATTGACTGATTGATTATGAAATTTAGGATAATGAAATTTAGGATTGTTCAGCGCCGTAATGAAGGTGAAATTTATAAATTAATATGATTGATAATGAATAAGTGAATGATGACATACTAGTAAAATTCAGTGTTAAAATATGAACGTAAAAAATTAAGAATGATACTGGACAGAACCAGCAAAAAATAAATATATATCAAACCTTTATATTCTAAAGGCTGAGTGGTCTTACTGGTTCAGTGGTCGGCGGTTCAAATCCCCAAGGAAGAAAGATGATGTTAGCACCATTTTCAGAGGGTGCTGCCTTCATATAATTGGTGTGTAACCTTTATATTTATACCTATTATATTTATATTTATATTTATATATATATATATATATATATATATATATATATATATATATATATATATATATATATATATATAGAGAGAGAGAGAGAGAGAGAGAGAGAGAGAGAGAGAGAGAGAGAGAGAGAGAGAGAGAGAGAGAAATAAGATATTATTAGCCTTTTCGATGATATACTTCAATAAAAAAAATAAAGACTTGCTACTAAACACATGAACTTCATTCTAAGGCCTAACGGTATACCCTTCTCTTGAAGTTCCTCTCAACAAAAATATATTTCTTTTTTTTTAAATCAGCAAACGACATAAAAATTACCAAGAAAGAAATCTGGAAGAAGTTTAACACAGCTGCACAACAAATAATCAACCTTAAGAATAATCACGGCACCACTTTCCTAAGATTCAAAAGTTAGCGATGACGTCGCTAAATTTAAATCTCACAAAAAAATCTGAGGAATGTGCAGAATACCAGACTCGACTTGACAAAGTGTTACCCTGGATGTGACACGTGTAAAATACTAGTGATTACTAGAGGTTACCTTATGAAAAATTTTCTGTAATCTCCGGTAACCTCTGGGAATCTTCGGGAATACCCTGAAGATTGTAATTACAGAGGAATTACAAGTAGGTAACATTAATATTTATAACAACATGCTGACAGGTAGCTATAATACATACGATCTATTTCATAAGTAAAATTGTAACTACAGAACTGCATGTACATGACTAAGCAGAGAGAGAGAGAGAGAGAGAGAGAGAGAGAGAGAGAGAGAGAGAGAGAGAGAGAGAGAGAGAGAGAGAGAGAGAGAGAGAGAGAGTTGTAAATACAACTACAATACTACCATACATACACTACTATGACACAGCACAATCCTTTATGTATTTCACAAAAATAGGCACTACAGAACTACTTTACGTTACGATAGTCTAAATGACACCTGGCGTCATCCATATATAAAACAATTACAAATACATTACATCAGAAAAAAACAGCTATTTTTCACTCAAGATACACCCCAAAATTTTTTTATTTTTCGTTTGTTTCACCGTCTTCATAGACATCATATTTGACGTATGTATGTATGTATGTATGTATGTATGTATGTATGTATGTGTATATACATTGGAAAACCTTAACTGAAATTTACTCTGAAGATACATAACTGTCACATTCATCTAATTACTACTGCTACAACTGTGTGGTCTGCGTAAAGCATTGTATTAAAAAAATATCAACGAAAAGTTTAAAAACAAAACTTCGAGACGAACGGCCTCCGGTATGTGAAAAACTCTACGTTATTCACACATACAAAACTGCAGTATTAAACTGACGCAAACCACAGTATCAACAGATACTAAAATATTTAAATCACTCGCATGAAATTATGAAAGCTACAGAACCAATACAATAACCCACAACTTCTCGCAATACAATAGAGAAATCAGGGCGACTCTACAACGAGTGCGCTCGCTTCGGCCAAAGCCATTGAGGCCGTAAGCACGTTTACGTGCAAAACGGGCGCCGTGTTTAGTACCAGCCCCTTGGGGATGTACGTAAAACATAAAATAATGACGGTCAGTACCATAAACATGACGTCTTACGTTCTTTTGGATGTTACGGCCTAAATGACTTACGGCTGAAACGGCCAGGACCGCTCTAAACAATACGACGGTTAGGCTAAGTTCACTGACAGTACCCAAGCACAAGCTACAACTCAAACAACCGTTAATTTAACGTACAAAAGACCACAATGCAAATTCACTTTTTTACCTGGTGCTTGCTGACACAAGGTCCCTGAAAAAGAAGAGAAGATTCGGTTGAGTTTGCAAGCATCGAAGCCATGCAGAGATGTATAGAGAAAGCCATAGGCCTATAGGCCGCTATAGGCCTACGTGATGGAATCACCCGTAAGCAAAGGTTTTTTGTTTAATGGTTTGACAGCTTGACAGCTCAATCATAGAGAAATGTCTTTTTAAAAGTCTTTTAACACTTAAAACTATGCAATGTTAGAAAGCGGTGGAGGAGAAAAGGTTTGGTAACATGCAAAAACCGTTGGAGAGGAAGAAAAGAGTGAGGTTGGCATGAGGCAACCTCTCCACCTAAACAACAACAAAAGCATTATTTTTTGGATGGCAGAAGAGTAAAAATCTTGACTCAAATCATTAAATTCAAACGTGAAGTATAAAAATTGCAAAAAGCTTTTCAACACATGCAAACCATGAACTTACCTTTTCCTGAACACTATAACAAGTAAAATACACTACAACGCTTACTTACTATTCAAGAGAGAGAGAGAGAGAGAGAGAGAGAGAGAGAGAGAGAGAGAGAGAGAGAGAGAGAGATTCAACTGTAACAATTATACGAGATAATTAGGTATTCCACCGTTTACGCAAAAAACGCTTCCCAACTATATAACAGAGAGAGAGAGAGAGAGAGAGAGAGAGAATTTCAACAGTAACAATTATCAGAAAGATGAGGTATTCTACCGTTTACGAAAATAACACTTCCTTACTACTTAGAGAGAGAGAGAGAGAGAGAGAGAGAGAGAGAGAGAGAGAGAGAGAGAGAGAGAGAGAGAGAGAGAGAGAGAGATTCAACTGTAACAACAGAGCTATGCAATCAGATTAAGACTACTTTCTTACTCAAAAAGTATCAAGGAAAGTCAATTCGTTCATCTTCTCCTACAACAGTCTAAACACTGAAATCTATGCAATGACAATAAGGTACCAACTATATACTGTACTTACTCTGACTCTTACTGAAGGAAACGCTTTCTTGAAGCTATTCTGTCAGTTATTATATTAAAAAAAGCTTTTAACGTTCGAACGTCAGTCAGTCTATGCTGTTCAATTCTACCAGTTCCCTGTAGGGTGGTACTAGTGCTGCCAGTGCACCTCTCACGGTGCACCGTAACAGTTCTCTGCAGCGTCCCTTAGTACCCTAGTGCAACCCCTTTCGTTCCTTTGACTGTACCTCCATTCTTATTGCCTTTCCTCCATCTTACTTTTCACCCTCTCCTAATAATTGTTTCACAGTGCAACTGCGAGGTTTTCCTCCTGTTACACCTTTCAAACCTCTTCACTCTCAATTTCCCTTTCAGCGCTGAATGACCTCATAGGTCCCAGCGCTTGGCCTTTGGTCTAATTTTTTTTTTATTTCATTCCATTGCTAAACGTTCCTGGCCCTGGTTTAGACAAATGGTTATCTCAAAATCGTTCTGATAACAGACTCGGTACTTACAATTATACCGTGCCTACACACGTTTAGAACAAAGATAATCATCTTTTGTATGCCATATAAATAAGTAATGAATCATCTTACTAAATTTGAAAAGCTACGGTACAGGATATTTTGCATTATGTTAAAATTACATTTACTGAATACAGTCGATTTTGGCTCTATATATATATATTATATATAATAAATATATATATTATACATATAATATATATATATATATACATTTATATATATATATATATATATATATATATATATATATATATATATATATATATATATATATATATATATATATATATATAGAGAGAGAGAGAGAGAGAGAGAGAGAGAGAGAGAGAGAGAGAGAGAGAGAGAGAGCACAACGCAGCTAATTCTAAGAAGCAAAGTCCAAGGAACTTTGAAATGCGTCTAATCACAAATAATCTCGAGCTTACGTAACGAAGATATGATGAGCAAATCAGTTCAATCTGTTGTATGCTGTCTTCGTGGACAAGAGTCACTCGGAAAAATCAACTAGAATTTGGTGTTAAAATGCAATTTAATGAATACTATTCTCCTTCCATATTAATACATTATTAATTTATTCATTTTTTCTTTAGTACGTCAGATACTCTTTTTTCAATACCTTCTGTTACTTCTTCCTAACGAACATCATATTCTTTGGAAGCTTGAATTTCAAGTCACTGGCCCCTTTGGTGGGCTTATTCCATACGAATTGGGCTTATCTTCTGTATAATAATAACAATGTATATTCTCAAAAGTGAAAAGGCGTTTGCAGGACACTCACATTGAAAAAGGTTTGATTTCACGAAATTTAGGCCTTCGAGCCAAGCACTGGGGCGCAATAAACCATTCAGAGATTAAGACCGTGAAGAAAGAGGGCGCTGGAGCGGTTGGACAGCAAGGTAACGAGAGCCAGAAAATATAAGACGAAGCAGAGTAATATAAATAATAGTTACTGAGGTTGGACAGCAAGTTGGAAGGAACGACAGGAAAGAAAGGTCTAACTTAGGCCAAAGGCCAACCGCTGGGACCTATGAGATTATTCAGCGCTGAAATTAGTTTTGAGTAAAAGGGTATGAAAGTTGTAACAGGAGGAAAATCTGGCAGTTGCACCACGAAACGACTGTTAGGATGAAAGATGAAAGAAAGAGAATATGGATGGATGTACAGTCAAGCAAATCTAGAACAAGTACTCACCTTGCTATTTAGAGCCAGGAGTAAGGCCAGCCTATAAAGTTATATCTTAAGAACTCCATTTAATTATTTCCTAAAGTACTGGTGTATATTTTTGTTAGGTCTACTATTCACATTCACATATACCATCTACTAAATACTTTTTCGTAAAGGGAAAAGCGAAAGTGACATTAAATATCCACAGCCGATATCACTGACACAGAGCGTGATTGGCTAAGGCTTATGCTCAGCACTCACCATTGGTTACAACGATATCGACCTGGGATATTTACCGCCATCATAAGCGCCGTGGGGAGGTGGTGCCGTCAGTGCACCCCATGCTTTCACTGTAAGCATTACTTAAGGCTCTTTGCGGCGTGCCTTCGGCCCCACCTGCAATCCCTTTCGTTCCTTTTACTGTACCTCCTTTCATATTATGTCTTCCATCTTACTTCCCACCCTCTCCTAACAATCGATTCATAGTGCAACTGCTTTGAGGTTTTCCTCCTGTTACACATTTCAAACCTTTTACTGTCAATTTCCGTTTCAGCGCTGAATGACCTCATAGGTCCCAGTGCTTGGCCTTTGGCCTAATTTCTATATTCTATTCAGTTCAATAAGACATTAGCCACAGATGCCGTTCCTAAATCACAAGTTAGTTTACAAAACCCTATAAAATTCAATACATGGAATTCAATTATTAAAGAAATTGCATTATCACACTTTAAATTTTTTTTAATCTGAGAAAAGTCAAGTAGTTAGAAAAAATCTAATTACACTCGATCGAGTGAAATGGAATGCACAATTTAGGCCAAAGGCCAACCGCTGGGACCTGTGAGGTTATTCAGAGCTAAAAGGGAAATAGATAGTTATGAAGGTGCATTAGGAGGAAAGCCTCGCATTTGCACGAAGCAACAATTGTTAGAAGACGAAAGTAGATGAAGAAGGAGAATACGAACGGTGATACAGTAAAAGAAAAATGTTAAGTATACCTTAGTTTGACCAGACCACTGAGCTGATTAACAGCTCTCCTAGAGAGGGCTGGCCCGAAGGATTAGACTTATTTTACGTGGCTAAGAACCAACTGGTTACCTAGCAACGGGACCTACAGCTTATCGTGGAATCCGAACAACATTATACCGAGAAATGAATTTCTATCACCAGAAATAAGTTCCTCTAATTCTTCATTGGCCGACCGGAGACTCGAACTCGGGCCTGATACCGTAAAAGGAATTAAAATTAGACAGGGGGGGGAAAAATAAAAATTAAAATATGAATATAATATACATAAAGAAAAGGGGAAAATGAAAAACGTATTAAAATTTTAGTTCTTCAAAGAATTAGCCAAGGAAAGTACTTTAAAAGAATAACAAAGAACCCTACAAAAAGTGTCCAGCGAGCAGAGATTCACTTTAAACTACAATTAGGAATACAATGACCAGCTGCTATAAGGTAATATAAAAGTAATTATTTCATTAATTGGAATGAAATGGAATAGGATATAAAATTTAGGACATAGGCCAACCACTAGGACCTGTGAGGTCATTCAGCGCTGAAAGGGAAATTGAGAGAATAAAGAGGTAAGCCTCGCAGTTGCACTATGAAACAACTGTCAGGAGATGGTTGAGGAAAGTACGATGGAAGAGACTATGAACCGAGGTACAGTAAAAGGAATGAAAGCGGTTGCTGAGAACCTTACGTAATGCCTACAGTGCACCGCGCATGGTGCACCCCTACAGCGGTCATCAACTTGGGTCCACCACTTACATAACCAGTACACCGAGATGGAGAAATAGCATTCCGTACAACCGGTGAACGAGAAGGTGGTATACAAACTATGCGACCGATCTTCTTAATGAAGAGATAACAGTTATGATATGTTATCACCCGAACGTTACTTATCACTTCATCCCTGGTGTATCCCCGTAAGCACCTAAGGGATATTCCTTCGGGTCCTCATAAATTTAAAGGCCCAAAATTGAGCTGAAACGGTTAACTATAATGACTATTTAACTGTCATTAGTAACTAAAAATCCTTGGAAACTGAAAAATTTAAAAATATTGTAAATTCGACAACAGTTGTCAAACACACTTTCACAGCTTCTCACGCCCAGTACACAATTATACACAATTTCAATCTCTACTGGACTGGGGAACTTCTAGCCATCCAGTGTTGAGTGAAAATTAGTTGGAGTGGCTGGACAGCAAGATGGAAGAAAGGAAAAGCGCAAACCACTTTTGTTAATGCCTACAGAGTACCACTGAGGTGCATTGGCGGCAATACCCACGTACGAGGTAGAACCTTAATTCTCCTTGTATTAAGACACACACACGAACACACACAAACACACACGAGTCTTGAACTCAAATCTCACCCCGTGTTCGAACCACATACTTAAGTGCTTTTATCAAAGATCGAACAATTCAAAAAGTAATAAATTAATCCACCTGAGTTTTACCTGCAGTACCAATTTCTAACAAAATTTCATATTTCAAGGAGCCCTTGTGCCGGGGACAAAAATAGAAATCATACAAGTCGTTGACTTATATTCAACCTGTTTGTGATGTTTGTGCGATAAGTTGGCGACAACTGTTTGTATATAAGTTTTACTGCAGTGTCGACACACCAAGACGCAGCTGTGAGTCTAAGGTTCTTGCACAAAGGCCCAACTTCGATGTTTCAGCAATTCAGTTTGCTGTAATAGTTTAAATTTGACTAAAACAAGCCCATACATGAATCAACATGTGTCATACAAGTCGCTGATTTGTATTCAACCTGTCTGATGTTCGCGCGTTTTAAGTTGGTGACATGTGCCTGTGTTTTAAAGCAGTGTGGGCGCACCCAAGACCGCTATAGGTCTAGATTTTCGATATTTCAGCATTTCAGTTAACTGAAACGGTTTCAATCTGACTAAAAAGAGCCCATAAATAAATAAATATGTACGCCTACGTTACATTCATACCCAGGAAAGCAAGACTTGCCCTACAGATACCCATCAGACCTCCTGATGTCCAGATACCATCCTTATCTACCCCCGACGGACAGGCAGACAGGGAGTCAGCTCAAGTCGATGACGATCACTTTCTTCTCCTTCAAAACAAGACGCTGCCATCAGCACCGCCGCTGGAGATGGCGGCTTTGACCTTCGGAGGGCGATATATGAAAGCCAGTCTTATCAAAAAGAGATATTTCTAATCGAAGAAGAGACAAGACAAAAGACCTGACAAATCGAAAAGATCTGAAAATGAGTGACGTAAATCTTATAAATATAAAAAGATTCCTTTCGCGATAGGCAATTGTGTGAACTGGATTCCAAAGTGGGCGTTTACATTAAATGACGGATATTACCGATGTTTTTCTTGGGGTTTGGAAAGCTAGAGAAGACGTGTGTGTGTGTGTGTTGAGAGAGAGAGAGAGAGAGAGAGAGAGAGAGAGAGAGAGAGAGAGAGAGAGAGAGAGAGAGACGTCAATGAGATTTGCTCTATTATTTGCTGGACTAGAGAGAAAAAAGAGAGAAGCAACACTACTTGAAGATATTATATGCGTGGACGAGAGAGAGAGAGAGAGAGAGAGAGAGAGAGAGAGAGAGAGAGAGAGAGAGAGAGAGAGAGAGAGAGAGAGAGAGAGAGTGAGAGAGAGAGAGAGAGAGAGAGAGAGAGAGAGAGAGAGAGAGAGAGAGAGAGAGAGAGAGTGTGTCAAGTCACTGATGTCTTCCACAGGCCTATAAATGCAATTCTTGAAAACCCGGTAGTGCTGAACATGAAGATATATAATTACCTTCTAGATAATCGAATACCAACAACATTCTCAAATACTTAAACAGGTGAATAAATTCATACGAAACCATAACTAAAATAAATAATAACATGCAAGGAGGCAACCAAGTCATACCATTAAGCAAAATGCCAGTGTTACGTAATGAAAAAAATCTAAAGTAGTCCGTAATTCAGGGCTTCTGTAGCAATGGTTTCATGGCTAATCAATTATTTTCAAGAATATAGATGGCGTCTCCCAATGACTAAAACAAACAAAATACACACACACACACAAGCACTCACATACAAAAGTATATGTATATAATTAATAAGAATATGAGGTTTGCAATTTTAATCTTCAATGTTAATTAATACACGGATTTTAAAACATGTTAAACTCGTGAGACGGACGACCATACAGAAAGCTGGGCAACAGACAGACACAGGTATAGAAGGTAATTACCAAAAGCTCCTGGACAGTAGACAGGCGTACTGGAATGGAATATAGAATTTCGGCCAAGGGCCTAGCGCTGGAACCTATGAGGTCATTCAGCGCTAAAAGGGAAATTGAAATGAGAAAGGTTTGAAAGGGTAACAGTAGGAAAACCTCGCAGTAGCACATGAAACAACTGATAGGCCTAGACCTACTTGACGTTTAAAAAAAAATCTTATACGGACTTCCTAACTTTAAAAAATGTGGTTTGATCTTGAGACTTTTATTATACGTATACCTGTCCTTCATATACCCTTCGTTCATGCGATGTCATCTTTAGTCAAATATAGCCTATTTTTTTTTTTAAAAAACGGCTTCCGGTAGTTTGATGGCTGGCCTTAGAAACTGCGAATTCATGTCCGTGCTCACTATAATTTGAGTGAAGCTGATTTGTTGGTATTGCAACAATACGCTCGAGGGCGAGATGATGGGTTATTGGAGAGAGAGAGAGAGAGAGAGAGAGAGAGAGAGAGAGAGAGAGAGAGAGAGAGAGATGTTTGTCACATGACTGTGACCGATGTAACCCTAACACGGAACACCAAATGTGGCTTGTAAAAGATAATTTAACACGAGAGAGAGAGAGAGAGAGAGAGAGAGAGAGAGAGAGAGAGAGAGAGAGAGAATGTTTGTCACAAGACTATGACCGATGCAACCGATAACACGGAACACACCAAATGTGGCTTGTAAAAGATAGAGAATGTAACACGAGAGAGAGAGAGAGAGAGAGAGAGAGAGAGAGAGAGAGAGAGAGAGAGAGAGGGAAATACGACTGGGTCCTTTTGTCCAGTAAAATTCGGAGATCGTATCATGACTGACATAACCTACCTATTTGAGTTTATTTTTAAGGGACATTCAAAAGTCCTACTCCGGCCCCATATGGACGCTCTGCAGGGCTCCCCAGAACACTACACCACACTGAGTTGAAAATGTTCACTAATTATCATTAGTATATATATATATATATATATATATATATATATATATATATATATATATATATATATATATATATATATATATAACAGACGTCGAACAAGTAAATCTTCAGTTCCCTCTTGAATGAAGCAACGTTGTCCAACGATCTGATCTCTTGAGGCAGCCGATGGAACAAGCTATAGCGCAGCAATCTCAAAGACAACACCTGTCTGTAAATTACATCTCGGTTCCTCCAATCTTCGATGTTCAGTGCTATGTCTCGGAGTTACAACTGAAGCCGTTTGAAAGCTACCCAATAATCGGCTGACATATACAGGCTTTTCTTACTGCAATGCTTGAAACATCAACGCTCACAATTTAAAACCAACCCTCGCTTTAAAGGGCTGCCAGCATAATTTTGGGGAGAGCTGTCACGTTGTCTATTACAATAACTAAAATTACTAATCATACTCATTCACACCTAAAATTACTTTATCAATGACAAAGACTTTTCATTGATGCTTAGGCCTAAATATACATCGCAAAAATTCATATAAAGGAAATCGTTATAAAACAACGTATATAATAAAAGAAGTATTTCTACGAACATTCTGCACACAACAGAAACAATGCAACTCAAAAGAACAACAGAAAACTTATTTTAATTTCTAAACCTTGTACATAGGCGTAGAAATTAAAAATTATAAATCTACTGAAGAGATTTTTCTATCAAAATACAAATTTTCTAAAGACGTCATACTTATAACATAACATACGCAACTCCTATGAACTCCAAACCTTGAATGTTCATAAGAACTCCGCATGATAAAGTACTAGAAATTAATAAAATGCAACTCTTTTCCAAAGCGTTTTAGTCCACTTCTTATGGTGAGATACAATTTTGCACGATTAGCTATGGTGGACAGTGAGATAACCTTATAAGTCAAAATGCAAAATCATTCGATGGGGAACTAGTTTTTCTGAAACTTAAGGAAACAATGGAAGAACTAACTCAGTAAGATTTCAAAAATAATCATTAATATCTCGGATATGAACAAAAGTGTTCAAGATTTTATTATTTTATATTGTGAAAATTATGGTTCTGTCACCGCGGAGTTGTTCTGGACATTGACCGTTTCTAACAACGACGACCCCCAGGGCGCGCTTACGGTGGACGTTAGATACGAAATGCCTCTCAATGAAAGCTAACTCAAAAACGTGACAATGCTACTGGTTAATTAACAAAGGGCGTCTCGACGTTAGACCGATCCTCTCAATCAAGTGAATCTTTTTCTATTTTTTTTTTTCCTTCGAAACGCCACAAAACTTAAGTCCTACTGTCGAATTCAGGTTCACTGAACGAAGCCCAAAAACACAAAAATAAAACAACAACGGCTTCAGTGACCACCTCCTGTCTCCAACCTGCTGGGGAGAAAGAAGCTCAACTTAGTGTCTTCTTACCGGTCACTCTGTTGTGTGGGTTCCTTCCACAATAATCTACGAACACTATGGCACTCGAGCCCTGACTGGCTTCTTAGCCAATCACAGCTCGACAAATGGACCATTGGGCGCCGAGGAAAATTCACGATAACGTCCCGTTGTCGACAAGGTCCACTGTGAATTGGGGCTGAACAAGCTCTTCGCCTTAATGGACAGTGTTCAAGGTCAACTCGCCGCCCCTTCTCAATACTGTATGAACAAGTTGTGTACTGATATCTTAAACATCTGTTGACACTGTATGTTAAATATTACAGGTTTACAGGCTGATGTTAAACAAACAACTCACAATGCAGTCATTTTAAAATTAACAACAGTAACGAACAAAATATCAGTGAGTCTAAGGATACACTCCATGGCATTTACGCATGACCAACATCAAACAGCAATAAAAAATATTAAGTATTGTACTCAAATTTAAAATCGTGCAGCAAGACTGTTAACACTATAAAAGGGAATAACCGAACATATAAAAATATATTGATTTTACAGTTCTCTCACTTTTTCATGCAATTTACCAAAATTACTTACCTGGTGAAAAAATAAATGTATGCAAAAAAAAAGTTTTCGTAAAGTTAATCCCTTTTGCAGAAAGTGAAAAAATATACATTCATAATTAACCTAATAAATATCGATAATTATAGAAATCTATTACAAAAACCTACAAAACAATGCTTGTTTTATGCTAACCACAAACTTAAACCACCATTCCTCACACTTCAATCGCAAGAGGACCCCAAAAATACATTATATATATATATATATATATATATATATATATATATATATATATATATATATATATATATATATATAAAATTACATAATAAGATCCGAGTTAATATGAATCAAAGAAACTATGTAATTTTACAAGTGTCAAAGACTGACCTCTGTCGTTATCCCGAGAAGATAAGAAAGCCTTATCAGACCTTTTACGAGTAAACAATCGAAGTAAGAAGTACTTGATCAATTAAGACGAACACAGTCAGATAGCTGACACTACCACATCATTATCTCGAGTCTGACTCTCACAACTGCAACTGAGAGAGAGAGAGAGAGAGAGAGAGAGAGAGAGAGAGAGAGAGAGAGAGAGAAACAACATTGCTTTACAGCACTAAGCAGATCGAAGGTCGGCTCAAAGAACTCCAACTGGGTGTTACGTTTTGAGAATATTTTCACAGAAAGTCTGTGTATGAGAGAGAGAGAGAGAGAGAGAGCCAAACAATCATTGCCTCACGTCTAGCTCTAAGAACTATAATTGGTTGTTACGTTCTAAGAATATTTTCACTGAAATCCTCAAAGAGAGAGAGAGAGAGAGAGAGAGAGAGAGAGAGAGAGAGAGAGAGAGAGAGAGAGAGACCCTGACCCTAACTACAAATCAACAATGCATTCTATAGCCGTTTCCCCTAAAACGGGTTAGCTCCATCGAAACAATTATCACTGCCACATTCATACTTACAATGCATTAGGCCTCTCATGGATACCCCTATAATCAAAGAGAAACTTTCACAAAACTGATTAGTGTACTGCATAGGCCTACAACACAGAAAGCTCATCAACAGTGCATTAAACCACCTGAAAAGACTGCACAAATCACCTAGTTCTGTCTCGCAACACACTATTTCTAGATATTGAGACCTTTCTTTTATAATGGCACTTTCTTACTATTTCTCTCCTCATATCAGCTCCTGTGAATTACACACTAGTACCGTATTCACAAACCTATTATCATCCTTTCTTTCCACATGACCAAAGCATCTCTTGAACACACAGCCATTTTTACATCTGTGCTAACCTTTCTATCAGTTCTACATATCTCCATAGTTCTCTGTCTCAATAACTCTTGCACCACATTTACTACACAAATAGTTTACCTCGACACCTTCAAGCTGTTTCCTTTCATTTGCAATCAACATCCACTCTGCTTCCCTGAGGGAGAGTTGACACCACAATCTCTCCAATACAGTAAATCAATATCCTCCACATGTCCTACCATACCTACTTTTTTCTAAGTCCACATAAACAATGTATTCAAGCATATATGCCAATGGACTATAGTATCTAATAATTTCTGTTGAAAAGAATTTTTCATACAAATGGAAAATAAAAAGGAATCTATACTATGGCTAAATTAAAATGCAAAACCCACTTCTATATGAATGGTTTCACAGTTAAGGAGAAACCTCCTTGCAACTGACTGACTACAACCACTCCAAAGGAAATGGTCTACACTCAAGTCCAATTGAGGCACCCAAATTGTGGGAGCACCCTAAGCAGTATGGCGATGCTCGGTGGGAATTTGTTTAAGTAACTAACATAATTAATTTCCATCGAGCATCACCATACTACTGAAGGTGCTCCCACAATTTAGTTGGAAATTTGTTGCAGTAACTACTGTGACAAATTTCCACCGAGCATCACCCCACTCCTCAGGGTGCTCCCACAATTAGGGTGTTCCCAAAATTTGAGTGCCTCAACTGGACTTAATTAATTTGAGATTGTACAAAATGAAGAAACCAACTATCATTACCTAGGTCCTAGGAATAGTTTACAATGGGAACTGGCAGTGCAAAAAGATTATTAAATTTTATCCTAACTATGCTTGGGCCAAGCTATGTTAGTTTAGCAAAGCCTTGTTTAAATGGGGCCAGATTTTGAGACTAGACTTATGCAAGCCATAATTTTTACAATAGCCAATTACTGTTTTACCAATATATTCTTTTATTGTTCATTCTTGTATTGTTTATTTTTCTATCTATCTCAACACTTAAAACAACTTTTCTTCTGCATGACATTCACTGCAAATGTAGATACTGTTAGAGAGATACTGATATGCTCCAGCAATTATAACTTATTTACATATGGTGCCATAAACATTACAGAATAATTTTCAAGCTGTATTTAGTCAATATACTTCCCTCTCTATCTTTTTCACTGGTAAATGCAAATAATTAACAAGAGCTGACTTTGATAAACAAAACAAGGCCTCCCCTAAACGGATTTTAAACAATTCTTTACACAGCATTTCAGTCTTACTGAGAAGTAAGTCTGCCAGGGTGATGTCTCATGCCCAAGAAATGGCAACTAAATTCTAAGTCCAGCCAGATGTAGTCTGTGTTTTGTTAATTCAACATGATATTTCACATTTCCTGATTAAAGAATAGGTACAATTTCATTAAATAAAGAAACATTCCATTACATACATTTGCATTCAGCAATCTCACACTGACTGATTTCCTTTCACGTTTTTCCGTTATAATGATGAATGAACGCATAAAGTGTATGAAATTTATACATGCTAATATTTCTTCTGTTTAGTGTGAGGTCAACCAGCTTCCATAAATTCAACAGGACACCCAAGCACTGATACTAAATGTTTTCCGGTGTGGTATATCTAATGCCAATGAGCTTTTGGAGAGAGAGAGAGAGAGAGAGAGAGAGAGAGAGAGAGAGAGAGAGAGAGTGTGTGTGTGTGTAGTACACAACACACACAGACACATCCGAAAATCTGCTTCCCTAGCCTATAAAAAATGTATCATGCCAAAGTGAGTCTCTATGAAACAAGGGCACAGAGTCAGTGGACCCACTGAGTTCCAATATACTTATAAAAATGTACAGGTAAAATACAATAAAAATCCCTGTAAATTTTTCTGCATTTTTTCCTATTTTTCATCTAATAATGCATTACCTACTTTTTAATAATAATTAATCATATTGGCAAACCACTATTTTTGTAGCCAACACCTACCACTTACAATAACCTTACCACTATGCCGTATCATAACTGGAGGACCAGTGGGAAAAAGGTGATTATGGGTGGGGTTGGATTGTTTTAGAATATAAAATTTAGGCCACAGGCCAAGCAATGAGACCTACGAGGTCATTCAGCATTTTTTATATTGTGACTACACACACAAACCATACATTTTACCTACTTCTTCACTTTGTCTTTTGAATACACTTCACAGTCACTGGTCTCTACACTGAGGTTCAACCAAACTGATACATAAAGGGGTAAGGTTAGGTTACAGATTATAAACTGTCTAAAAAAATGTAGTTTGCCATTAACAATAATAAAAATATGAAGTCAATTACAAGAACATGAGAAAAAATTTAAATTTTTTAAAGAGTGTTTATACAGTCTTACAACAACATCCACCATAACATTAAAGACCACCTCTCTGCCCATTAAATACAGGACAGGTTGGAATAAATGGAATGGTCTGGAATAAAAAATTTAGCCCAAAGGCCAACTGCTGGAAGCTATGAGGTCATTCAGCACTGAAAAAGGCTTTAAAGGTGTAACAGGAGGAAACCTCGCAGAAGAAACAATTGTTAGGAGAGGGTGGAAAGTAAGATGGAAGGAAGAGAATATGGACAGAGATACAGCAAAAGGAATGAAAGGGGTTGCAGCTAGGGGCCAAAGGGGTGTTGCAAGGGGTCTTAAACAATGCCTGCAGTGCACTGCAAGAGGTGCACTGACAGTACTAACCCCCTAAGGAGAGGTTCTAATAAAGGTTGCACAAGCACTAAAATTGTCACAAGCACTAAAACTGTCAATGTTATATCAATAAAAATTTGTGATTAAAGTTGACATCCTAACCTTTTTACACTGACCAAACTTAACCTAGGGAACCACTCCCTACCTGACAATGACAAGAGCCTGAATCTTCTTCTTTAACCTTGGGTAAAATTTGTGGTAAACAATAACTGTCCTAGTGACAAAACAAGCACATGGAGTAAATTAGACTTAGCTTAAGTCTAATGTACTCCATCTGCTTGTTTTGTCACTAGGACAGTTATTGTTGACCACATATTTTACCCAAGGTTAAAGATGATTCAGGCTCTGTCATTGCCAGGTATGAAGTGGTTCCCTAGGTTAAGTTTGATCAGTGTAAAAAGGTTAGGATATATATACAATTGCAACTAACGAGATGTTAAATAGCATATGTTACTTATCAACCTCAAATCTGGTTTCGCACATTGTAAATCTGTTTATAAAGTATTTGAATGAATTCAAGGACATTTTTATACCGTAATAAAGTCATAACAAGTGTACAGTTCCAAGTTACAGGTAGAATCCAGTGGTTATTCTTCTTAATATTTGTTGCCAAGTTACTCTGAAGAGTGCTCAAAGCCCCATTCAGTCTAATGTGCCAATCCAGATTCGGCTTGTTCAACATGGCAGTTACCAAAACCCAGGAAGAATGATTTTTCAAGAGTTTTTATGACTCAATATGATTCTGAAGAATACAGTTAATCACATGATTTAGAACGCAAATTATTTTTTTTTTACAGAATTCATACACATTTTGATAAATTTTACATTCATTTCCATAAAAAATATTTAGTGAACTCATTACAGTACATTCCTCTAGGTCAAAACAATTAGGCCTATGAACCAGTGGGAAACCAGGTTCTTGAGCCTTAAGGTCAAATGAGGATGGGGGACTGATGGGCAGGGACTGCCCATTCCCCTTGGAGGATACCAAATCGGCAGGGAAAACCCATCATCAGGTATATAATAAAATTTTGCCTAACATCATTGGAAACAATGACCATAAGCAAACTTGGTAATTCTACAGAAGAGCTCCCCATAGAGATTTCACTTATTAATGACATTTTCTGACCAAACAACACAGTAAAAGGTTTATATAATGCAAAATGGGCAAAATAATTTGAGAATTTACTGTCAATTGCTTATGTTTTTACAATCATCCTTTAGGGTCTGTACTAAACAAGGCATACTGCAGAGCTTTTTTGTAGAATTACAGTAAGTACTGCAAATATTTCTTATACAGTAATTTACTGCCCCAAAAATAAAGTTAGGTGTGGTGGGGAGGAAGGATATTAACCATCAGGTAATAAGAAACAAGTTATCTTAGGGGGGTTAGGTCATGATACAGCCCTGTATTTCATTATAGTTTATGGTACCATAGGTTAGATTATGCCTGACAGGGAACAGTGTGAGATAGGTTAGGTTAGGATGTCAACCTTATTTTCATGAGTTTTTAATTTACTCGAACCTAAAAGCCCTGTTTCCCACTATGTACCCCATTATTATTTGATATGTGCTTCTTGGGGTGGGGTGCAACTGGTTAACCAAGCATTTCTGGTGGAGAGTTAAAATTTGCAAATTATCGCTTCAAAACCTATGCTTTCAAGAAAAATTACAGCAATTCTACAGAAAAGCTCTGCACGGGGATATCTTTTTACAAAATCTTTTGGCTGAACAACACAGAAAATGCAGTACAGACGAGATAATCTGAGAAATTTACCGTCTGTGTTTTTACGTTCATCCCCAAGGGGCTGGTACTTAGCATCGTGCTCAGCTGGGTTTTTCTGTAGAATTACTGAAAACATTAGCAGTCATACTGAATTGGTTTATGAGTAATATTTACCAAAAGAAATAAATGCATAACAATAATACTAGCCAGCCCACCACAGATGTCAAATATTCTCTCTACATAATCAAGACTTGGCAATGACCCTTATACTCTAAGTAACCTAAGGTAATATTCTTATCACAAAATTTAACAGTATTTCTAAGTAATAGATACACGACGGGTATTTAGCGAGAAATGGCAGTATCTTATAGTATTTTGGTTGCTTATTTACAATTTAACGTTATTTTTTGGGGGTCGGCTGTAATTAACCTGTAATTAACCACTTTAGTCCATCCAACAAGGGGTTTCCATACGCGATCTTCACAAGACAGAGCACGGCTATGTCTGTTTTGAATGGTTCATATCCCGTCCGGCAAGTGCAATAGCTTGGAAACTGGTTTTTTCTACACTTTTAGGGCTAATGACACTGGCGGTGCATTTGTTTGTTGTCAGCCAAATGGAATGTCCCTTCGCCGTGTTTAGTACTGGCCCGGGGGCGGGGGGGTACCCATACGTTAACAAGTTATTGCACTTGCTGGACGGGATATGAACCGTTCATAACAGACGTAGCCGTGCTCTGTCTTGTGAAGATTGCGTATGGAAACCCCTAATTGGATGGACTTCATGGGTTAATTACAGGTTAATTACAGCCGACCCCCAAAAAATAACGTTAAATTGTAAATAAGCAACCAAAATACTATAAGAAACTGCCATTTCTCGCTAAATACCCGCCGAGTATCTATTACTTAGATCTACCAATGTAACCAGCAAGACATTTCATGCTGTTGCCCCCAGAGCCTACATTAGCCCTCCCACCTGCTCGGGTTTAAGTCAAGGGAGAAACTGTCGCTTATATCAACAACAAATCTTATTTCTGGTTAAAATTTTAAAACATTACAGCATTCTTGACTGGAAACTGAAAAATATCTTCTTTTTAGGTTTTTAATGTGTGCTTTGAATGTTTCCTGGCTAACGAATTACCTAACATAACCTAACCTAAGGTACCAGGACCTCACCCTAGTGCACAACAGTTTGAAAACATTCCATGTACTCTCTTTAATCTGAATGGGAACTATCTGTGGGGAATAAGGTCCTTGTAGGCCCGTTTCACTTATTTTGTGTGTTCCAACCAAACATTCCCACTTATCCACTGTGGTCTCCCAAATTTTAGGATATAAGAGGAGGGGAGGCCCACTCATCTCCAAAATAACAAATTTGTTATCGAAACTCACGTCACAAAGTTCAAAAATACCAGATTCCCTTCAGCGGACGACTTAAAATATAAGACCAAATTACTTTATGGTACTTTGTCGTAGACAAAAGTCGGGTAAATAAGAGCCCAGGCAAAATAAAACCTGAACTATTGCGGCATTCGGGGAGGAACCAAAGTAAGCAACACTTATAAATAACTGGATTTAACGAAGATCTGAAATATATCTAAGACCACACTCCTTTACTAGATGATAAACGACTGTCGGGTGATACACGACAGCCGGGTAAATAACACCCTTGGCAGAATAAAACGTTGAACAATAATGGCTCTTCGGGGGGAGGAACAACCGCAAAAATAATCTGATATAACGAAGCTTTGCAATAAAAAGACGGATTAAAAATGGCTCATTCACATAAATAGATCACTTATCCCTCATTTCTCTCACCTATAAGCCGTCCTTGGCGGTCATTTGCCCAGCGACTTGGTTAAAAACGACTGACGAATTGACCGCGACGAGCAGGAACGAGAAAGAAAACGACCGGTGGGCGGTGACGGGTTTGATGTTTACTTGTGACGTCACATACTACCTCTTGACGTCACGCTGTGCCGAACGTCAAATCATTGCGTTACGAGTTCTTGCTTTGCTCTGGGTAACAGGTTTTTACCGAGATTCTTTTATTATTTGTTTTCTTTATGTGGGTTATGGAGGACCCTGGTGGATTCACGGTTGGTATTTTTGTGCGTTAACGAAATTTTGCTCCCAATTTGATTATCGTTATACATTGAAAATCGGGGATGGTTCGTATGCTGCTTAATATACGTTGCGTTCATTTTACAATTAATAAAATACATTATCCTGTGACAACCTGTTCAAGTAATACACAAAAGTTATTGTTCATAATACAATGGAAAATGTTGTATACATTTGTAAGAAGATACGGAAATAAACATGAATAAAATGTGCCCTGAGTTAAGATCGATGGAAAGCAATGTTTCTGTTGAAGAAAAGTCGATAGAGAAGACGGTCGAATCGTTTTGACGAACTTTCCTTAAAATAATTTAGAATGTCACAGAAACACCGGAAAAGGTTACAAAATTAAGCTCTACCTGAAGGCTTCTGAACGAAGCTTTGAGCGATCAGTTAAACGCGAAGTCAGGCGCCGCAAGATTATTCCTATTTATGAAATGGCAGTTTGGTATTTCGAGTCTTGCCGAAATGCAGTTGAAGATTACGATAGAATTTTGTAATGATACGTAAAAACACGCATAGTTTTTACAGTTTACAAAGAAAGTACAGGAGGAGTCGAATAGGCATTTTGGTCTATAAATGTTTTTTTTAAGGGCCAGCCAATTACTTATAAGCACCATGGTGTCAAATTTCATCACGAAAACCAAAAACTACGCAGAACACTAATTCATATGGAACGCGAAAGATGTTATTGTCGAGTTTAATAATGAAAAAATAATCACTTTGATTCCTTCAACGATGAACAACGGATGTCATTTTATGGCCTGGTAATTTGCTGGAGAAAGACCCAACAGTAACTGTCCTACGATCAGTTATAATGTTCTTTGGCCTCCTCCACAAATATGCATCTAGGCCTAAACTGTGCTTTGACTGCAATGCAGTATTTTACGTTCAGGCTTGCGAAAATTTGTTAATGGACTTTTTATCTCTATGTATTGACGATAAAGAATTAAAATGAGTTATAAGTTATTTTGCGGGATATTTTTCGTTCTAGGATACAGAAAAAAAGTCCAAAATAAGACCTACAGTGCGAGGAACCCCACAAGGTAGTGCGTTAGATCTTCTTGTTCTGCATCTGCACATCAAAACAAGAAATGATTTCATGACCGATCATTTATTAGAACGAAATACGTTAAAACATTAGTCTTAACATGATTCTCAGTTTTGTCTCTTTTATAATTTGTTTAATTTTAAATTTACTGCCAGGCATCAGCGAACGAAATGATTAGATCGTCGAGATGGCGAGAGTGAGTCTGTGAGACATTAAAACGCACAAGAGCAAGACATGTGTCCTCATTACTCCGACTCACGAAGCAACGTAAGGTAGAAAGAATTTAGGAGTCGAATTAACGAAAAATACCACACTAACATATAACCGCTTTAAGAAAATTTAAATGACATGTTACAGATATATTAAAAATGAACATAGCACAGCACCGTGAGAAATGGCTGACATTACGAAACAAATGAATTATACATTAATCATAAGTGAGATTTTGTTACCTATACGTGTGTATCTTTTAGCACAGGGGTCATTCCAAGTACCACCTCTGAGGACTACGATCTTCGACAGATAAAATACAGGCTGACTGGCATTTTATCTGAACTGATATTTTCAAACCGTGGACTGTACCATGGCCTCTGTATCCTGAAGGAGAGTTGGCTCAAAAATTGCAACATACATTCCTACTGTGACTTCTATAGAAATTCTACATCTCTCCCCAGTCTTTTGCACACACACCCTGCTACCTTTCTTTCGTTTTTCTCCATTCTTGTTTCATTTACAGTCTTATCCGTCTTCATATTTACTCTCAACTCTGCTTGCAAATACGTAAAAACTCTTTCACAAGTTTCTGCAAACGGCAACCGTTCCACATGGCATTCCCGACTCATTTTTTCATCCCATAATTTTTTACGTATGTCTAATTTTCTTTCTTTTGACTTTCTTCATCAATTCATCCATGCTGATCCTGAACCCACTTTTACACCAAACCATTTACTCTCCTACCTACATATTCTAACACTCTCCTCTGCCCTCTTAAACATTTTAATCGCTCGCAGCATTTTACCATTTTTTTTTTATTTCACATTTGCAACAGACCGCACAATGCCTATTTAACGGTTTTTTTTACAGGTTTTTACATTTATACTTTCAAAGTTCTCCCTGAATTTCTTCTTCATTACATAGCATTTTCTGTCACTGAAACATTATAGAGAATAAGTTCTCTCTTTAGATAATCTTCACCAAGGTCTAAAGATTACGTATTTTTAAAAACTTAGATCATGACTACTGCTCGATTTCCTAGAGAATTATTTTCGATTCAGTAACAGCATTAACTTGCATGTTATATTTCCAGTGCCTCGATGCATATACATAATCAAATGAAAACGCTGGAATAGCCATCTTTCTCAAGAGACAGGCTGACGAAAGTACCTTGCGAGGAATAAAATCTCTTTCAGTGCAAATTCAATGTTAGCGCCTCAGATAAAAAATAAAAATCTCATTAAAATATTCGTTATTACGAATCATCTTACGAGTTTGAACTAGTCTTTTTTTCTAACTCTAAAAAAGTGTATGACATTGGTCCTGTTTCCACAAGAGAATGATTACGTCATTGTAGTTCAGTTTTGCTCAATATTATTATTGCAAAATATTGATGAGGATATCCCAGTGTTATGGTGCGCGTTCCATTTTTCGATAAAGCAGTTGTTGGGAGTCGTTCTCTTCGTTGCATTGCTTGAAGTACTCTATTCCTGTCTTCCATAATTTTAATTATTCTTTTTCGTCAAATGGTTTACTCTATGTGCAGACGTTTTTTCATAGGTTAATCATCCAATACCACAATAGTCCCGTGGCATATAAATATAAGAAGCGTTCGCAGGAAAGGGTGACAGGAAAGATCGTAGACCTTGAGCTTTCGTCTTTATTTCAAGACCTGAGTTAAGCATCATTAATCCTTCTACTAATAAGCTACTTTTTTTACCGTTATTTAACCTTTACCCTTTCAAGAGATGGGCCTATCAATTCCTTTTTAGATGATCTTGACGTTCTGTTGTTCCTGCCTTTTTAATGTCGTTGGTCCTGTTCTACGTAAGGGCATTTGTTTGCTTGTCTTTGGCTTTTTATCAAAACGCACTGGTACTTAGGGCACCTGTTTCCCGGTAAAATGAGACAGTGACTATTGTTTTGTTTTTATATAGATCCATCCCCCCAGTGGCGGATCTAGAAATATTTCACTGGGGGGACACAGGATTATCATATATATGTGTAACATGTACACACATAAGGTACATATATATTGATATTTAAAAACAAAGGCAGTGTCCCGCACTGCCAGTTCTCAAACAGTTTAAAAAACGTACGATTAAAATTGTTGAAAACAGAATCTGGTTCAGGAAAAAGTTTAAGTAAGATAATATCGATAGTTTCTTCCACAGGGACATTAGTAAAAAGAGATTCAACATCTAAACTGGCCATTTTAAATTTAGCGGCCTGTAATAAAACTTTATCCTTAAAAGAGTAAGAATTACCGAGAGCAAAATAATTTTTAGTCAGCGGTTCTAAAAAATTATCAAATATTTAGCTAACTTATAATTAGGTGTATTGTATGATGCCAAGATTGGTCTCATAGGTGTATTAGGCTCATGTACGGCTTTTAATGGACAGCATTTCTGTCCAGAGATTGTTAATTATAGCATAAAGTTAAAAATAGCTCTCACTGGAGACTTTCTTTCCAGAGGGTAATAATTATAGCATTAAACACAGCTTTCACTGGAGACTATTTCTGTCCAGAGGTTAATAGGTAAAACTGAAGGCTTCCACCGAGCAAATCTGGTGCGGTAACTCCTAGTTTAAGAGCAAAATAGACGCCTTGTGTAGTGCCGTCCTCTTGAGGATGAGCGTAAAAACATAAACAAAAGACGGTGAATATTATAGACATAAATAAAAGACATAAACATAACCAAAAGTATAAATAAAAGTCTGTAAATATTCAGATGGGCGAGGGGCAGGAACCAGGCGGCGGCAGTAAGTTTCAGTTTTATCAGTAATTATAACATCAAGTTAACATCTTTCACTGGAGACTTTTTTTGTCCCGAGATTAATAATAATATAGTAAACTAGAGGTTAATAATATTGTAAAAAAAATACCTCAAAAAGTCGAATAATATAAAAAGAAAAGGTGAACACTGCTTTCACTGAATACTGTTACTGACCAGAGGTTAAGATTATAGCATAAAGTTAAACACAGCGTTTACTGGATTCAATTTTTTCCTGAGGTTAAAAATATAATGAACAAGAGGTTAATATTAAAAAATACTTTAAAAAGCGTAATAACATAAAAAAGAACGCCACCAAAACCCCGTTTGTTGACAGTTGCGAAATCATCACGCGGCCGTTCGCGCGTCCTGGTGAGCGTCGTCGTCGTTATGGCGGATCAGCTGATGGGCGCTGCTCCCCGATCGCATAATTTTCCTTTCCCCGCTCCTCTCCTCCTCTTGTTTTGATTTTGTTTGCCGAGTTGACCTTGACCTTGACGTTGTCGTGGACCTCAGGCGGCAGCTAGGAGAGAGGACGTCGGGGTTTTGTTCTGTTTTAGGTAAGGATGGTCTCAATGTTTGTGTATCTGTAGCTTTTCCAGCGTACCCTTCGGGGGCGACCTTTTAGTAATGAATACTGTGTAGCGATTACAGGTTTAAGGTTTAAGAGGCTGTTAAGTTGAGGGAGACAGTGGTAGGCGTGCTACCACGAAGGGGCAGCCAAGGCCAGTCCGTGGGCACGGCGCCCTGAGTCGGGTAAGGAAGTTAAGGTTTGGTTAGGTTAGGATGTGGCACTCTATGTAAAAAGATTTTCTACAGAAGCGAGAAGAAAAGACAGGCACGCAGGGGCGTCATTTCAGATTTTTGATGGGGCGGGGTTGGGGGCGGGGCGGGCAAAGGCAGTTTGGCGAGTGAAGCGAGCCTAATTACCTGGGGGTTTTTTGATTTTGAGCTATGGTATGTGCTTTTTAAAGCACATAAAATAGATAGATATAACTTAATGTGATGACACATTTGAATTTCAGTAGGAATAATGGAAAACAAGCTGCTGTTACTTCTTGGGGCTTGGTGGGGTGAGGGGGGCAAGTTGAAGGTTGGGGGGGCCATCTTGAGTCTTGGGGGGCAGTTGCCCCCCAGCCCCCCCCAAATGATGCCCCTGCAGGCAGGATATAGGAGAGTTAGGAATTATAAAAGATGAAAATGGAGGTATCTTAATTAAGGAAGAAGAAGTCAAGAGAAGATGGAAAGACTATTTTTGGCAACTATTAAACACAGAGAATGAGTGTAGAGAGGTAGAGAACGAGTATATAAATGTTCCTCCAGTACAAGGATCAATAGCAAACATCAGAGAGAGTGAAGTCGAGAATGCTGTAAAAAATAAATGATTAAAGATCTTGGAGAAATACCAAGGTGGAAAGAGTGGATTAAAATGTATAAACAAAAAGGATATGTTAAACTGTGGGAACTACAGAGAAGATCTGGGATGTATTCAAGATACTAGAAAGAATAGTAGATGGGCCTGGAACATGAATGAAAGTTGGATGATTTTTATGGTAAGACAAGTCCAAAAGTATCTAGAACAAAAAGGAAAGTTTACATGTGTTTGTGGACCTTAAAAATGTGGGAACTACAGAGGAATAAAGCTTTTGAGAATAGAGCATGAGAGAGTCTTGAGGTAGTGGAGATGATGAAACCAATCACCACTGTGATAAAACTGGGGAGACTGAGCATTCCCAGTAAAGGTTGGCCTACATCAGGGATCATTTGAGTCCATTCTTGTTCCTTGTCTTAGTTTGACATCAATTAAGGACAACAAAGTGTAACTGATTTTTACTGATGATTTAGCAAAATGGCTGCAAGAAAGGTTTTTAGTATGGACTAGCCCTTGGGGATTGAATGAACATTGGAAAACATAAACAAAAGACATGTAAATAAGTTGGTACAGTAAACATAAACTGCTTGGGAAAAATAAAAGATAACTGAGAAAGCTAGAACCAAATGCACAAAAGGCTTTAAATGAAGATTTATAAGACAGTTATCAGGCCCGCACTGGTGGGGCAATCAGAGGAAAGGGGAGTAGTAGTCTGCAGGTGTGAGGATGGTGAACTTGCTAATTATCTGGATGTTTTCAAGATAGCCAAGAATGTTTAGTTCAAGGCAGAATGATTCAGTTTAATAATGCCTGGCCTGGCCATGTAATAAAAAAATGGAACCAATCAAGAGATCCTAAAAGTGATGGGGAGGAGGAGTCTTTCAGATGGGTGGATTAGTGACTTGGAACAAGAAGCTAATTACATAGATGGAATTGACTATCTAACCTCATCCTAATAAGGGAAAGAAGAAGATGGCTTTAAAGGTTAGGTTAAGTTTGTTTTGCAGTTGCAGCTGATCTGTTTATGATATTCAGTGTTACTTTTAGGAGGGGGAAGCCCTTCCTCCTGACCAAGTCAGGGCACGACGCTCTAAGTCAGGGTAGGAAGGTAAGGTCTGTGTAGGCCAGGACACGGAACTGTAGTAAAGGTTAGGTTTGGCCCAGGGAAGTTACTTTTTGGGTAGTTTAGAGCACGAAGAGTAACTTTTATTTTGCGAAAGTTTTGGTGGACAAAATTACCCAAGACTGTTTCCCGCTACTCTCCATACTACCCATATTGCTTTTAGGACCTGAGAATATTTTCCTACGTCCCAGCACTTGGTATTTGGCCTAAATACACCATCCATCTAATGTATGCTCTGAACATTTCTGACAATTGTATCATTAGCAATAGCCTAGGTACTTTGAGACAGGGACTACCCAGTATCCTACCATTAAGAGGACCATTAAGTGGAAAACAGGGTATTTGGATGGGGAAAACACAAAATGAGTAAAATACAAGTTTTTCTATATACCGGAATGGAGTTCAATGTTGTCTTGTAGGTGTTCTCTGATGTCTTGGATATTACTAGGAGGTCACAGGCACACTATTTGTGAGCACTTATGTGAACTTTTGTTTCCAGGTAAAATTTAAGACCACTACCACGCCCCTCTCGTTGGTTAACAGTCAGTTTATGTGCAAAATGGGTGCTGTGTTTAGTACTAGCCTTTAGGGGATGTATGTAAAGACATAAACAAACAAGTAAAAATGTCAAAAGTTTCTTCGAGCAATAAAGTTTTCTGTACACAAATGCATCCCTGTTGAAATTGTCCTCTTTTGCTGTTATTCTAATGTGAGCTCTACTCAATGAACTTTTCATAATCAACAAATCACAGCTTAATGAATTCTTATTCTGGTCGCTGGTATAATGATCAAGTGTCTTGGCATTCTACTTGGATGTTAAGGATTTGGACCTCACCCGGGCAATAAAAAATCACTGGCTTTTATGATCTTACTGACAATTAAAGACCTGGGTGGTTGGGGAAACATCGATTTTGATATGATGGAACAGTGGAGAACTAAAACCAATCACCCTTGATAAAACTGCAGACTGCTACTACTGTATACCCCTCTAGTTCGGTAACTACCAGTTTATGTGCAAAATGGGTGCTGTTTTTAGCACCAGCCCCTTGGAGATGAATGGCTGAAAAGACAGGCCCAAAATAAAAGATAACTCATACACAAAAGGTGAGCCTGGTTCAGGCTCTGCTTGCAGGTGTACCGCAACTTTAATTATCTGGATGTTTTCTGTTAGCCATGTTTCAGTTCAAGGCAGTCTATTCAGTTTAATAATGCCTGCCCTGTATATAAGAAATGGTACTGAAGATCCTAAAAAATAATGTCTTTCATATAAGTGACTTACCAAGTAATTACATAGCTAATGCTCATTGGAACTTTTGGAATGCATAATTCTTTTGTTTAGACAAAAGAGGTTTTTCTCTGTTGGTGGATGACTGTTTGCTCCAAAAGTTCAGCTGACAACCCCACTTTATAAGACACCACTAGGGGTTGCCCACTCTCACTGTGAAGGCTCCAGTCTGTCCGTATCAGAGTGAAGGGTTTTCAAGGAAGCTTCAGGGAGTCGATGGAAGTCTTCTAGAAGAGTGGTCAGTCCTCCGTCAGTGTGCCACAACTGTCATCTGCTAAGACCAATTTGAGATTTCACAACCTGAATTTTCAAGCATGACAAAGTCGTTTGAAATGGAACAGGGGAATCCCATCTAGTAATCTTTGGTGTTCACTTAAAATCTGATGTATAAAACCTCTTCCTCTTTGCAAAGAACACCTTGACAAAAGAGAGGGTTTTTCCTAAGAGGATGCTGTAATTAAAAAAAGAACAAATTCCTTTATGGAATTTCTTAGTCAATGGAAAGAAGAGAGACTTAATTAAAATAAGCAAATTCCCAGATCCAAGGGGACAGTTTGCAAAGTGAGGTGACAGAGCGGTGTCTCCTTCCTTGGCTTTTAGACTTAACATTTCTTTGACTATTCTATCTATCTGTTGGGGGTGCAAGTCCATTTTTGCTTCTCACTACTTAAAGAAAGTAAAAATAGTGTTTAATGATTGCAGTGACCCGAAATTAAAAAAAAGTTGCCGTGCAAGGTAGATACATTAGCTATGTAATTACTTGGTAAGTATATATGAAACTTAATTATATTATGAAAATATCATTTTTATATGTCAAATGGAGAATTCATATGACAATACATATCTTTCAGGAAATGCTGTAATCTTTTCCACTGATAATTGCCTCGCTTTAAAAAATAAACTGATATAAAATGTCTGTTATCAGGAGTGGATTGAGATATGACTTATGCCTTCTAACTGTGTACCACAGTTAGAAGGCAAAGAATATGATTCAAACAGTGAATAGTAAGGACCCAGTGTACAATACAAGGTTAGGTTGAGATAAATTTCTGTATTAGGCTTTTTGTGATTTATGATGCTCTAAATCAGGTTGGGTACTTGTTAAACTTAATAACGAAGTGAGCTATGGAACAAAGTATAGAGATATGGACAGTAGGGAGTGTTTTTTAGAACTTTAACGAAAACTGTCAGGGATATTGGACATCTGTTCCTGCCTCAGTGGGCTTCTAATGTAATAAAAAAAAAACCCATTTTGGAAGATGCCAAAATAAGAAATACATCAACCAGAAAAACAATGCCCTTGTTCAAGGTGGTAAAAGATAGGGAAACACTTTGATGGCAGTATTTTTGGTAACTTTAAATGTAAGCTGTTTAGCATTTTGTCAGGCAGAAAACAAGAGCTTAAAAGATTGTTGTTTAGGGCTCATTGGTAGCACAGAAGATTAACCCAAAGGCTTGTGTTTCAGAAGGTAGTAGAATAGTGGTTTTTAATAATACATTATAGTAAATGGTTAATGTTAGTATTACAGGGTGGTGTGAAAGAAACCCTTCATTCACTTCTTAGGCATATGCAGGAACCTTGGAACTGCTCAAAAATAGCTGAAAAGAGGAAGTGTACTGCAACTGAAACTAGAAAATAAAATGACTGCAGAGACAACCAGGTGCTAAAGTACTAGCAGTGAAGACTCATGATTCACAATGAGTAAAGTAGATAAGAGAATGCTTGCAAACTTCAATTTGAAACATAAGACTGTTTAAGGCAGTGGTTTGTGGTGAAGGCTTTTATCACATTATTAGATATCTGCCTGAATCTTGTGCTGTCATTATAAATCCTTTTGAAATACTCTTAGTGACAATTTCTAAATCTAGTTGTTTTAATTTTTCAGGTATTGTAGTTCGTTCTAAACTAACTTAACAGCACAATGGGGAATGTTAACAAGGCCATGAATGAAGCAACAAGAAAGAATCAAGAATTCATGCTGGAAACTCAAAGAATACAGGTAATTATTCCATAAATATATTACATGTTTATATTTATTTATGCATAGTTCAACTTCTGTGTAGAGGATATAGGCTAGGTACTGTAAGTGGCTTTATCAACTATTTACATCCCATCATTCCTGTTGGCAGCATGGAAGTCTGTTCAATTTAGATAGTAGTGTTGTATGGACAGATTAATAGTTTTGAACAAAATACTTGAGACTTGTTATGCTGGAGTGTGTTGCTATCAACAGGACCTTCAAATGATTTAGTAATGTCTACAGAGTTAAATTAAGAGGCTTTGATTAATAGTGTTACCATCAGTGATCAAAACAGTAGTACGGAAGTACAGTATTTCATTATGGGTAGCTTATGCATGAATGGAAATCTACACATTATTTTACAAAGTAATGAATCTTGCTTTATGATGAAATAGACCAGATTCAGCAACAGCTGGTTCATTTGTTGAAACTTGATGGTTAAAGGTGGCAGGTAAGGGAGTGAGTGTCAACCTGCCACCCCAGGTCTCCCCTCCAAAAAAAATAACAATCTTGATTAAGGAAATGTGTTGCTGATACCTAGAAACATTACTTTTTCAATGTACCACTCCTTATTCTTCCAATTTAAATGACTTTCATATGCTGAAAAACTTTTTTTGATAAATCATAATTTTTTCATGAGTACTTGCAGATGTTACTGGTGAAGAAGAATATTTATATCTTATCACACCTCTGCCTCGAGACTCAGGTGGTGTTATCAGACTTCTAAATCCTCTCTGGGCCGGTGTCTTGCAAATATGCTCTCCTAGTTATACAGCAGAGAAAGTGATTTGAGCACATCAGATTAACCTGTTAAGCGTCACCCAGATAATTCAGACCTGTTAAAGAGAAGTTCCCTTCAGCGCATTTAAAACGGGATATTACGTTCAAGACTTTAACTCTGATACTCAGCTGTCAGCACCCAGGATAAAGCATCATTTGTATGGAAAATGTTGAAAAACTGTTAACACTCTCAGAACACGTAAGCTGTAATTGATGACTTATTTCCTCCCTGGCAACTCTTTTCAGTTGGTCATACACACTGATGCCTGATGACTATTTTTTTCATTTTAGGTTTCATTACGCACTAATAAGTTTCTCAGAGACAAGATGGCTTTGACGTTGATTCCTGTGAATGTCACAAAGATGAGGCGTATGTCCCAAAGTGAGATAAATCAAATCCCAGATTTGTTGTCTGATACTGAAGACATATTTGATGATGAAGAGGTATCAAGTTCTGAATGGACTCCATGATGAGACATATTGAAGAAACAAACTTTGCTTCCAATAGCGGAAGTGAAGATGACTTCATTGCATCTGACTGCTTCTAAAAGAAAAGGAGAGAGAGAGAGAGAGAGAGAGAATGAGGATAGAGCCAAAGAGAGAGAGAAGAGAGAGAGAGAGAGAGAGAGAGAGAGAGAGAGATTGAGAGTTGAGAGAGAGTTCCCTTTACTTTTGTTGCTGATCCTGCACCGCGTGAAATTTTCAGTTGAGGATAAAGAGAATCCATTACAATTTTGAGAAATAATTTGATGATGAAATCATTGATTACCTCGGGCTGAAAGAAACAAACAGATTTGCAAAAGTTTCTAGATGAGAACTAACATTTGTCTCCACAATCACTGTTTAGATGGATTGTCTGTAGCCCCTGCTTTAGGATTGGCATACAAAAGAATAATAGTGCATGTATGTACAACACTTTGATTCAGTATTTTGTAGTCTTATGAAATAAAATAATAGTAGTAGTAATAGTTTTTATCCTATCATTTAATAAAATTCTACTCTTAACTACAGTACGAATTATAAGCATAAAAATCAATATTAACTTTGAAAAATTATCATCAGTGATATGACTGCTGTAATTGCAAGAAAAAGCCTGTGTGTTGGAGGGTGGTCATCCGGGGACGCAATGGGTTAAGTGGGCAGATAATTTAGACCTGTTAAAGAGAAGTTCCTTCATACATTTAAAACCTGTTGCCTGATGCTGAGAATCTTACTTTCAGAGGAACATTTATTGGTCCCAGGATAAAGCATCATTCAGAAATGATTTAAAAACTGTTTTTTCATTATTTGGCCTTTGTTTAGACAGTTAAACGAATTTCAGGCAGTTTCAAGTGGGCTGGCGTATCATTATGGAGCTGAGTACTGTTTGTATGATAGGTTTGTTCATTTTAGGTTTCATTGCTGGAACACTAATCTTAGTTTCATTTAGTCAAGATGCATTTCTTGATGATTCCTGCATGTTGGAGCAAATAGGCAGATGATGAAAAACCTGTGACTCCCAAAGTTTTTGTTTCTAATGGGATGCCATTTTTGTTGTTCTCTGTGGTCTGTGCCAGACTTCTTTGTTGTGACTAGTGAGGTATGTAATGTTGTTTTGGTTATGGACTGCAGTAATCTGTTTTGTGTGACATAATGGAACTCTTCTAACAGAGACATCTGTACTAGCATTAGGGGTGACGAGTTTTTTGTCTGCATGTATTGATATGATTGTTAGATCGTCTGCAAAAGAAAATGGATGTTGTTAGCTGTGTTGAATTGCAATGAATGGTTAAAGCCAAATACATTTGTTCGTTGTTAACCGTTCATAGATTTTAATTTTGGATGACTCTTGTAGTGCACAAATGCCTTTTGTCTGTTAAGTAGTTTCTGTCATGGAGAGCAGTGACCCTCATAACTTGTCACCTTTGTATCATCATTACTGATGTCCTCTTTTAGGATTGTTATTTTTTAGAGGACTGTGCTAGCAACTTCATCATGTAAAAAGGTTAAGTGTAACCTTGAATTACATTCAGCTATGTAAAGAAAAAATGAAAAGTACAACCTTGACCATACTAGCAAGCATCTAATCTAACATTATGACCTGTTGTTTTTTGCAAGGACTTCTGTTTCTAGATCATATCTACTCAGAATTCCACCTTCCTCTGCATCCTGGTATTTTTTAAAAATAGCTGTATTTCAAGAAAGATTTCACTGTTAAGTAGCTAATCAGGTCTATGTAGACTGATTGGATTTGTATTGTAACAAGTGAAGTTTTGTTTAAACAACAAAATTAATACTTTGATACAAACTCATCATTTTACTGACAGAGCCCTCTTAATCCGGCACTTCTTGGAGGCAGTATAACATAGGGGATTGACTTTGGTGATCCTGTATGTGTACTTGACAAAATTGGGAAATCCCCATTAGGGGATAGCGCTGTCAGTGCACCTCACACGGTGCACTGTAGGCATTAATTAAGGCTCTTTACAGAGTCCCTGCAGCCCCTAGCTTCAACCCTGTGCATTCCTTTTATAGCACCTCTGTCCATATTTTCTTTCTTCCATCTTACTTTCCACCCTCTCCTAACAATTGTTTCATAGTGCAAGTGCAAGGTTTTCCTCCTGTTAAACCTTTAAAACCTTTTTACCCTCAATATCCCTTTCAGCACTGAATGACCCCATAGGTCCCAGCACTTGGCCTTTGGCCTAAATTCTATACAGACACTACCCTACATACAAATGAGTTACATTCTGAATGGCCATTCATATCTTGAATTGTTCTCAGTTGGTCTTTAGCCTATTTAAGTACATTATGAGATAAAGTCAATACAGTACTGTAAATTTTTTCATCCTGTACATACAGTATTGTACTGCATTTTATAGAGTAGTACAGTTCTTTATTAAGTGTGACTAAGCAGAATAGGCACGCAGAACAGAATTCTAACTTACGGGTGGCAAAGGGGTGCGTTCTGAACATAATTTTAATTTATGATAACGTTTGTTGGTGTCTGAATGTTCGTAAGTATGGTAGTGTGTGTATTCCATTCCAAAATGGGGAAATGTTCTTCTTGGAGTGTTAACCACACAGGTTAGGCATATGTAAACTGTTTGGTATGCATTAAAAAAATAAATTTTTTTGAAGAAATTAATGTTTTAAGCATAATCATTGTAAATTCATGTATGATTTTCCAGCTCGAAAGGCAGATCCATATGCAAAATGAAATGCGTGAGAAGATGATGTCCATGCAGATTGCAAGATCAAGAGAACTGCTTTATTGGTTTGGGACATTCTATATTGTGGCAGGCATTGGCATGATAGCTGGGTAAGAGACTATTACTTTACTACGTAGGGTAAACACACTAGTAACACCTCAACTTGTTGGACCTCAACTTTGCAGACTTCTGTACTTACCAGCTACCATATTACGATTACTGTATTAAGTTTAGGTTAGGAACTAAGTGGAATTGCTGTTTACTGTAAGATATATAGAAAATATTCAAGTGCAGGCCGTAACTTAGGGTTTTTGTTACTTAACGGACTCTGTTATCTATCAGAAAGGCCAGGCACCCAAAGCACCTGTTAAATTGAGGTGGTACTTTACAGTACTTGAAAGTTGTTTACTTTTCTTTGAGGCCAGAGGGCTGGGTGCATCACAGATTTTTACATGGCCAGGCCCTAGCTAAAGTAATTACTACCATAACAGCATTGTTATTTCAATGTTCATATAGGGCACTGCCATTATTTTGCAATAGCTCACATTGGTCACTACCATTATTTTGCAATAGCTCTGAAGTTGCTAGCAATGCAGAAGACATTCTGTTCTTGAGCCTAAATTTAGCAAATGTTTTATTACTTTCATGAGTTGTAATTTGAGTTTGCTCTAATTGACGTCATATACATATTACAGGTTCCGTCGAACACGCAAACCAGGAACGTTGGTTCCTTTGCTACCGTTGTCGTTTCTCCTGGCATATCAGGCTGATCTTGCATATGGCTCGAAACTCAACCGGATTAAAAGTATGTTTCCCAGAGTTTTCGAGTTACATAGAATTTTTTGGTATTTGAATGCCCAATTCTTCTTTTGTGTTTGCATTGTTGATCCTGTACTTAGTAGTTTTATCCAGTTTAAATAGGTATTTCCATTATAACAGATGTTAACAACTCATTTTGAGACTGACCCTTACTTGTGTATCTGCAGTTTTTTAAAAATGGAAGTCAAGCAGAGAGCAATAAGTATTTTATAAGGAGAAAGAGCTAATGATAATACAAAACTGAAAGAAACTGGATAGACAAGTTTATAGTACGGTACTTTATATTATGCAATGAACTTTTGATTAAACATACCCCAGTACCTGTAGATAGATTTAGGGAGCAAAATTTTGTAAGAACATTTTTCTATTTTATGGAAAATTCCTTCAATCGCATCAAGAAATGGGGAAGATATCCTTATACAAGATCAATGTATTGTTCTATATTATATATCTAATTACCAGAATTTTATGGAATAACAATCACCTAGTACTGTAGGTTTTTTCATCATTGCTTAACGATACCTAGAACCATTGCCAAGGCAGAGGTAACCCATTGTTAGTAAGCATTGTTTATCAGCAAAGGAGAAGTCTTTTCAACAAAATGCTTTCCTGTATTTTTCCAAACTATGATGAGTAACTTAGCCAAAAGGTTTTAGGGCAGTCTGTCATTTTAATTCTACTTAAGTGTCACTGCTCCACATCCAGAATTGTGAGGTAATGCTATAAATTTTAGTTCCTCAAAGGAGTGTCCAGTATGCTGATCTCTGATGATTTTAATGTCACTTCGTTCCAGTGGAAGCCGAGAACATCCTGTTGTTTGAACGTGACCTCGTCTCCATCCCAATGGGAGTGCCGACGCCGTCATCCATTGATGAGGCCAGAGAGAGGCAAGAGGAGAGCAAACGTCTCAACAAGGTTCATGAAGTGTTCATTTAAGAGTTTTCACTTTTTGGTACTTTTTTTTTTTTTTTTTTTGCTTACTAATAGTTTAACCAGACCAGTGCATTTACGATACCCCCTTCTTTTGCTAGTCATTTTTTGTCCTTTCGACGTTGCCAGTAGTTACGATAACTAGTCATGGGCTAATTAATGTTCACCCGCTTTCGAATGTTACTGCTGGAAAACTAGAGGCAGTGATGGTTGTGGGTGATCTCCCCCTCCCCCACAAAAAAGGGGAAAAAAGGAAAATATTGTACATTTGGTGACAGCAATAACCTTACTCTAGGTTTTGAAGGTTCTTTAGGGGCTAAGGCATTTTCTCTTAGGAAATTCACATAAAAAGAGGGACATTGTAAGCCATTCATTTTTAAACCTGAATTTCTTATGCAGTTTGCAGTGTTTTCCGTTTGGAAACAGTTTCCGTGTTGTACTGATTAGTAGGTACGTACTGGACTTGCAGAAACACTGGAAAGTGAAAACAAGTGTTTGTCAGTTGTATGATATTGATGTGTGCTTGCGATTTTTCCAAAGATTGCTTGAAGTTGCAATTCTCCTCATCGAAAGCAATTTTCCAACTAATGCTTGAAAGCAAAGAATTGTCATTCTGTTTTCTCTTTTTATCTTTTCTTTCTTTTCTCTAGTATACCACACTAGTTTTATCCTTGTAATACATTATCGAAATACTTATTGTCTCAGAGTACAAACATTGCTGTGTAGTTTTGATTTTTAGTTTTGAAGATTAGTAAAATGCAAACATTTGCCATTACACCCACTACTGACTTCACAGCATTTCATGTACTGATAAACATAATTCTTGCTTTTATTACTTTATGTGTACAGTAGGAAATTTGCGATTAGAATTTACAGTAGACCCCTCATTTTTGTGGTGTACTTAGATTTCCTATTTTATTTTTGCTATATTGAGACATTTTTATCTTCAGAAGTATGATACACATCCATAAATCTTGCTAATAATGCACGGAGATAAATAGAAATGCTCCAATATTTTACAAATGATCAGTTTTATCATTTACTTTCTAAATTACAATACATATTACAAAAGAGTCCCTTAGGCCTTCATGCATCATTACAGATTACTGTACAGAAATTTGAACTGTTCCATTCTATTTGGGCAATATGTAAGGGAGTAATGTCTATCTTGCTTCTGACTGTGACCTACTCATCATATATTTCGGTGGAGATAAACGAGGGCAAGGATGTATTAATCTACTGATTACTATCACTAAATTTCTCTTTGTACGTTAATTTCCCGTCTTAGAATTCAGTTTTGTTTGCTATTTTCAAATACCATACCTTCAGCAGTCCACCATGTGCTTTTTCAAAGCACCACATTTTCTTCTTTCATGTTTAATCTTGGGTTTCGAATAGCTAGCGGCCAAGGGACAAAAACACACTGAAGATAAGTTCATGTCGGGACCATTTTGACAACTGTTATCAGTAGTTTATGGACTAAGCACTGTTAAGGATTGCATATCTGTACTTACCCTGTTTTCGTGTCACGTACTACATTCCCTTGTTAGTATACTGTATTGTCAGTTCAGAAGGAGATAACAGACTGTTGGAAATGCAAAGCATGAAATCTGCTTTAGGTTTTTGTTTTAGCAAAACAAAGCAATTATGTACCTTTATGGTTTGTCCTCATACCAAGGGGAACTTTTTACATTTTAAAGGGATCTCCACTAGTATATCTTATAACGCTAATTATCACGGTAAATGATTTGTTCTTGAGTATAATTTGTTACCAGATTTTTCTTCCGTACGATTTACATATTCTCAGTTTTGGTGTGTCTTATTTTGTGAGATAGGACCTTGGTAAAAGTTTAGGTAACTGCATAGTTCGATTTATTAGCATTCACCAGTTTATCGTACTTAAGAAAGGGCCTTAGATAAGAAAAAACAGTACGCAAGGATCCTTTTGAGCTTTCAAAGCAAATTTTTGTGAGGGAGCTTTTAAGGAAAGAAAAAGCTCTATACTTTTAAAAGCATTTTAGAACTGTCATGGAATCATTTGCTGTACTTCTAAGAAGGTAACATTCTTGTAATATAGTGGACACTCTTAATGCTAGGAGTTGGTCTTGAAGGTTTGATGATCCAGCAGAATGTCATCACTGTAAAGTAGTTTAAGCAGAATGTGGAGTCAGATTTCTAACATCTCCCAGGACTGGCCTAACGGATTCGTTCAGTGGCGTTAGACAGCCAAGTGTGAAGAGCGCGAAGGAAAAGTTGGAAATTGAGAAGTTGTGTAGCAGCCTTGAAGCCAGAAAAATGCTGCAAATGACTATAAATACTGCCTACAGAGTGCCACACAAGCACCTCGTATTCACACTCCCCCTCAAGGGGACAACTTAGCATAGTACAATATGCTTACAATATCATAGCACATTGCTTAATAAAATGAAATAATAATTTTGGCGATTTGCAATAATGTTACTATGGTAGATGGTAATGTGCCTTATTATACAGTAATGTGGATTTAACCGGTTTGATTTATAAAGGCATTTTGATGGGAAAAATTCTGCTGTACATGTGAAATCAAAGCTATTTTGCTCTTTGTTAATAGATAGGGAATAAGGTAATTTGCCTCTTACTTTTAATTTTGCTGTGGCTTAATGATGTCTTGTGCATCTGTGGTAGGAGATCTTAAGGAATGACCTACACATTGGGCTCTTTTAGTCCTGAAATGAATTCCTGGCAAGTTCAGCTGCAGGGACCTCCATGTCTAATTTTTCCATTTCACATTTTCAACCCGAGCAACTTTGGATGTGTCCTCCATGGTCTTGTATGAGTAAATTTGTCTTTAGGTTTCTGTAAGCTGTTATAAGTTGTCATTTTTTAGATGTTTATTAAGCTGCAGGATTATAGAAGTCTGTTATCAATCTGAGTACTATCACTCAATATGTTCAGCAAGCCTGTTACACTAGAAGAATTTTCTTGTGTTTGATGGAGTGAAAAACTTCTGAACACTGTTAAAATGGCATTAAGGAAGCATTTTCATTTGATTTCCAAGGGCTTTGTTTGCCAGGTGAACGTCTGTTAGACTTTGGCCAACTTTTAGCTCAACGCAAAATTAATGGCCTGTATAATACATAACACTGAACCACTCCCACTGAATATAGCAGGAGAGATCCTCTGATAATTGAATGTTCATTTCATTTCACTGATGTGGAAGCATCACAAGTGAGACTTTTGCTTTTGCTAAATGCCATTATTTTTATGGAATCAGAGGAGCCAGAACTAAGTCATTTTTGAACATCTGTCATCTCCAAGGAATTTTTTGCCCCCATTATTTTCCATGTAAAATTCTCCCAGGGTCAGTTGTTGGTGGTTAGGTTAGCGTTGAATGGACAGGAACAGGAAGAACACATTTGATGCCAGATGTAAAGAAAATCTTCACTGGGTAAAGGTTCTTGATCAGCTACCAGAGAAGTATTTTGAGGTCATCCAACAGCAAAAGTACCTCTGTCAAAAGATGCATTGTTGAAAGGCAGAGGGTACTTTTTCTTGGACTTCTTACGAGCAGATCCTTCGAAATTTTTCAGAGGGAAGGGTTAGGTCAGCAGATTGAAGTTTAAGGCCTTGTTGACTGTATGTATGCTTTCCATGATCTAGCACAGGAACAGGAAGTTGGAGTCAGGATGCAGCCTGCCCACACTTGAGTAACATTCAACCTGGTGGGCTCTTAAGTGCTAGCTTTCCAACTGTGGTCAACTTATCATGTCATTGGTACAGGCAGTCCTCAGTTATTTGTGGACTTGGTTATCGGCGATCTGGTTTTATAGCACTTGTCACTGACGAAAATCGGCTGTTTTCGGTGCCGAAAATCACCAATTTCCACGTTTTGGCACCAATACATACCTAGCAGAGCCGCCAATCTCCAGTTATCAGCATCAATTTTCAGTTACTGGCGATTTTCGCTTATCGTCACGCTGTCCGAACACAACCCTGCCGATAACCAGGGACTACCCGTGTCTCCTTTCATGTATCTGAAAGTACCTGTAAAAGACAAGGGGAAAGTCAGTGGATTCCATTTTACCACAAATTTAATCTTGATTACTTTCCATTTCCTGTGACTTTTGGAGGTCCTAAATATGTATACTTTTCTACTGTTTAGTATTCTGAGGGATGGCCATAAATTGTTTATAATCCCATTAAGGTTACCTTTAAATGTTTTTAACAGATGTCTGTAGATCTTTTACATCTTTAAGCAAGTTTTCTCAAGGTATATTTAGCAAATTTATCAGTTGTAGTGTAACAGACACCACCTGAAGTTAGCATGGGTGTAACCTCATGGATGGAGATTATCCAGTGTTGTCTGTGATAGATTACTATGTTTTGCATTAGTTACTTCAAAGGTTGACTTTACTAAAGGACTTTGTAAGTATACTTTTACTATCATCAGAGCATGGAGTTTACTTGAAAACAGTGAAGCACTGGTGTTTCAGTAGATGGCCTTCATAGGTCAGTCTCCTAGGACACCCTTTCAGCAGGTGGTCATCATAGACCTTTCTCCTAGGACACCATTTCAGCAGGTGGTCATTATAGATCAGTCTCCCAGGACACCATTTCAGCAGTTGGTCATCATAGATCAGTCTCCTTTGACACCACTTCAGCAGGTGTTTATCATAGATCAGTCTCCAAGGACACCATTTCAGCATGTGGTCATCATAGATCTTTCACCTAGGACACCATTTCAACAGGTGGTCATCATAGATCAGTCTCTAGGACACCATTTCAGCAGTTGGTTGTCATAGATCGGTCTCCTTGGACACCATTTCAGCAGGTGGTCATCATAGATCAGTCTCCAAGGACACCATTTCAGCATGTGGTCATCATAGATCTTTCTCCTAGGACACCATTTCAACAGGTGGTCATCATAGATCAGTCTCCTAGGACACCATTTCGCTTATGGATTACAGTGAATTATTCTTAAAGCATATCTGTCAGTATCAGGTGAGGATCACACTTATGCAAAGGTTAGTATCCCAAAGTAAAACTTTGCAACATTGGTGATCTATGAGTATAAGATATATGCAGAGCATTTAATTAAGGCTGGAACTTTCCTTTGGCACCTATATTTATATACTGTCTTGAGGATATTGTTTCTAGAGTCTTTCTCTTCATCAAAGGGCAGTTTAGTAGTATGGGGACAAGTAGTTTCTTATGTACCTTACCGTATTATTCAAGAATTCCTTCTACATTGTACAGAATCAAGAACCACTGTTTTTTACTATCTGGCATCCGTATGCAGTCTCTGTCATCTCCCTTGATAATGGAGGATCCCATTACCAGTACTTGTCACTTCAGCTCTCAGGGCATGATGATCAGCAGATACAGACAGGAAACTATAACAGTGTGTGAATTCAGTCTGACCTGTTGTGTAAACAGGTGTTGTTGACCTCAGATATCAGCACCTGTTGTTGCACTAAGTATGTCAATTATTGTATTAGTGTCTGTCTTCAGTGCCCAGACTTTGGACATACTAGATACTTAGTATGTTGTGATTTTCCCTTATTAATCTCTTATTATGGCCAACATTCCCAGGACAAGTATAGATTTGTCTGTTTATTAAAGGAAGGACTGTTTCTTTTTAGTGAATTTCTGTTTCCTAACAGACAAACCATTTCATACTGATTCTGCTCCCCTCTCCCCGCCTCCCCAACCTGACCAGTTACATTGAGGTATTTTGGTTGAAAAGTGGCTTCCTACGAACGGATAAGCTGGAGTCCCCATTAATATTGCTGGTTACCTCATTAGGGTACTACTTTCCACAGGTTTTCTTTGTGGCAGTTACCATAGATTCAGGTAGTAGCCTTCTTAATTTTACTGGTGTATAACAGGTGTGGAAATGAGGATTTATATGTTAAGAGACATTAAAGCAGCTTTGTTTGGTGTAGTTTTTGCATGTATGGTCACCCATTTGCATGCTGTACAGTACCAAATTATATGGCATCTGAGTCTACACATATGGTCATGCCTGTCATGCAAAACCTCAGTTGTAGAGACCATTTATTGTTTTTGTGGGAATGGAACTTACAGCTTCATCATGTTTACCAACCAACAGCTTTATAGTTGTGAAGAAGAGCAAAGAGGGGTTGAAGGGGAAAAAAATAAGGAAGTACAAACTATACAGAATTGCTGAATGGAATAGAAATATAAAGAAAAACTGAAGGATTCAATTTGAGATGTAAAGAAAAAGGTATTACTTCTCAATTTCATTTTATGATGCTTTATTATACATTGAGTGAGACCTTTGTTTTACTACAAAGTGCTGCTAAGACATTGCTTTTGCCGCCTTTTGTAGTTCCAGGTGTTTCTCAGGGAGGTGATGTAGGGATCTTGTGTCTTGTTTTCTTCATGGATTTTAGAAGCTTGGTAGTTAGCATAATGCACTGATTGTTTCCTCTAAATTTTTTGCATCAGCATTGTCTATTGAAAGTTTGTGAAATGGACTATTGGTGCTCATCAGTTGATTAAATTCTGTATAGCTCATACAAGCTGTACAATGAAACAAACACACATCCAGTAATTTAAAACTGTAGCTTTTAGTACATACTCAACGCCATCTGTTTTCCCAAGATGTGCATGATTCTTGTATGGCCACTTTGTGAAATTCATAACTTTCTCCTGAATTGGGAGTCTAGATATGTGTACCTTCCATATAGCAAATTGTCATAAAAACAGCATTAGGCCTATGCTCTTCATTTAATTCATAACGTTTATTTAGTATGTCACAGATATTGAGCTTTGATTAATAGGTATTATGGAATATGACACAACTACACTGGACAACTGAAAACACCATTAGATATATAAATTCGGCCTCTTCCTTACTGGTACTGCACCCGAACTCAAAGTAAAATAAGGAGTGAGTATATTATGTGTGAACATGCAAGATTTAAATACATATAAATATTCCCAGGATAAAATCTTTATATTCCACTTGGTTTGTCAGCACTGCCAGTTGATTTCATCTCTTTATCAGCTTCAGCACTCTGGGTACTGAATTTACTCATAGTATTCATTGAAACTATGTAAATAGTCATTAACAAGACCTTGAAAGTCTGCAGGATCAGTGAAATTGGTCATTCATTTTCTGTTTAACTCAAATGACATTGTTGTGCATTGAGTATGGGGTCTGTCTCTCAAGGAAGGGAATTCAAATTTCTTTCTGCTATTGGTAACTTTTTATTTAGTGGAGGACCAGTTTTGGAATTAAAACATAGGTAAAATAGGTGTGTTGTATGTATGCATTATCATATACACAAAATCATTAGGAGCAATTATTTTTGTTAAGGAAAGTATGTGACCATGTAGAAAGTTCTGCATTGTTGGAAATGTTTTTCATGTCATTATTTCAGTAACGTTAATCTTTGGATAGATTTTTTGAAGATTACAGCATCTCGAATATTCATTTTCCTGTAGCTGCATATTTAGGACATATGTATGTTCCAGGCAGTCGTATAAATTACTCGTTCATTTTCAGTATCTTTTAGCATTTTTCTGGATAAAAATAAGATGGTTTTACAGCATCATAAAGTGAAATTGTGAAATCGAGACTTTCGTAGTATATTGTATATAAGGAAATTGCAGAAAACTGATTTTACATTTTATAGGTTCAGGCTATCATCTGAGAGCCACAGTGGAAGTCAGTGGTTTGTGCATTATACAGAAAATGTGTAAATTCGAAACAAATTTCATGTTTTGTAGATGCAAACCCTTCCTTTCCATTACTTCTTTGGTAAGTCACTGGTCCCTACTTTATATTGAATACATGCGGTTCCCTAAATTAAATGAGTATGAATACATACTGCTTCACAGCTAAACTGACTGCAAATTCAAATGATATGTATCATGCTGTGCTAGTTGTTGATTATTTAATGTTAGAAGACATTAAGAACTGAATGTCAGTAAATTACAGATGATTGATTTTTTACCAGATACTCTACTCAGTAATGCTGTAATTTTCCTTTTATTTTATGCCAGTTTAAACTGGAATCGTTATTAAAACAAGAAGATCTCTGAGTTTATTGTGGCTTCTTTACTAATTTAGGAAACATAAAAAAGATAATTTGTTATCTTTATGGTAGTTCCTCTGTCTTCCATGTTAAGTACCAAAAGTCAGTCTGTCATATAATTTGATATTTTCCTTTTTTTAATGTGTACAATCATTTTATAGATCTGTAAGGTGTACAAGAGAAGTATTTCATGCATGCTTAAGATACCTAAGAGAAACATACCACCCTTTCAACTACTATTGGTTATCCCCGGGTTGTTTTAAAGGTTTGCACCACCATAGATGGGGAAAACATTAACATTTTTTGAAATGGAAACTATGCTGCTGAGTTTAGTTTACGAATGTATTCGTGGCCACGAATTGTCCTTAATGCAGTTGTAATGTGTTGCTGGTCATTTGAAATAATGAAAGCAAAATTTGTACAAGAATTTAGAAGATAGAGCTTGGAAATGCAAATTTTCCTATATGGTGACTGTGATAGGTGTTACGTAGCGAGGTAACCTTTCCCAGATTTTAATGTTGCAAAAATACGGGATGAAAATAAGCTAAGTTCGTCCACTAGAATAATAATGTGTAGTATAAGGCAAAGTGTTAAAGTATCAGAAACGCCTTCAGTGAAGATTGAAATATGCTGCAGGGATTGTGTGGTGATGTTTTATTCAGGTTAGGTGATTCTGCATAAAACTGTAAAATTTGTAACATGTCAAAGAGTTCTTGTATATTGTATGAGGATGAAGAATACAGAGGTTATTAGAAGAATGTGAGATGAACGCATTCACCATTCAAAATCCACACTTGTATTGCCTCTTCATGTTTATTGTAAGGTCGCTCATCAGAGCGCTGTTTTACAGTTAAGTCTCCTTCAGTTGTTCATGTAATACTTGGTGATGTTTCTTTGTTCCTCCGCAGTATACAAAATTTATTTTATGTGAGCTTTTTCTGCTGGTGACATAAAGTAGACCATTCAAGATCGATGAAAATTACCAGAAAGTAGGGTGTCCCCATGAATTAGAAGTGCCGTTGGGTCAACCGCTGTAACTCATCAATCATTAGTTTTTGTGTCTCGCTGCTTTGCAGATATCTTGCTAGAGCAGTTTGCTAAATTGTTCTTAAGGAAGACCGTATGGCATGACTGCGTCTTCATGTCTCCATCTGTTCTACTTGTTGGACTTACTTGCTTCCCTGATCATCTGTCTTGGTAATTCATGGGCAGAGAATCCTTGAAGCCCATTGTTCTACTTAAAGAGGGAGAGGGAATTCCTGCATTTCTAACGTGCTTTCCTGGTTCCAGTTTTGCAGACAGGCTGCAGTCACAGAGCGAATGGTGATCAAGCCTTTCATAATATTTTGGAGAGTCTTATATAGACACATTATTGTTCTGAAGTCTGCAGGTTTCTGGTGAAGATGTGATTATGCTGAGTATATGAATTTTTCTTCCTAATAACTAATGCAAGTACAGTATTTTAAATACTCGCTGTTCAGGGTTGTTTAACAGTTAAAATTTCACAAAGGTACTGTTTCTGAGTCAGGTTCCTTTTGTATGTCATTACCGTCTTCCTTTTTCACAGATTTGGATGAAATTTAGCAGATGGGCTATTTCTTCCAAAATATTTTTGACTCAGGCCAATTTTTCAAGGTTATGGGGCCAGAATTTTTTTTTGTAATACTGCATTCTGTTTTTTCTCTGATTTTGAAGAAAATTAGTAAAGTAGTATATACCTTGAAGGATATTGGTTACTGTACTTTTGCAAACACTTTATCATTATCTATTTTTCAAGGGCACTGGTCAGTTTGAAGGTCAACATTTTATTTTTCTCTGATTACCTTGTTTTGGATTATTTTTCACAAACACTTTTTTACCTTAAACTATTTTTCAAGGTCACAGGTCAATTTAATTTTTGAAGATGTAGTTAATTACAAAAAGACAAAAAGATACTTTGTCTCCTTCCATTATTCTTCAGAAATACTAAATTTTCCCATTACAGTATTGTGGTTTTTTAATGAAGTCAGTGTAATACAGTATGCTTTTATAATAAATTGTAAAGGTTTTAAACTCATGAGAAACTTTCATCTTCTGTGCTGATATAAAAAAAACCTGTGCAGAGGTTTTAAAAGTCAGGACAGCCTAAGCTGGTGCTCGCAAACCTTGAGCTAAAGGCTGGAAATTCAAGTTTTTTCTTATTCGGAAGAAACTTTTTGATAGATACTTTAGGAGCTGGCAGTTATTCCCCCTCCCCTCTGGCCTCTTTAACCTTGATCTGTTTTCAGGTCACAGATCAGTTTAAAAGCCCAGATTTGAGCATCCTTGCTAGATCTCAGATAAGTGTGATCGTTAAAACATCTCTGGTCTTCAGAATCTTTGTCAGGACATATAACAGTTAAGTGTGGAAGGTGAAATGGCAGATGTGAAATGGCAGCCTTTGTTTGGTTCTGAAGGTGAAACAGCAGCTTATGAAGGGTTGGGTACTGGAACCCCTCAAAAATTTTTTCAGTAAATTAAATTCAGAAATGCAACGGCAGCCTTTGTTCAGGTCTGAAGGCAAAATGACATCTTTAGAGGGTTGGGTATTGGAACTCATCAGAAATGTTTAAAATGATTTTATTGTTCCTCAACATTTAAAATCCATCTTTACTTGTGAGGATCATCCGATGGTAGAGTATTAACCAACTTCACTACTGTATAGTGAGACTTTGGCTTCCAATCTTTTAGACATTCCTCACCCTCACTGTAACCACAGTTTGATGATATCCACCCCGTTGTTTCTGTCCGTGGATTTACGATGGTTTCACTTTTAAAAGCAGCAGCAGATAAAGTTCACATAAAAAATGGGTTTTGTGTAACTGTGAGACACTAAAATTATTTGAAAAGGATCTATGTATTGTATGGTTTAGCCAGTGCCTGATTTGATACAAGGGTGTTCATATTTTGAAAGTAGAGCATGAATATTGAATGATATTAGAATTTTGGTTGAGTACATTTTTTAAAAATGAAGGCTTAAAACAGTTGTTGTATATATTTTGTTGTGTACCATATTCAGTTTTCACAACACCTATGCTCATGTTATTCAATCAACAGTGGAGAAAACTGGGGCAGAATTATTTTATTCAGGGTTCTAAGTGATTTGAGTCTTGACTTGTTAGAAAAGTATACAATAAGAACTGTATGTTACATCTTAAAATTTGGGGATTTCAAAGTCAGGCATTTGGCCCAAGAAAAGTTCAGATAACTTTCAACATCTGACATTGAAATACAGTGGAGAAGCAGAAGTTTCTTTGTCAAAGCCCAAAGATAGAACATAGTTTTATGTATAGCATATCATTGTAATTCTTAAGGCGATTATTGTTAAAGTAAGGAAAACAAAGTTCATGCTTTCAGTGAAAAGGTCCTGTCTGATCACTTGCTTTGTTATGCCAGGCAACAATTTCCCTTTGTTCTTTAGTACTGTGTTCTTATTTCAGGGAATTCATATCATGCATTTCCTATGTCCTGTAGAAAGTAGGAACCTCATTAGGTTTGTCTAGAAACCTCTGAAATAGGGAACGGAGTATTTTGCATCAATTTTGTATTTTAGGAGAAATAGCAAATGAAGTGTAAGTAGGGAAGAATTCAATGACTTTTGTATTTCTTTTATTGTATCAGTAATGTTTTTGAGTTGCCTAGTGATGGATGTAGCACCAACGAATAAAGTGTGGTGTATTTACCAAATATTTTTTGAACTGTTGTAAGGAAATTTTTCCTCTTATAAAAAGTATAGATTCCAAGAGTGACCTTTGAACTTATAAAGGAAAGTTAAAGTACAGTAGCACGCTAGAGAGAAACATAAAAGGAACACAGGTTACATAGTAATAGGGGGACAGAAATTAAAAGGTAAACATTACGTTGTAGTTATACAGGCAATCCCCGTTTGTCAGCGGTATCAGTTAACGGCATTTCGGTTTTACAACGCTTGGCTAACAACGTTGTTACCAGATTTTCAGCTCCGGTAACTGATTTTTGGCGCCAGTAAGTGGTTTATCGGCATCAATAGGCAGTTTATTGGCGTATAAGCAAATTTTGGCGCTTGTAAGTGGTTTATCGACATCAGTAAGCCGTTTATTGGGGCCGATCGGCAGCATCTTAAACGCCACTTATTACCATGAAATTCAATTCCATTATTTTCTTGGTTATCAATCATTTCACTGCACTGGAATTGACAAATGCTTTCATAGTTTTACCACCATTTCTGATCTATTGTTAAGTGATAAAATGGCCATATTAACTTCAAGAGAAACTACAAAGATACCATTGTGTTGTTATGCAGAGGAATTTTAATTCAGTGTTCAAGAACCTAAAGTCAGTGTAATCTTGCTGTCTTTATTACAATTTATATAATCTTGTTGTACAAGTAAAATGTTTTTTGAAATGAGTACCTACCACATTTTTCATTAATATACTTTGAGCAAGTTTGATGTTTAGCATGTGAATGTTGAGAGGTTTATAGTTTTTATGAAATAGTAGACGTTTGCCTCTTTGACAGGCAGTGGTCTTGCTACAGTAATTGTTTTCTTACATCCAAACAGACAGTAACTTAAGTGCAGTAAGATTCTTGAAGAAAAGTCAGATGTCATATGAAGCCATTACTCTTGTTAGGAACAGTTTGCTGTCTAACCTTGTTTTAAATTATTGAAACAAATCATAAAAATATAATGAAGTTTCCATTCGAGTTCAAGTATATTGGCCATTAAAGTTTCTTATGCTGAATTGCCCTGTTGCAAGCATGATTATCAGTGATGCATCTTCTTCTAGTACGAACTGTGTATATCCTCCAGGATGGTTTTTCTCAAGTATTCACTTGTCAGTGCTCTTGATTCAGGGTGACAAGGGGGCTAACAAGTTACGATACAGTTCCTGCATTAGTCTGTAGGCAACACTTCTGCAGTAGTTGTTTAGCTAGATTCGGCAGCTCTTTTGAAAGCACCTACAAGAAAGACTCTTAGTAACATTTTCCATCTTTGTACTTTATGTGGATCCATACAAAATTTACAGAAATTCTTTTCCCTAAATGTAGGCCTCTTGGGGGCTGTCCAACTAATCCTTTCCGCAGCTGCCTCAGGCTGTTTGATGCAGCTGATGATATGAAACAGTGAATGCAAGAAGTCACTAGAGTAAGAGATACTTACCAGAGAGGAATGCTCAGGACTCCTTTCTAAATACTGCATCATTGTGAGGCATCTATGATGAGTAAAACAAAAAGTTTTAGTTTTATGGGTCACAGAATTCCCTAAGGTTTTGTATGTTTTAACCCCATAAATTAGTTGCAGATTTTCCTGTTATTTTAGATCATAATTTAACATCAGTGATGTAATACAGAACTATACAGTACATTTGATATAATTTATTGCCAGACTAATTTATGGAAGTGTCTTTGTCAGATATCATTCGATGTTATGTGCACTTTTGTAGGTAAGATTTATTATAAAATTTGCTTGCGATAGGTCTTAACCTATTTTCCATTTATGAGACAAACGGGTGTTTGAGTGTAGTACTCATTCTTATTTGTAAAATGTCCTTATTATGAGAAGTCTCATCTTCCTAATACCATAAAAGTTGATCATCAACTTATATCTTTAAAATAAGGAGAATTTTCGTGAAGGTGACCTTTGTTAATTTAGTTGCTGAAGTGCAGCTTTGCAGTAATTTTCATAAATGAAAAACGAGCACTTACGGTTAAAGATTGAGATAGTATGACACTGAAGCTTCTTGTTTAATCATCCTCTTGCTATCTTGAGAAGAAACATACCTGAAGACGACAGAGAAAGAGAGTTTAGTGTGATGAGTTTTTTATGATTTCGATAGTTCTTGAGTATGGATTCAGATCTAAATGAATACTTAACTAGGTACAGTATATACATCTCAGTGTTGTATCTAATGTTGTTGTTACTGTGGTTATCTTTCAAGCAACAATACTCTTCTTACCTTGTATCGAGGAAATGATACTGATGTTGTTCGGTGCATGTTGTTTTGATGAATGAGCAATAGTCAATAGAAGTCAACTCTGTAGAGCAGACTCAAAGTTATACATTTTTAATGTCAAGATATGTGTACAGTATATTTTAAGGGGAACAGTGAGTATTTACAGTGAACAGGAAAACTATTGTTTTTTTTTGCAGTTAAACAACTTAGCTCAAATCTCATAGATAGAATTTGAATACATTTTATAAGTCACATTTTGACTTACGATGACTTTTACAGCTCAATAAATATTCAAGGGATGTTACATGGCAATACTCTTTTACAGTATTTATTTATGTTTGGTTTGTAAAAGTTGTATGATAAAATGGTTATGTTGCCTAGGTTTGATGACATAGGACTACTTTTAGTTTTATGAGGTTGGAAATTACGTTAAGTTAGCTATGAGGATACTCATATGCTTAAGAAATACTGCACTTGCCGTTTGAGGCTGGCATTATTTAGGAGTTAGCTTTAGGAGACACTAGAAGTCTTGCAAAATACTAGAGACAGCACAGTATTTCATTTCACAAACTTTGAAACTGGAAATTAAACAACAGCACAACCAGGTTTCCTGATCGTGTTCTAACAGGACAGATTTAAAGACACATTATGTTAAATGTAGATTATGTAAAACTGCAGCAATAGGTAATGACACTTACTGACATAAAAGACATTTGCTTTTAGTCTTAGGAAAATAGCTATGTACTTACATAGGATGCACACTGTATTAGTACGAAGCAACTGTAGCAAAAATATAATAAAATTACTGTTATAGTATTTATGTATGCAGATTCTGATACGCTAGCGAAAGCTTCCTCTTTTTGATGAAAATACAACATATCTTTTGTTCATGAAAATTTTGGCTTCTTGAATCTCAAAGGATTTCTTAATACTAGGTAATTACTTCATGTTGCTTTTGTTTAAATGTGGTGGAAATTTCTGGTTTTATTATACTGTATAGTTTTGTAACTTTGTTCTTGCATACAACTTTTTTGTGGTCCTTTACTGACATACTAATGTTGGAATTGAGATAAATTATAATTTTTTGGAATTGTTAGTTTCTGATTCCACTTTCATAATTTACTGTTATTTTTTAACCAACAACATCACTCCATATGTTTTCTGACTTACTTTTAGGTAATGCTTCTTCAAAGCTTATTACAATTTACAGTATCGCCATTAACTCAAAACACTTTTTCTAATTTTAAGAATTGTGCAAAATTCAATGTGATGTTTTCATAAAGTCCCAAAATAGAGTATTATCAGAAAGCATAGGCTTACCCTCACAAACGAGCAATTGTCACGAACACAAGATTTAATTTTATGTAATATAGATATACAAGAAGCGCTTGCATGTATTCAGGACATCTCGGAATACTTTATAATGATTTTATGTACAAGGAAAATTTGAATGTGGATAAGAATAATTCACAAGTATCAGCCAACAATAATATTCTGCTTGCTTAATTTTTGGACATTGGACCACTCAAAGGAAATTTGCCACTGCAGGTGAAAAGCATAGCTATCCTAGACATTTTTACTCTCAAGATTTCGCTTGTGTCAGTTGTGCATTTTTAGAGTAGATGGAACTTTATCCTAAAGAAAGGAATATTGTGATGTTAACATTGTTTTATATATTGCCTTCAGTAATTGATGTTCTGAAAAAAATTACAAACTATTGATTGACCATCTATATATTGTTTGTACAACATTAAATTTTAAATATTCCAGTTTAAAAAACCAGACTTGTCGGTGATCTGTGGCCATGTTCATCCAACTGACAGTGACGTCGCTCAGAGCTCCTTGCTTTTATATATTGCTAATGTTCATTGTATTAAAAGAACTATTATTAATTTTGGTCTACCTAAACCTCCTTCAGCATTAGGACTGAAGTATTGATAGAGGATTTCAGTTTGTTAATAGTAAATGAGTTAGACATTGTTGAATGTGACCATAACAGTATATGGTTTGATCTCATATCATCTGATTGCATTAGTTTTTATTTAAATTAACAGTCACTTAGGACAAAGAATTTTGAATTTTGAACCTTTCGGATAAGTAACAAAACCCATTAAGTAACAAAGACCCTAAATTATAGCCTGCATTTGAAAATTTTCCAGATACCTTACAACTAACAACAATTCCTTATACAGTAGTTCCTAACCTAAATGAACATAATTTAAACTTAACATTTAAGAGATATACGGCCTATAAAACTATATCAGAACCAAAATGGTAGCGTAGGAAAAAACAATCATGATATGGTAGCTGGTAAGGAGAGTACAGTAGTCTGCTAAACTGAGGTCCGTCAAGTTGAGATGTTGCTGTACAGTACCTTTTAATGCATCGACACTGGCAAGTTTGTGTTTTGGAATTTTTTTTGAAATTGGTCTGTAATTTGACATCTATGTGAAAACACCCTGTACCTCTTCAAACTTAAAAGTGTAGTGAAATCTTTCAATTGAAATTCTGGCCTTAAATGTGACCTTCAAGCTACAAAACTATTCTAAGGAATTTGTAAAATTTACAATCCCCATTGGTGTAAAGGTGTTGATTTTCATTCATAGTGGAGGATTTTGTTTTGTAGAAAGAACAGTTCCTAAATTGCATTCAGTTCCTGTTAATACTTGTGATTTGAAGAGTTGGTCCTATCACATGGTAGTAGGAGTTAGACTGTTAAAAGTATGATATTTGATTTTTGTGTTGTATTAAAGTAGGTTGAACTGTTTACTTATTGTTTATCATTTTAGTTAGTCAAACCTGATGATTCAGTTAATTTTGTTTGTTCAGCCCATTAGCATGTTTAGACTCCTTTGATAAGTTCATCTTTCTATGGTCAGGTTGGTAGTTTTAGTAGCAGTTCATTGATAGGATGTTGTATTCTAACGACCTGTGCTAAGATTTGGTAAAACAGAGCAAGTTTATTTCTATCTGGTGCCTGAGATAGACACAGCTTTCCAATATAAAGCCTCTATTATGGAAGCTGCTTTGTAGAACTGGAAAGTTCTGTGCAATGAAATGTCATTGCAGAAGACCAACACTGTTATGGGAAAAGTACAATAGTAATATTTTTCATTTGTTCATCCAGGTGTATTGTAAGCTTTCTTATCTTAATTGACAAAAACTATAGACTCCCTTCGCCATGTGATAGCATCATCAGTCACTGTGAAATGTGTCTTGGGTCTGTTGAAGATTATCCAAACATTTCTTAGTCCTTCAATGGTAGCATTTTCAAATTTTGAAATCTCTTCTATAAAACTGTCTGCTAAACTTTCCAAAAGATCTAGATTAATTCTGTAGAAGATAAGAAAACTTATTGTTTTTGTTATGTGTATTTTGATGGTTAAAATTCCACATTTATATCAGTAGTAATAGTTACTGTTCTCATCAAATAAAACTTACTTGAAGTAACCCCTTTTCAGTCATATTACCTTTCTATACTAACAGCGATCCAGAGAAAAACATAAAGAAACAGCTACCACAACTTTGGTGCACTCGTGAACATTAGCCAAAGGGAAGTTAATTTTACTCGCATTTCTTATACTAGTACTGTAACTAGTGGAGTGACTTATGTAGCTTTTTACCAGCATAGTTTCCATTTGAACAATTCATGAGAAAAATGCCTTTTTCCTAAAAGAACAGTTCTTATGCATTTTATCTTGGTGGCATGAAATTGACTTCTCATTGTAGCCTTTTTTTTTATTTCTTTTCACAGTAATGGTATACTGTAATGCCAAGTAGAATAGAAGGCTTTGTTTTATTTTTTTTTAATACTGTTAACTTGTGAAAGTTGTTTGAAATCGCCTTAACTTCCTTTTTTTTTTTTTTTTTTTTTTGAGTTTTCCAAATGTATAAGAGTTACAGGACGTTTTGTGTGGTTCCTGGTAGTTTAGGCTTTCACACTGTTGAGGTAAGTTAGTTTGTACTTGATCGTACAGTTCGCAAATCTCTTATTTTACTCTTTGTTAAGTGCTTGTATTGTGAAAGGTTAATAGGGGGAAAAGTGTCATTTTTGGATGAAACAGACTGTGCTTAATTCTCTTCAGGAAACAGACTGTGCATAAGTCTCTTCAGGTGAATATCCTCAAAGATATGGAGAGCCTTTTACTCACTTTATCATTAACAAAAATTTATTTCTTGCCAGCTGAGCTAGTGAGCAGGTCTGCTTGGTCAGCGATTTTGAGTTTTCTTCTCGTATGCATTCATTATTTAAACTAAATTACCACGCCTTGCTTCTTTCTTGTTCCTTTTGATAGTGTACAAATAGACAAGCAGTGTTGTATGCAATCTGTGAGACTTATTTGTTTGGTGAGAAAAGGTTGGATGTAAGGTTTTGCGAACAGTTTTCACAATGTCATACTTGATGAGATATTGGTTGCATGTGACAGGTGCCCCCTAGCAACCCCCCCCACACTCTAACAGGCTCAGCACTTTGCTGTATAGTGGTAGAGCTTGCTTGGTAAAAAGAAGAACTGTGTGATGGCTGTAAGCAGATTTTTTTTCTACACAAGCAGGCTCTTCCATAGTGTCAAGGCCAGTTTTGGGTACCCTGGCAGAGACCAGACCTCTTGTTTTATACATACACAGGCAGTCCCCGGTTATCGGCAGGGGTTTCGTTCTGAGGGTGCGATGATAACCGAGAATCAACAATTTTCGGAGCTTATTGGCACTGAAAAGCGCCGATTTTCGGTTATCGACACCTCTGTTAGGTATGTATCGGTGCCGATAAGTGGAAATCGGTGATTTTCAGTGCCGAAAATTGCTGATTTTCGTCGCTAGACAAGCGCCATAAAACTGGATCGCCGTTAACCGGGGACTGCCTGTATACAGTATTCTGTTTTCTCTCTTCCTATTCTTTGTCTCCACTGCTGTGCCACTGATAGCTACTTCCAGGACAGCATTCAGATTTAGATCATACGCTGGTTTCAGTGGAGGTTGGCGTTGAAGTCATGCCCGTGATCGGACTTTTTGTCGTCGGACATTTCGTCGCTGAACATTTCGTTGGCGGATATTTCGTTCCACAAACCTTTCATCGTTGGACATTTCATCGAATGGAGATTTCGTCGAACAAATATTTCGTCGTTGGACATTTTGTCAAGTGGAAGTTTCGTTTAAGGCTGTCTGTTTCATCTGTGCATCTCCCAACTAACTATTTTATAGTGCTTTTACTAACTCTTAGCAAACTACCACTTACAACTTGGTCTGTTTTAACTTTTTTCACTTTATGGGTTTCTTTTTAAAGGAACTTTTATTATCAGGTAAAAATAAGACTTATTAAATAAAACCATTAAAGATTTTAATTTTGGGGGAATAACTGTGCTTTCATTGGAATATAATATACTTCTTCTTCTTTATCTTCAGCTTTTCCCATCTTTATATGGGGTCGCTGTCATTGGAATATAATATACATTTATTCAAATTATGGTAAAACTTACAAATTGTAAAACTTATAAATTATATGCAGTGGCTTTCAAGTACCGCAGTCTATCTAAGTTTTCTTAGTCATCTGAGAGCTTTTTTAACCTTTTATTAACAATTGTATAGAACAGTATATATCTTTTTAGTAACTCTAGGCATAATACTGCATAAAGCCTGTTGTATGGTTAGTTCTCAATCATTTTGTTCTTTTTTGAGTTTTGTTATAAGGCGAGATAAGTTTGGATGAATGGTTGATAGTCATAGTTGAAATACACGGTGCCAGCCTTCAAGAGAATTATTTGTGTGTGGTATTCCCACCAAGGTTTTTCTCTTACATTCCACATGGAGATATCAAATTGTGGGCTTCGTCACCTTCCCCTTTGTACAGCGCCCAAACAAAAACTCTCAAAGTAGATGAGAAATTCTCCTAAGACGTTAACTGTATCCTCATCTAAAGAAGCCATCAATTCATTAAATATGGTTTGACATCCTACTTTGAAATGTCAAGGCTGCAATGTTTTTGATTAGGAAAGCATTCATTGGATGAGTATACAGTACCGGTTTTGCAGGCCGCAGTGCTGAATCTTTCTCCGAAGGCGCTGACCGATGTGGGAAAAACATCTAGATGTATGAGTATAGTATCAGGGAAATTTTTTCTATGATACTTATTGCAGCTTTTTCAAAATCAACACTTATTGAAATAGGCCCCATAGCACACATTTCTTTAAGTTTAGAAAATATCGTATCATATGTTTCTTGATGTTTTCAACAGTAAAGCCTGAAATTAAGCACTAATAGGAAAAACAAATAAATAAAAACAAGGTGATAATGCTGATATCTTAGAAGAAATCATAATTTAAGGGATGGAATCCTAATTCAAAAGGGACATTATATTCTCGGTTTCATTAAATTTTTCAAATATACCTACTAGGAAGTAATTGCATTAGCAAATATGATAGAAAGAGTCTACAAAATATTCAATGAAAAGTCACTCAGTTCGTATGCACCACCATAATAAAAATCCATGACAGTGCTGATGAGCCAAACCTTTGGGAGAAGAATTATAAATAAACTTTGAGAAACAGATGAGTGGGCACTGTCCTCCACCATTACTAGACAAGGGGAGAGAAGACCTAAGCATAAAATCGAACTCAGAACGCTTGAAATCAAAATCTAAGGCCCAGCTGTTTTTGACTTCAGCTGGATACCAGTTTCTGAAGATATTTTTTTGTTAATGTTTGCAAATAAATACAAGTATATCCAACTTTTATTTAATAATGGTAGAAGAATGGTTCCATGGTGGCCAAGGAATTATTTGTATTCATCAAGGTTCGGTTAAATTGTTAGAAAAAAAAATTTAGTAATCTCTCAAAGCCTTAAAATTTAAGTGGTTATACAATAATAAGAGTAATAGAGTTAACATTTGCAGCTAAACATTAAACTGATTTGTGATAAACTATTAAAAAGGAAAGAAATAATAATCTTAATACTCACCACAGTTTTGAGTATTACTTTGTAGGAAAATTAATGCATAGCACATACGACCTTCAGGACAAGCATGACTTGTATTGTACAACGAGTTCACGATCCAGATTGAATATCCTTAGAAAACTTTATTATTTCAATAACAAGTTGTTTTTCTGCAAAACCATTAATCATATAAAGCCTTGCTCTGTGCAAATGATTTCAGAGATTTGCTAACGATTTCCAATACTGTATGCATGAACTTGATAAGGTTTCAAGGATGAAAGACCCCACTGTGCATGCCTATGTACCAGCACACCAGAAGTCATTCCACATCAGTGTTCTGTGCCAGCCTCAGTTAAGATGAGAGAGGAATGGCTAACAGCCCCAAAACTGTATGATAATGGGTTTGTGGAAAAACTTGTTTTATAGTAAAAATACTGATTTTACGATCCCACTAATCGTAAATAGCGTGAATTGCCATTTAGGAGGAAGACAAAGCCAGAGGCACTTGAAAAAGAGACCATAACACAAGAAGTCTGGATGCTGAGTAATAGTTGTAAATTGAGTAACAGTTGTAAAATAGGTTCCTCCTTAAAGCTGTGGATTTGAAATGTAAATTAGCAATTCCAAAGAAAGGGCAGTCACCACGTATGTAAGGCTTGACTCCAGACACTCCAAGAAATACAAGGCCCCCCCATGTGTGACAGATACATGAGGGATGAAGATCATGATGAAGATGATTGGCCTGTATCCCTACCAAACTGTAGAATGTGGCCTGCCACAATGATCATCCCAGTGAATAAACATTAGTAACATCTCGTAAATAAAATCTTGCAGGTGTTTTGACAGTGCCAAGTGCCTTCTCTAAGTAATGATCCCATAATCCTGTGAAAGACAAAGAATTCTATATTGTTAAAGTATATTGTATGATAAGATAAAACTACTTAGTATTTCAGATTGTGATCCCCACACAGTTTCTGTGGGATTGTGTAAAACCTGACAGGTACAGTGAACAGTAGTGTGTAAGTAGCGTAAAGTCAAGCAGCAATTCAAGGGGACAGAGTGCACAAAATAACACCTTTAGAAGAGGACAAGAAAAATAACCTTAAAGCACAGGTCTAAATTCAAGTTGCAAATAAGAACTGGATCATTATTCAATTGAAGCCCTTGGTATATGTTTCTTTCAAGACAAATGGTATGCTGACCACCTTCCCAGTATCCCCATGGAGCTTGTTGCGTTCCTTTTGAATCCAAAGGACCTGCTCAGATGAGAATTACATTTATGTACTTCACCTTGTGAGCATACCACCTTCCTAATAGTATGTGGAGCCAGTTCAAAAATGTTGTTCTTCCAGGAAGTGCTCCAGTTTACTCCTAAACTCAAAGTGATGAACTGCAGTTCAGTTTCTAAATCAAATACAGTGTTGTAAAACAGAAGGAGTGAGATAAATAAGTAGGAAGGAAATTCGTTTTGGAAGCTTCAATGATAACTATACTCTGTCTTACCAATCCAGAGATACTTTCATATGCATCAGTAGCTTCAAACAAGCGAGAGTGATGATTACTCTGGTTAGAGGTGATAGGTAAAGGATAATGCTTTATGAAGAGTAGAATTATTTACACATGAATGGGAAGGACAAGAGGAAGTGTGAAGGATATCATTGGTATGAAGAAGAAAATGGATTAAATGGAGAACAGACCCCAAGATATACCACCAGACATAGAGAAAGGTTAGATGATTACTGTCTCTGTGATGTAGAGTAAGCAGATTATCACTCACCTGTTTAAGTTAATATGTTGGTGATCTACACAGGATTGTTGAAACTATTGATGGAGAGTTTGTAGATAAGTACTGTACTACACTGAGATATGTTTGGTGGACAGTAGGTGGATGATCCATCATACACAGAAGATATGTGATTTTGAATCGCGCCTTACAATTCGTACTCAATTTCACTTGTGCTTCATCTTCAAGAGTTACCAGTTTCCTAAATTTTTTAAGTGCAGTAGTACTGGAGCCTTTTATCATCATGTTAATGGACAGACTTGACATTTAACTTTACTTTGTACATGTCTTCTTCATGAGCTCTTTCTATGGGGATTAGCTGCATCTGTAGAATTGTGTGCATTAATATTTTGAAAACAAACCTTGTACAGAAGTGGTCGAACTGGTAAAATGCTTCTGTGGAACAGTATCCCCGAGGATGTTGTGCAGTTGGAACCTCAAAAGTTCAAATGAAGATGCAATGCGTTACTAGCCTGATTCAATTTTCCTATTAAGTTGTTAATTTATTTTTTCTTCTGTTAATAACTGATTCTTCTTTCTGTATTTCCAATTACCTTCTGTTATTTCAAATGAACACTGTATATTCTTGGGAAGCTTGAATTTCAAGTCAGTGGTCCCTGTGGGCATGTTCCTTATGAATAGGGCTCATCTTCTGAATAATAATAATAATAATAATTTACTGTAATAATAATACAGGTAGTCTCCGGTTATTGGCGGGGTTCCATTCCAACAGCTTGACAATAAGTGAAAATCACTGATAACTGAAAATCTGCGATTTTCAGCATTTATCGACACCAATACCCAATTATCGGTGCTGATAAGTGGAAATCAGCGTCGAAAATAACTGATTTTTGTCGGTAGACAAGTTCCGAGAAGCCGGACCGGCGATAACCGCACCCACCAATAACCGGGGATTGCCAGCAACAATAATAATAATATGATAATAATAATAATAATAATTGTTGAATAAAATGGCTGCATTTTGCAAATTGATTTTATACTGAGTTTTCTCAATTCTTCTAATAAGTTGCTTTTCCTGCACATCAGTATTGGTCAATAACTGTTCAATGTCCATATTTCGATGGTTGAAACAGCTTATTTCTTATAGCAGAAATTCTTTATTTTAAAGCATTACAGCAGGTTACTGAAACCTGGGATGTAAATTCATAGATTTTCTGGATGGTATTTTTGGTGGTATTTCTTCTTTTTTCTTTTTCTGACGTCTGTCTGGTATTTTTAGTACTTTTTCTGTCGACATGTTTCAACCAGGTCGATGGTCATCTTCTGGATGTTGGGATGAGTCTGGAGAAACGGGGTGGCCTTGGCAGTGTATATAGTGGGTCTCAGATCAGGTAGATTTTTTACTGGCTGCCTGAGGCGATTCTCCTCAAGATGAGACTTCGCACGAGGAGAATCGCTTCAGGCAGCCAGTGAAAAATCGACCTGATCTGAGACCCCCTATATATACCATCACGAGCGTCCTGTGTCTCCAGACTTGTCCCAACATCCAGAAGATGACCATTGAGCTGGCTGAAACATGTCGACAGAAAAAGTACTAAAAATACCAGACAGATGTCAGAAAAAGAAAAAAGAAGAAATACCACCGAAAATACCATCAGGAAAATCTACGAATTTACATAGCAGGTTTCAGTAACCTGCTGTAATGCTTTAAAATAAAGAATTTTTGCTATGAGAAATATGCTGTTTCATCCATCAAAATATGAACATTGGTCAATTACGGTACTGACCAATATTGATGTGCAGGAAAAGCAAATTATTAGAAGAATTGAGAAAACTCAGTATAAAATCAATTACCAAAATGCAGCCATTTTATTCAACAAAACTTGCCTCAAAGAAGGTCTTCTTCCTTAGAATAATAATAATAATAATCTTGAGTGCAGGAAGACATTTCAGATAATTATTTCTGAGTTTATTAAAGTTGAGCCAGTTTTTCTATTGAAAAACTGTAAGAATTCAAGCACACTTGATTCTTTCAGAGGACATCAGTTGATTTCAATTTACGCGATGATTATTTTAATTTCTGTTAGTTATTACAAACAGCTGGCATTGCAGATTTTCACGTGTCTCTATTTCTCTGTAGTTTAACTTGGATTCCTCTCTTTTCAGTGATATCAATACTTCTGTTTCCACTTTCCATGCATTAAGTATCCTTTGATGAACGCATCTCTGCACTAAAGTTGGTCCTTTTTCGGATTGTTTATGACTTAGGTAGTGTATATACTGTACGTATATATAACTTGGAAATCTTGAACACTGCAAGTTTGTGTGGAATATAAATGTAAGTTTACCTTCATTCAATTTTTTGTGTGGGCTTTTTCACTTACATTTTACTTACCAAATTTCTTTGTGTGTTTGTGTGTTGCAGTCGTGAGTTTTAAAAATTCATTTTTGCAGTGGACTTTTAGTAATTATTTTGAAGTAGACCCAAATAATCTATGAACTAGTTCCTGCTCAAATGTTGTGGTGTCTTAACTGCTTCTTGAATATGGTTTTCTATCTCTTCGAAGATGACTGTCTGCAAATACAGTACAAGTTTAAATACTGGTATACCGTGTCATACAGAGGCACAGGTACAAGCATATGGAACCATTTGAATATGATGAGAAAGTCTATTTGTTGAAAAAGGGGCTTACTAGCACTGATAATTTTGTTCTTTATGTTTTATATATGGAAGAGATCAGTAATTACAAGATAAATACAGAATCAAATGATCAGAGCCAACATTTTTCTTAGTGAATAAAGTTTTGAGCATTTTGAAATTAGAGTAAATCATTTAAGTTTTCTTTTCTAAAAGTGTTCTGTAATATATTGGAAAGAAGTCACCGAATATTAGCATAACTGGCCAGTCACTCTAGGTAGGCTTTATGCCAGTTTTTTACCCTTGCATTTTGTGTCGTTTTTGAAATTGGCATTTTTGTCTCGTATCCAAGACTACATCTATCTTGTTTTAAGCATATTACTGCATTTAATGTTTTTGTCTGTATTCTATATATGTTCCTTTGCAACATATTGTTCAGTCTTAGTTTCAAAGTGAATGTTTAGAATATGTTTGAGAAAAACTAGGTGCAACTTGTGATTCTTGAAAATACATACTCTATACAGTACTACTGTTATGTGAATAGTTATGTCCGTGCCTAGGGCCACTTTTGATTAGATTCCAAATCTTTGGCTCCTTGAGGCTAGGTTTCTTTGTATGAATCATCTTAACTGGCAGCAGTTTAGGTATCCAAACAGTGGTAACTGCCAATTTTCTCTAATTTAATTGAAGGCTCATGATGCTGAACGAGTGGCCTCATTGGGAGGGAATCTTTGCTCAGTTGCTTCATTGGCTCTTAATGTCATTAATTTCTGAGTGTGACACATTCATGTTGCGGCTAAGAGTAATTACAGTACCTGTTCCATTTTCTTTATTTCAGTGCAGCGACATCTACCTTTCCTTTTTCCTTAATTTGATACTGATATTTGCCTGTCATTTACAGTACTTATAATATTTGTCTTGGCATACTGTCTTTTCTGTCAAAGAACCTCCAGCTACTATCATGGTTTAGCTTCTGTATTTAGAGGCTTGGAATTGCATAAAATGTACTGTATTTCCCAGTTGCTTGTGAAGGACTTCTTGTATATTGTGCTCCTTTTGTTTAAGACAAAAATCCAAATACAGTCACATTCTGCTGGCGTGTGCTTATGCTTCACTTAAAAAAATTATGTGTAGACAAATCTGTTTGTTACAAATCAGCCTGCTTTGTCTTTCAGCCCCCTTCAGAAGCTGTTTCTCAATTTCTTTTCATCCTGTGTTATGCTATTAACGCAGGTCTGTGTATTTTGGAATGGGGTAGACAAAAATTGCATTATTTTAATGTTTCACAGCTAAAATATTGAAGCCCTGTGACCTGTCAGTATTTTTGTTTTTGAGGCAATTGGCCATTGCATTCTGAAGGATATTCCATAATCCGGGAGAGTTTCAGCGTTCATCATGTCACTGCAAGTGCTATAGGAAAAGTTTTATGTTGTACAGCACCCAGAAAATTGTTTTCACTCGGCAGGATCTTTGAATGTGAAAATGATGTGTGATTTGATGCTGTATGGATTGTATGGATGCTAGATTTTAGAACATCAATTTTTCAGAGATGTCCAGGTGTGCTTACTGTGAGTTAACAAGGTTTAAAAAATAATTCATTAAGTTTATGTACTTTACAATATAGTAAGCCTTACATACAGCTACTGAGTAATTGTACCAGTTTTTACAAGCTGTACCAGTTCTTGGCCAGCTGCAATTTTGTCTTAAGTGATTTTATTCCACAATCATGCACTTGAAGTGGTTTATTTTACAAGTGACCTAAATTACAACACTCCTGAGAATTTCGTGGTCTTTCGTTGAATTGAATGCAAACTCAGCACCTGCTGCTTCTGCTACTTTGAAGTCATAAGAATGGTTCATTTTCATCTCTCTAAATAATCATCTTTTCAGGCACCGAACAATTTTATTTTGAGCACATATTTATAATGGTATGCACAGCCTCCCAGATGCTCTTATATAAACACTTTCTGTTTCCTGTTCCATTCAGATTTATTTTCTTTCACGTGTCTAAACTGATGTGGTTTGCTAAAACATGTGATTTTTAATATATTAAGCAGCACTAATATTCTTTTCAGTCTGATAACCTAAGTGACACCTGGAGCCTGATGTTGAATGAATAATAAGCTAAGTCTCAGGGAGCACTGTTTGTGGTGCAGAGTAATTGAATTAGTACTCCAAATTTAAATGTGCACCTGTGATACCACAGGCTTTTGTGATGTGTGTAGCTTTCAGAAATACTGTACCTTTTACAGATTCAATAGTACAGCTTTTCTTTGTGAATTTTTTCAGTGTCTGAGGGATTAAGACTAAAGGCTTTGTGATCACAGCATTTTTCACTCACTCTTGCATTCAAGGAATGAGATGCACTTGCCTGTAAAGGTCAACTTGCATCAGTGTTAGAAAAATACTTTATAGTCACGATGAATGATCAGCTAACCATGGAAAGGAATGACTGTTCACCCTGTCTTTATGGCAAAAAAACACTGCTGATGTTTATGAACTGAAGTAGTAAAGTGGAAAATGAAATTGAACACCTTTGTTGCACTTTCTAAACACTGATTTACACATGCAATGCAATTTTTCAAAAGATATTCCACAGCATTTTCATATAGTTCAGTTTCTAGTAATTAATAAACCAATTACTCTAATGGTACTTGCTTAACCAGCTTCCGACCATCCAGTTATTATATCTGGAGTTCCTTTCGGGAATTGATAATCTTGACAGATAGTACTCTAGATCTATGACAGTGGTACTGCAAACTTGTTTTGCTACTTCTATGTGGTTCTTCTTAGGCATTTTAGAGTGAGGTAAGATGCTTTAGCTAATAAGAGATAGCTATCCCAGTAACTCACAAAGTTTACACCTGTAATCAGCTGTCATGCTCATTTCTATAACTTTTGTTTATATTTATATATTAAAGTTCTTTAGACTGATGCAATTAGGTTTCCTTGTGATGCAAGATAGTTTAGTAATTATCCATATATATATTTCCTTCCTCAGCAGTAAGTTTTTCAACTTCTAATGGTATTACAGTAAACCCACCCCCGCATTCGCGGGGGATGCATACCGCACCCCCCAAATAGCTAAAATCTGCCTGTTTTGATAGTTTAAACACGAAAAAACCCTCTAAAATGCTTATACCTGAATATTTTAATAGTTTTATCACAAAAAGTTCATTTAGTCATGAAAATTATATGAAAATACAGTAATTATAGTCTGTTTAACATTCTAAGGTCGCTGGGGTGGGGCCAGGAAAAGAATACAGCAGTTTCAAACGCCTCGTTGTTTTAAAAGTTTTGCCCTGTTAGTGCTTGTTCAAGTGAAATTTAAAAAAAAATGTTATTCATTTAAAGATAACATCGAAACATATTAGGCTTGACATATTTGCAGTACAAGCCTAAATCATCTTCATAAAAACAAAGAGACATGGCATTATTTTTGGCCGCCGCTGCCAAACGGTGGTCACCTCAAGCAGCCAGTCACTGGACAGTATTGATAGCCCAAGGGATAGCCAAAGTGGATCAAATCTCCCCACAGCCAACATCTTTTCTCCCAGGTCAAGTAAACTGTTTATAACATTTTAAAATGTTTCATATTAAGGAAACAAGGGTGCCCTGTACTGTCATTGGGTCTGCTATTAGGCAGGAAGTATTTTCTTAATACAAGCCTTTGTTCAGGTGCTATTCTAAGCTCATGATCTTAGACGGTGACCACTTACATTATTTTCATTACATGAACTTAGAGGACCTTACTTATGTTCAGGGTAGAATTCTCCTAGTTTTCAACGTTTCTATTTAAGTCTTTAATAGCATAAGAATGATGTTTATTTCTCTGTTACTATTTCACCGGTGACACGGGACCCCGATCCAGAAAAAGGATTTTGACAAAGGAAAATCTATTTCTGGAGGGGCCCGTGTCACCCGGTGACCCACCCCTGTTTTTCATTCTCTCCCTCCCTTGATAAACTTCATTCTAGTGAGGTGGGTGCTAACATGGAATGCGGCAGTGTTGCCTTGTATACAGTCCAGCATGGGCTTGTATCGCACCTCTCGTTGGGGACTTTTGACATTGGGAATCTCTATAGGATAAGGTTCCGTGTTTTTGTAGTTCATTTTTCCATACACGACTCCATCTAGTGGAGCTCACTCTGGGGGTAGTAACTCCAGCATTCCATTTAGCTTTCTCTGGTATCTAGGGAATTACCTAGAAATAAGTGCTGAATGGACTATTTCACCGGGTGACACGGGCCCTTTTAAATAGATTTTTCCTTTGTCAAAATCCTTTATTTTTCTCTCCTAAATGATCAGTAGCTTATTTAACCAGCAGAGGCACTGAAAAAATACAGTTATGTAACCATAAACAAATGCTAATATGTAATATGGACAATAATCAAATGGTTTGAAAAGCCATTCCTGCTTTTAAGAGTGTTAATGCATTAAACACATTATGGTATTATTATAAGAACTATGATTATTATTTCCAAAAGCACACAAAGAAAGGAAAATCATTAAGAACAACCAAAAATTACTCGTTATTTCTTTAGAAAACGAAGTACAGTAAATGCCAGAACTCGGGTAAAGACATAAACAAGGGATTAACCTCGAGGTTGAGATTTAAAAGGATAAATAGATCTGGCAACGCTGTATTCTTTTCCTGGCCCCACCCTAGCGATCTTAGAATGTTGAACAGACTATAGTGAATATTTCTCAGTGAAAAATACTGCGAATGGGCGAATTTTCCACGAATAATGTGTACAGTATATACGTTTACCACAGAGAAATCGGCAAATAGGTGAGTCCACGAATAGTGAGACCGCGAATATGGGGGGTTTACTGTATAGATTACCTGTGCAATTCTTGTCCTCTAATTAAGCTATCTATAGATTTTACAAAGTCTCATAAGTCTGATTTCTTGAAGCAATTTATTGTGACTTCTTTTATTTACTCGGGTTTTTGTCTCACATTCGTTTTTGAGGATGTGATAGGTTTTTGTCAGGTCCATAGTGGTAAGCTATTAGGGAACTGTCCCTACATAGATCTTCTTACTGTCAGGTCATTTTGTTTCCCAATTGTAGACATAGTACGAGTCTAGAAATTTGGATTTTCTCCCAAGACCACTTGCCCTAAGTACTTTTGGAAGCCCTCGTTCACATAAGGGTTGTCCCACCACATGTATTGATTTCTGTTAAGTAGGAAATTTCTTATCAGGTAAGATACAGGTCCTTATAGAGCTATTACTTGGGGATCTGAAGCTGATAGAGCAGTGGGGATAGGCCAGAGGTGATGTTCAGTAATTATTAGATAAGGAACCTCAAGTGACATTATTCTTAATTTAGGAAGACAGAATCTACTTTGGGAAGGAGGAGTTTTATATTCCTTTTCTTTCATATTTCGAAGCTTTCAGCCAAAAGTCTGTCCGAAAATATTAGGAATTAAACATGCTGAGAGATCTTTATGGCCATTAACATGCACACGTACACAAAACTGGTTACAAATGTAGACCTTCTCTCCTCTTACTAATTGACTGGACTAAGTGCCATGGCCAGGCTTCCCTTTGAGAACAGCACAGCTTGTTTTTGTCCTTGGTATCGTTTGCTAATGATGTTACATGTGACACTAGTATCTTGTTAAAAGATTAACCTTTTATTATAGTGAAAACTAAATAATTATCATAGGTATAGAGAGTTGTCCAATATTAGGCAGAGCGTTTGTCAGTGTTCATGAGTGCCAGTACTCCAGTAAGAGGAACAAAAGACTTCTCCCACCAACTGAACTATGTGATAGTGTGGAACCTTAACAAAATGTGGATGTTGCTCTGCAAAGAAGCTCATAACACGCACTATTTCTTGAGTAAAAGTTTTGATCCCAGAAAGGGGTTAGTGCCATCAGCGCACCTCACGTGGTGCACTGTAGGCATTACTTAAGGGTCTTTGCAGCATCCCTTGGGCCTCTAGTTGCAATCCCTCATTTCTTTTACTTTACCTCCGTTCATATACTCTTTCTTCCATCTTCCCTTCGACCCTCTCTAAAAATTGTTTCCTAATCAACTGCTAGGTTTTGCCTTATTACACCTTTCAAATCTTCTTACTGTCAATTTCCCTTTCAGTGCTGAATGACATCATAGGTCCCATTGCTAGGGCCTTTGACCTAAATTCTATATTCTGTTCTGTTCTAAAAGTTTTTGGTAGATTACAGAACAGGATCTCTTCCAACAGTGGTTGAATTCATGATTACCATTGTTGAGTGGAAGGAAACCAACAAGTGGGCAGTATTCTAATAGATAGAACAAAATACTGTATACTGTATAAAGCATGTAGCATCAGTTCTGTCATTTATGAAAAACAGGAAGCCTTACAGACATTGGCTAGTTTTCTAGTAGCATTAGATAATGGATTTGTCAGCTGGTGCAAAACAGAAGCCTCTGAGCTGGAGGTAATACCAGTAACCTATAATAATTATTTGTTTGTATTTTGATAGAAACATCGCACTTACAATATCCTATTTTTCTGTGCTGTGTGTTTTTACAGTGAAATAGATAGAATTAAATTCACGCTACGTCATAATTTTTAAATTGAATAATTTCTGTGATTTACCAGCAAAGAAAATGCAGGATCATTCAGTCGAAAACTCAAGAGCTAGTGTTATTATTAAAGGCAAGGTTGCATCTTGCCTTCTCAGCCAAAGCCTTATCACTTGAGTTAACTTTGCATCAAATATATGAACCAATTAGTGGCCAGTGTTGTTGTGATGCCAGTGTCTGTTTAAAAATCAGTCAGTACAGTAAATCTATTAGTGATTGTTGCTGTGAGCCTCACCTGTGTTGGTGTAACCTATTGCTCAGTGCTGTATAATGATTTCCTGATGAGAAGGGACAGGGCTGTTGTTTAACATTTTTAAAAAATCAGTGGTGATGTGATGGAATATCTCTGAGGGTGCATGTTTTAACAGCAAATGTGTCAGATATACCTCTTTCAGGAATCGTCACCTTTGAGATGCATTTAATTTCAAATTCCAGCTTCAGATATTTAAGCCCTTGGGTGAAAGTACACTTTCATATTTCTTACTGCAACTTGCAAATGCTACCACTCATTTGTTGCAGTTCTTGCCCTCAACACTACACAGTTCTTGTCTGCAACTCTACACAGGACATGAATTTCCTACTTCAGTCCATTATTCTGCCCTGGTAAATTACAAAGGAGCATGGCTAAATGTTTTACAGTTTTACCTTAAAATAAATGAACTGTTATTTTATAAGGAAACTGGAAGTGCCTTCCAGCATAATAGAGGCATTTAATAGCAAAATGAGGAAGAACTACAATAAATGAAGTGGGGGATTTTTTTCCCTGTTCGTATGCAGCATAGCTTGGTAGCCCATCAAAAGTTTAGGTTAGTTTGAAATGCCCAACTCTTGTAGAAGTAGCATATGCAATATTGATTTTCAGCAGTTTGGTATTCATCATTCAGACCATGAAATCAAGGGTATGAGCAGTAGTTCACCAAAATCCAAGAACAGATAGTGTACAGGGAAGATTGATCATCAAAAGTGGATATGCAAGGTAGAAACCTAACAATCAGACCAAAAGAATGGAAAAGTGTGCAGAGTTAGTGAGTAGTTTTTGGAATGAGTAAAGCTCTCGTGGCTCCCCATACTGCACCATTCAGAGTACTGCACACTTCTTGAGCTCACAAAGAGATATAAAAGGGTCCCGTAACCCTGAATAAGAAGTGAGAGGAGCAAGTTCCTATGTGAAAGTGTAGGTACAAAGGGGGATAGATGGCCATAATGCTTAGTAATCCCAGGCTACCCTCCACTTTTTTGGTCAAGTTCAAGTATATACAGTACTTTACAAGATATTTAATTGCCTAAAGACTCATAAAAAGCAAAGGCAGATGAAATTAAGGTCATAAAATAGAGCATAGCTCATGCAGAGTTGAATCCCAGACAAGAGGTTCTGATTTAGAGATGACAATTTTGCACCAGGGAGTTTGGCAAATAAACTGACCTACCCTAACAGTCATAAAATGCATTGGGGCAAAAAAAAAAAAACAGTGCATGGAAAAAAGTGTTTCATGTAGCATGACAGCATAATACACATGTGGAAAGCTATCCCATCTCATGAAATAAATCCTAATGTTGATTTGTCCTCAGAACACTGTTGAAGGGTACTCACTGATACCTTTTCCAAAATGCTCTTTGGGCTCATGAGAAAGGTTGTATCATTCTAAGAGAATAGTAGACAAAATAATGGGATCAACGGCTCACACTGATTGCTACTCAAAGAATTTTCTTTGAAAAAATGGCAAGCAAAGGGCACATGAGTGGTTTTTATTGGGACAGAGAATGTAAGGGTTGAAGCCAGATTGATATTGTATGATAGCAGCTTATAGATAGAATAGCAGTCACTAGGCTGAGATGATTGATTAGTCCCTATTAATCCACAGATCTTGGCAGTTATCAAACATCAGCGCATTTAGATCTATGACACTATCTGTCAAGACTAACTTCTAAATGTTTTCCTCAAGGAGATTAACCATCAAGCCACATACAGGGTAGCTTGGTGAGTTAATCTCTTGGGATTTTTTTTAAGGATTTTTTCAACTATTAGATTAAGACAATGAAAATGCTTGTTATTATTCAAATGCAAAAATAAGACTTTGTGGTACCCAACTGTGTTTGCTAATCCACCTTAGATTCTTAAATGTAACCAATCTACTACTACTTTCAATTTCAGTCATAGCTGCCAACTTACTTTTTCAAATGCCACAAGATATGATTTCCATGACCCATATAAGTAATCATGCTAAGTAGAACAGCACTTTATGATTTTGAGAAAATAATCCTACATGTCATAGTTCCTTGCTTAAGTAAAATGATTGTTAATCCAGATGTCTTCTGTACATATTGTATATGACGAATGAATTAAGAAAATTAAAAGCTTGAAACATGAATGATTTATAATAGAATGGTTATATTAAGGTGTTGAGCATGTTTGATCATTCAGTGGAGAAAATAGGAAAGGTAACGTAGTGATTCTTGTTTAATACGTAACTTAGTCATTGAATTGCTTGCTTAAGCCTTGGCATTTCTGTGACAGGCCCTGCACGAGCATCGTAGTGGTTATTACTAAGCCATCTCTCAGCGCTTCTCTTCCTACTGTCCTGTGCTCCTGAATTCTCAAGTGACACGGCATTGTGGGAACTCACAACTACTAATGGCGGACTTTTGGTGGCTAATTGGCGTCTGTCTTCTTGGTTAAGTCACTGGCTGTAAATATGAGGGTGCTTTTAATTGCAAGCAATGATATATATGTATAAATTCTGTTGACATTCAACAATATTCTGCATGTTGCATTGTTAGGGCTCATTACTAACCACCAAACAATTTATATATTGAAATGATTTTTTGTGATTTTACAGTTTGAGCTAACTCAACATTGCAAAGAAGGGTTAAATGGAACTTCTTTTTCAGTAAAATGTGATGTTTCATATCAGGGTGTTAACGTTGGCTAAATATTGTGGTCATATTAGGAAAACAAAATGTAAAGATGTTTAGAAGAGTTTTGCGAGTTACAATAATGTAAACTATACTTAACAGATGATTGAACTTTAGATTACTCTTGATTGTCAATTAGCACAATACAGGTACAGTTGTACTCAGTGAAAGTGTGATAATTAGATGGCATAGTAGTGTTACCTGTATACCTTTCTAGCTAGGAAGACTTTCTTCTGTCACTTTTGATTGGCGTGGACCTCAGAGAAAAGCATTCACTGCCATAACTTTTTCTCTTAATATCATTGCTGTCATACATATGTCAAATTAAATAAATGTCTTGATTAAGAACTTATAAAAGCCTATTTGCAGCTTACTGATTTTTTGGGCCACACTCCTTTGCTCAGTTTAGTGGTAGGCATGCCTTCTAAGCCGTAAAGTTGGTTGAAGGAAAAGGAAAATTATGGATCAATTCTCAGATCAAGATTGTGGCATTAATTTGAGCCAGCTTATCAGGGGAAAGTACTTTTTTATGTTAATATCGTGTCATTCATCTGTTTAGATACTTTAAGTTAGTATCCCCTTTGTTTATGCCTCGGCAGTCTTTTACCCTTGGCCATCATGTATTACATCTCAACCCTGAGTACAGTAACCTGAATAATTACTTTGCATACTGTATAGACCTAACTAGTTGCCTCGGGCTGTCGATTGTTCATTTAGAGAATTGTTTTCCGGATTCTTGATTAGGGATGTTTGGACATTTCTCCCTAGATGTCAAATGCCAACCCGAATGCTTATTCCCAGTCAGTTTGCTGACGTATATTACAAAGTAGTAGAGTACTGTATATTGTTGCTTGGGACTTGGGCCACCCAAATCTAGTTTTACTGATATGACCAGCAGCCACTGGACGTGCAAATTTAAAAATTTCACATGGGAATCTCATTCAGTTATTTTAATAGATTTCTCTTTGGGAAGAGATTTTCTTGCTTCTGTTATTGTTGGTTTTTTTTTTACTGTGCTTCCACTAATTTTGTCATGTCTGCCTAACCAGCAATATGCCGACTAAGTTTAGTCGTTAAAATTTTTTTTAAATACATATAAATGGTTCAGTACAGTATTTAAAAGATTGCTTGACTAACCATGATGCATACATGTGTGTGATGTGGTTTTTGCTTTTTATTAATATGAGTGTAATTTCCATATACTTTGTGGCACGCACACAATTCAACTGTGACGGGAAACTGTAAATTAAAATTGCAGCTCTGTTTATTAAGTGAATACTGTATTTAAACAATTTACATCAGCTAAGACATGGTAGCTTCATACCATTTGCACTGTGTTTATCTTTGTTAACAGGTTTATTTTGTACTTGAAACCTGAACTTGTTCATTTTGTCTTGTAAAATATAAAATTGATTTTAGGGTATCTGGACATGTCAACCCAAATGTTGGCACATTCATATATTTAAATTACAAACCTTTTACTTTGACTGAATCTATTAGGCCTGGTCAAGGGAAGTAGAATAAGGTATGAATTGTTAGTTGGAATGTGCAAAGTGAGAAGTAAAGATAGGGTAGACATCCAAAAATAAGGAGAACCTCTCTACTTCTTATCATACACACTTTCTTTACAAGCCTAGTTACCTGCAGATGTTCGGTAAAGCTGTTCTTCATACTTAAAGTGTTTGTTGCTTTTACCTTATTTTATTACTGTTCTTCAACTCACTATTCATAAATTTCTTAAGGTGACTATATTTGTTAGTACTTGTTGTTGCAACAAAATTATGGTAATTATTTGTGTGTGTGTGTGTGTGTATGCTATTGAACTATGTAATAAATGAAAACCCTTACATTAAATTTGAAGTGTGGACTGTTGGCCTACATCAAGTCAATGCAAAAACCTTTAACCAGCATGCTGGTCATTTCCAGTTAAAAGTAAGTGATACTTGAAGAGAAGAGTATATATCATCAGCTTCTTCATAAATAGCTACTATTCAGTATGGATAAAATTCACAGAGTTTTGCAATTGAGGTAATCTCAGCAGAATTGGTTAAAGCAAGTATTGCCTCATAAATGCAAACCTGATATTCTTACTCTTTAAGCGTATTTCTCTCGACCCTAGTGTCAGTACACATCTATTGCCCAATGCCCAGAAGAAAGTGAGTCTGACAGCAGGTGAAACAATGGGACTCTCGTGACTGTGGTCTTCTGAATGATTCCTTTGCAAGTAACAATCAGCAGTTCATATATTAATCCTTCAACTTTGATTAAGTTTAGTTACTTTAACAGTGATGATATGTTCATGTGTACGAAAAAGATTTTCTAAAATTTTTGTTTTTCAATTGATAAGTGTTCTTTGTGTATCATTATGCCACTGCTGTATTAATATTATTTTTAATAATGGTAGCATTTTCATTTTATGATTAAACTATTTTAAACTAGGTAACCCATAGAGCCCAGGCTCCTACAATTAAAAGCATTTGTATATAGGTGTGTGTTAGTGTGTGTAAATATTGTGATTTATTGCCAAATACTTGTGAAACCCAAGGGATTATATGAAAGCTAAAACAAAAGGCACTCCTTGTCCAGGAGCTTTGGAGTAAGCTTTTCCTAGTACTGAACCTTTTTTTTTGTTAAAGTTTTGCCATTGATTCTTTAGGATATCAGCCGTTTGAGTGTGATCAGGGTATTGCTGTTTGTTTTCATCGCCTATAGTGCACATGCCCCAAGTTTGGTGTGAGTAAGGTGGTAGTTTAGGGCCTTTTATCAAATGAGAGACATAAGCTTTGAGTTAAAGGATGGAAAATGCAAAAAAAAAAAAAAAAAAAAATGAAAAAACAAAATATCAGAAACCCTTTGTCATCAAGTTCCTTATTGAGAGAGAGAGAGAGAGAGAGATAGAGAGAGTGAATGAGTGTCTGACACTTAATCCAGTTCTGCCATGACAAATCAAAATGTTTCAGAATCTGAACTGGAAGATTTAGTGGCTATAATTTGGCTGATGCCTTGGCTAAAATTCATGGCCCCCAGTGACAGTGTGACATTAAGAGTTACTGGCCCATGCACTTGTTAGTTTTGTGCTTATAGATGCTCTCTTAGACTACATGAGGTTTGTAGATTTGCTGTTCCCAAATTTAGAGGGCAAATCTCATGTTCTGAATAATCATTATGAGTGATTGGAACATTTGCTTGATGCAGCACAACTGAAGTTGACCATTTCTTAACGAGCTTGACAAATTTTTTAAATGTTAATGTAACAATCAGTACTGTAAATTGAAAATTCTGACAATGCTTTACTGTCTGTTAAAACAATTGAAATGACTTGACTAATAAAAACAGTGGGAAGTGAAAATTCTTTTCAAGGTTGTCAGCAGTAATTTTTAACAAAACTAGTTTGAGAGAAAAAATTGTTAACTAGATGTTTTAATACCTGTAGTAAGTAGAATAATCTACTGTATGTAGTAAGTATTTTATTTGTACTGAATGAGGAATGTCATAATTTACTTATTCAATACTTTAGTTTCATTTTCTGGGCAAAATGCAAGCACGGAATTTAGTGCTGACTTACCTAAATAAGAAATTGTCATTGTCAGATACCGTAACGTTATGTAAAAGAACTTGAAAAAAAAAATAAATAGAGACCAGCCAGTAATGCTGGATCTCAGTTGCTGTCTGTCATCATACCTCTCCATTGTTGATGAAGTTACTGTAAGCTGTAATAAAATTTGAACCTTTATTGGCTGAAGGCTGGAAGCTCTCTCAGAAGTGACGTTCAATGGTTTATGCAACATTTTCACTTTCAGTTTTCAGTATTTCTGTTTACTGTACATCTCTTTTGTCTTATTTGCATATGACCTTTTTTTTTTTTACTTTATTTGAAATTTTGTTTTCTTAAATATTGTTTGTGCATACCTTTAACTGATGGGCCTCACATGGTACACTGAAGGCATAAGGTTCTTTGCAGCTTGCAGCATCCCTTTGGCCCCTAGCTGCAACTTTCCACCCTCTCCTAACAATTACACTATCATCCTTTTCAGCACTTGGCCCCTAACCTAAATTTTATTATTCCAGTTCCAATTTAACAGATAAGTCTGGAATATGGGGTTATTCCTTAAAATGTTGGTAAATAGTAGCTCACTGGTATGGTTATGCATATAGGATGTCTGTTAAGTCAATTATATATAGGCCGTACACTTTTGTAAAACATTCAGTACAGTACTAGTCTCGTAGCACAAGTTATGTCAGGGAATATGTCTCTCTTTATTTACATTTTTTTTGTTTCACCATGGTCTTGTAGAGTGTAATAAGTTTTTCCTTTATATCCATGGATACGATTATGTATTTTCAGTTAAGTGCTCATTTCATTAGTTAGTAATTAGACTTGAGTCCATATTGGCTCATTATAAATTGTTGACATAGACTTCAGTGTGATAAGTTAAATGCTTGTCCATATTAACAAAGAACTCCCAATATAATATTGATAAAGGTTAGCTGAGTTTAAGCTGTACGCATATAGCATTGTTATTCAAAGCCAATTCCAAGTGGCATCTCCTAGTCACTAGAAAGTTAGATGTTTACAATAGTCTTACAGACTTGTCATAAAATACTGTAGGCACCAACAGTCAAGAAGTGTTTCCTATTTTTCAGTATGTGTACATGACGAAATTTATATTGACGCACACATCTCATAGTCATAGCTTCTCGACTTGCTCGAAGGGATTAGGTGACAACACCTGTTTTTGTTAGACCACTTGGGGAAAGGTAGCAACGGCAACTTCCAAGAAGATGCAAATCAGGTGTCTTGAATTGATAAATGCATTGTGTTGCAAGCTGACAGTAACTAATTATTGTCAAGTGGGAGATTTAAATATAATTATGTTGCAAGCAGTGTATGTACCAAGTGAGGTAGATTGTCTAGTTTAGATTAAGCTGGCTTCGTGCCAGCAGGGCCCTTGTCCTTACGCAACTCGTAAGAGTGGTAAGGTGTTGAAGGAGAGAAATGGGCTGAAGTGACCTCTGCCCAGCCAACAGATATCCCAGATGAGGTTGCAACTGCAGTTTGAATAGCTCTTTTGCAATTATACCTTTGTATATTATGAATTCCCTTTGTTTATAAAGTAAATTTCCCTTAGCAACTGTATTATTCAATGTGACACCTTCATGTGATGTTTGTATTAATTAGTAAAAGCACTAAGTTTGTTCTGAGAATGGGATTTCTTAGCAGCTTTAGTGCTCTCTCACCAGAGTAATTGTATTATCTTTTAATGATGGTGGTGATGTCTATGAGTGTTTCATTGTTTTGATACTAAATGTGCTTAGTATGTAGTCTAATGCTTAGTCAACTTTCTGAGCATGAGGATCCACAGAGTGGTGAGTTATTACAATACCATGCTTCCAAGTCCAGAGATCTGCCGTTTCCTTAATTGTTGAACAGTGGACTGGTACCCATGGCAGTGGACTTGATGCTGATGCATTTAAGTTTTAAAGAGGGCTGTAATACCAATTTAAAGGGCCATACACAATGGATTTAGTTCTGACTTTTATTGTACTGTAATACAGTATATTTATTTGCATGTGTGTTTGTATCAAACAAATCACTGCCTTAGCCTTACACTTTGGCTTGAAAGTGTGGATTGCATCTCCATTTCTAAGGAAGGAAGAAGATGCAGTCTCCCCTTAAGGAGCATTGTATTCTTGCATCTCTCTCCCTGTGTATTGTAGATCTAGTTTCTAGTTAAAGAATCATCTCCTGTACGCCATATGGTATCGGCTGTACAAGAAGGAAAATGTCAGCATTTGGGGATGTTTCTGACCTTATAATGAAACTGTCAGAAAAATATATTCTCATAATTTCTTGTAAATATAAGAATAAGCATACTTGCCTCTCATAAGTACCATTTACCTTTTTACTGTTTTGGGCAGTCAGCTTTGTGCTGTGCTTGTACAATGCGTCACGATGAGTGAAAAATGCAAGTACGAGGTATATTAAAAAATATCTGACCTTGGTTCATAAAAAATACTCATATTCAGATTGTCTTCTCTGAAATGAAATCTGGTCACTTTTATTAAAAAGAAAAAAAAAAAAGTTTTTTAAGAAAGGATAAAAACTCTATGGATCTGCTTGCCTTATTTGACTTGATAACTTGCTTAAGAATGTGTGTAAATGTTTCCTCTCTCTCTCTCTCTCTCTCTCTCTCTCTCTCTCTCTCTCTCTCTCTCTCTCTCTCTCTCTCTCTCTCTCTCTGGCAGCGGGCAATTGGCAGCTCCATCACGATAATGCATCTTCCCATTCTTCACATTTGATACAGAGTTTCCTGGCCAAACACAACACAACTGTGCTTCATCAGGCTCCCTGCTCGCCCGACATGGCAATGTGTGACTTCTGGCTTTCCCCCAAGCTGAATGTGACAGATCAGCTGTGCGCCATCTCAAAAGAGGCATTCCAGCACTGCTTCCAACAGTTGCAGGACCACTGGGAGAAGTGTGTGGCAGCCCAAGGGGACTACTTTGAAGGAGATTGGTGTAAGACAATTGTATCTAAATATGAGTATTGTTTATGAATAAACATCAGATATTTTTGTAACACACCTCATAAACTACAATAATTCTGGACTCAAGTTTTACTGTTTTCACTTTTTGTCAAAAGAGACTCCATGGTTTCTGGGTGACCAAGCAGGAAAGTTATGGTATCAGTCAAACCAAACATCTTCAGGTTTGGTCATCATACTTTGGCAAACGTTGCAATAGATCCTTGATTGTTGTATATTCCAATATATTAATCTGATTGCCAGTGGCAGATCTGAATAGCTGTCATGTCTCCAGAGATTATTTAAAGACGGCAAGGATGGTGTGGTATATATGTCATCCCTTACTCCCTTTCTTAGCCTATCTTTAATGTTAGACTCATCCCAACAACAATATTCTATTGATAACAATGACCTGTCTTGAGAAATGATATCAATAGAAATCAATATTGAGTCTTGAAAAGCATAATTTTATTGTTTATGCTTTTATTTTCCATGTCTAATCCTGCACCTCTTATGCAGGATTGTCCAATCCATTCAACGGTCAAAGTCTGCCTGTAGATACTATACCAAATGTGTGGATGACTTCTATAGATGAAAATACATGACGGCCTTATGATTATGTACTCAACTTATTTGCTTTGAGAACCTCCATAGGAATTTCCCTTACATTCTTTATAGATCTCCTTGAGTGCTTTCTTCAAAGAGGAGCTCTCTCCACTCCTTCCTCTTCTGAAGGTAAGAGAACCAGCTGCACCACACTTCACTTCCTTAAAGGAGAGCTGTCTCTGCAATACCTTCATGCATTTTGTTTTTTCACTTCCATAGACACCTGTTTTCTTTCCCATATCTTTAAAAGTCCCCATAGCCTTCCTTTCTTCACCTATTCTGTGATACACTTCCTTTCTCATATTACCACCGTCCATTGCATTTATCCATAAATATTTATACAGTACTTCCATTCTTCCACTGACCACATAAATATTCACTGACGACTACCTGGATTCAATTATTTCTCCTAACCTTATTCTTGCTAACCATCACTTTCAACTTTCTATCTCTTAGAAATACTTTCAAACTCTTTCACCAACCTGTGGCTTTATTCACCATCTCCAATTACCATTGCATTATCTGCAAACATCAAGCACTCCACACAATGCATGGTCTCTTTTCTTATTGAACAATCTTTAACTTACAGTTCCTTTTTCTTTCCTGAACTACTTTGAACTATCTAACCTCAGAAATATTCAGCAGCCTTGGAGACAACACATTTTTATCCAAGAGCAACTTTCCTCCAAGTCCGTTCCTCCATTCGTCATAACCTTAATAAAACTTAGCCTTCATCGTAAAAACTCTTGATCTCTCAACATTTTACTTTGTACAAAACATATCCTCAATACCCAACACATCACATAAATTTTATGCAGTTCTTGTATGCCACATGTAACTTTTCTCTTTGACTCTCAGACCTCTCCCACAATTGTTTCTAAACAGACACATGATCGTTTTCAAGCTCTGAGGCTATAAAAGCATAGTCTAATATGTAATCTTTTATAGTAACTCAAAAATGAAACAATATAGTATTAATGTTCAGTAGATTAAAGAATATGGCTGCTAGAAAAGAATTTGAGGAAAGAAATAGAATGGAAAATTCATGTTCCACAACAGTTCGTAAGTATAATTATCTCAGTTTTGTGGTCATGAAGTTTTGATGATGATAAATAATGGCTCTGTATGAAAAAATTACCTTTATTATATTTTTACCAGAAAAGAGAAACCATACTTTTTTCTTGGTGTATAAATACTGAGTGAAATGCTTTACAGTTCTTTACTGTGTTTTGTGTATTTTGTTGATGGTTGTAAATATTAACAAAGATACAACAGTGTATGACTCCAAATGATCATCCATTTTGCCAAATGACGAAGAGTTGTGTACGATTTCATACTATTATCACATGGAAATGCTGTGTGATGTGGTTTATGGTCATTTTGTGGTTACTGGAGAATATGTACTCTGGTACTAATGAAATTAATAATGATTTGGTATTCCAAAATTCCATGCCGTGTCCTAGATGGATAAAGTCATTCTTCTCGATTTGGAACGCCTCTATGGACCACAGGAATAACATTTTCTTGGGAACTTCTTGATAGAAGGCAAGTTTTGAATGTGGATGTATATTTAACGGATGATATCAGTCTTTTTTTTTTTTTTTTTCTTACTGTCAAATAATGTAGCATCATCTGGATTAAAATCACCTGCCAGCATACAGTACCATATTTTTTGTGATATGGGTCAATAAACTAATGATTTAACAATAAATCAGTGTCAAACGTGTATATTCCTAAAAAAACTGACTACTAAGAGAAACTAATGATAGCAATATTAATTTTGCAAATTTGCTCAGCGTATTTACAATATTTTTTGCAATTTTTCATTGATTCAAAATGTACTCAAGTCCGTTTTACCCAGTTTGAAGACGTGAAACATTTGAGCATTTAATTAATTTCAAATACTGCATCTATTACAGTATAAGCTATGATAGCTATAGCAGAAATATATATTCTGTAATTCATTTTACTAAAACCTGTTTAGCAGTTTTATCACGGGAAACACATATAATTCAGATAGTGATTTGGAGCTATGAATATTAAGAGAGTTTCATTTTTATGTCTGCTATAAAATAATCTTCAGGGTATTGTTGCCAAAATATTAGTTTCAAATTTTTTTTATCAACAAATCGGAATTAAATTTTGTTGAATTACAATGGTAATATGTCGTAGAATACATTACATAGAGACTTGCTTGTTAGCACTGTCTTTATACAATAGTTCCATATTTAATAAAAAATTAAGCATTTAGTAGTAGATGAATTTCTTGAATGGTATTTCTCAGTACAAAGTGCAGTAGCACTTCAACTTAACATACACTTAGGAGTCAGGCTTTCTGATAAGTAACACAATCGGTAAAGTAACAGAGATCCTATGTATTATAGCTGCACCTGAATAGTTTTTAAATAACTTACAGCCTACAATTCCACATAGTTCTTAACCTAAACTAAACTGTACTTTACACTTGACATTCTGTTTAAGAGACTTATGCGTAAACGTATCACATCTAAAATGGTAACATAGCAAAACAAATCATTGTTATGCAGCTGATAAGTATAGAAGTCCACTAAGTTGGGGCCATTAAGTCAAGGTGTTAATATTTGACATTTGGTGTAAAACTGAAGAATTTGTTGCAAAGAAATGACAGTGAAAATATATTGGTATATACAGTACTATCTGGCAGAAATTGAATTTCAGTTCATCATACAATTCATTATCTTTTTTGCTTTGAGTTACTGAATATGAAAGCAGTGCAACCAGCAACACCTCGAGACATTCGTGCACTATCATTACACCTGTATCTGCATTTTCACATCTTTAGTTTTAATATTCTCTATTTTAATTTATTGCAAAAATTTTTGTAATTTGTAAAATATGTTAAGTTTGCATCACCACGTATTTTCTGCTTGTAAGACTCTGAGCCACAACTAAGTTAAAATACTGTGTACATTACTGTACAGCATAGCTTTTTTGTTACAGAAATGTCGTTGCTTCTGTTTATGTACTGCGAACTGAATTAAAAGAAGGCAATACATATTGTAGTATGCAGTTTAATGCATGGAAATGTTCACTTGAGATGAGGGCCTCTGTTACTCTGACTACTTAAATATTATATTACTTGATTGTAGCATGTTTCCATTGTATTTCATTTTATCATATTAACTGGTTCCAGCATTAATATGGTTAGATGATTGATGATGGTCAATGTATATAAACATTATAGCATGGTTTATGTTTAGCCTTGTGGTCATTGCTTGTTATTTACAGTCAGTCTCCTGTTTATGACGAGTTCCATTCCGATGCCGCGTCGTAAGCCAAAAATCGTTTTAAGCCGAAAATCATTTTAAGCCGAAAATTGTCGGAAATCGTAAAAACCTTACTTTTAATCCTTTGGGTGTCTTGAAAACGATGTACCCTGCACTTTTATTGAATTTTACATAAAAAAAACTCAAAATTTTGACCATTCTGCCATTTTGGAGCCATATTTCTTCCATCGGATTGGCGTCGGAACCCCAGAACGTGTTGTAACCTGGTAAATAATTTTTGATGAATATATTTGAAGAGCGTCGTAAGCTCGAAAGTCATCAAGCCGAGCCCGTCGTATCCCGGGGACTGCTTATATCTTTATCAAGGTTTTCACCAAAAATTTTTTTACGATAATGGTGAGGTTTCTGAGGCTTCCTTTGAAGGCCATAAAGAATAGGAATTTGCAGAAGGTTCTTGGTGTAAGCTGTAAGGTACAACCTAATGCCAGAGTTTGGGATGTTCAGGTTACAACGGCTGATTGTGAAATTTATGATTTCTGAACACTTATTGTGATAAACACTGAAAAATTCACAGATTTGATTATTGCCAGAAAGGCAATCATAGGCAGGTTTAGTCACTTTACAACTGAGATCTATATAAAGTTACAAATTGTTTTATAAATGTGATCAAACAATAAAGCGGACAGCTCTAATCACTTTTTCTAAACACATCTTGATCGTAAAACTTCAAATTGTATACAGACACTCCTCTACTTACGAACTTTCAGAGTTACGAACAACCATGATCGTAAATTAAAACCATTTTACTGTATTATTATCATAATTTGCTTAATGTATAGGTTTTATATATCATTCGTATTAATGAAATATTCTATAAAATATGGTACAGTACTAGTATTGTTTTAGTATGAAAAATCATACATAGTACTGTACGTATTGACGCTGCGTATATCAAGTTGGACTTACGAACAATTCAAGACACAAACAGCTGCCTGAAATGTAACTTGTTCGTAATTAGAGTAGCATCTGTACTGTATTTTGTTTAACAAGTCAGCCTTTTGAGCAAGCTTTAATATGCTGCTGTGTCAGAATTCATTAGTAAACTCATTCTGAAAAGTCAAATACTTAAGTAAATGTGCCTTGACATGGTAGAGTTTTGTCAAAATTTGGTTAGCTTTTTATGAGTACAGTATAAGTTACATTGGTGTTAGCCTGTCTTTTATTTTGATTACTTTGTTAACCATTGCACATGCTCTGGGTTTGCTGTAAGTAGAATGTGGTTTGGGGAAATTTTAATCACGCACAGGATTTTATAGATGAGGCAGTATTATTAGCACAGTATATATGTTTCCGTATTTGACTATGGTTAATCTCCTAGGTTGATAGGTTGCTGGAATTGAATTAATTCAGAATTTTGTGTTGAACCTTACTGTACACTGGAAGCAACTGTTCTTTGGCTGATGACTACAATATATTTGAACCATATATTCATGAATTTAAGCTACTTCCCCAGCAATGTTGCTCACGTGCTCAGCAGTGACAATAAATAACAGGTTTCTCAGTGACACAACTGTTCTTGTTGATGGAGCAGAACTAATGTTCACCTCCTGACAGTGAACAACAAAGACTGAATTTGGTTAAGGTTAGAAACTTGTATGCTTCTGAAAAGGAATATTTCCTTAGAAAATAACTTTATTTAGGTTATGCTTACAGTAGAAATATGGTATTTATCATAATCTATATCACATCAGAACTGATGACCAAGACTCAAGGAATGTTTTTCTCTCAGAAAGTTACTGACAGACACCAAATTAAGAGCCATCTTTAAATTGAGCTAGCATTTCGCCCACAAGGAATTGCTGGGTATTTTAAGTTGTATTAAATATTCCCATTGCAGGAAAATTATCTGTGCCTGAGGCAAATTACGGTTATTTTATCGTGATGATCAATGTTCTGCTGACATATATAAAGTTAGTGGGACTTATTTAATTATGGCATAGATATAAAGGTATCTAAATATGTATCTCTCTGAAATAGGGTAATTAAACTCTTGAAAGAACTTTTGATATTAGTGTTAACATTAATGCATGTAATTGGGATGCTGTCTGAAGTACTTTAGCATGCTTGCTGTCTGGCCTGATAATGCAACACATATTTATTATTGCAATATTTAGAGTTAGTAAGTACATGTATATTGTATATAACCTATTCTAGTTTTCATGTTAGTTACTGGAGCTTTGTGCTTTAAAATAACTGTTTTATTTTCCCTTATTGATTTTGCTATTCATCTGTATATGTAAGAGAATTCTTATTTTGTAATTTTTGCCTTCTCTGTTACAGAGGTTCTGGATGTAGCTGTAAACAGTTCATGTGCATCTGTCTTTGCCTGCCGTCAGTGTTGTGGAACTTGTGAAAATGCTTCTGAGTTCAGTAGTATGTGCCATTTGTCTAAGCATGAACTGCAATAGCAAAGCTTTTACTCTGAAGGTAAAACAGTAATTTCACAATCTGGAAAATCTTACTGTATATGTAGTTTCCTGTAGCTCAGTAGTTTGGTCAGATCATTGTCTGTAGAGAGATTTCATCTTGTAGTTACTAAACAGAGTTGCGTAAGTGATGAAAACTGCAAAATCAAATCAATGTGCAGTGTAATCCTGAACAGTGGTTGGTATCTTGGGTAGCTAATATTTGCAGTCTGAATCAACATCATCTGCTAAAAACTTGGTCTATTTTAAGTGCGGCAAATAGACCCACCCAACTACCCATGATAGTGTAAATTTTTATATGCAGTTTGGCTTGTTTGTGATTTTTTTTTTTTTTTTGTCCTGAAATAACATGTTTCCATATACTCCAGGGTTGTTGCTGTCTTATTTTGTATCGAGACTCAAATCATTCCATAAATGCAAAGCCTACCTAAAGTACAATTTAAATATCTTCAACATAATGCACAGAGAAAATTGTTTTAATGTTCCTCTGATATTTTATAGTTGTAACTGTATATTTGTGAATGTGTATGTGGTAATTTGGAGTGCATATGGATATTTGCAAATTCAGCTCTGTAGACACCGTGCAGCAATAATTCATGGTAGCACTTCATAAAATCACTTTCTAAGCTGGCTTCGTGGGAACCCAAACTACTTTCTTGCGGGTTCTGATAACCATCTCCAGCATTCTATTACAGTAAATGAGTTATATCTTTAAAAGGATTAAAATATACTATATGTGCACCATACTCAAGATGCATTTTTGACTGAACTCTGAAACAGCTAATTAAGGAATCATAGCTGCATCTTCTTTTACAATTTTATCCAAGCTTTATTACAGTATATTTTAATACTGTATTAAAATACACATACACCAGTTTTCTGAGCAGCTGTTGTCACTCTTCTTCTACAAAAAAATATTGTTCCAATTAATCAAAGAAAAGCCTCATTATGCTACACTGGATGAATTTCCCTGTATATGTGAATAAATATCATTAGTAAACAAACTACTGATAGTCCTGCAAATACTGTACAGTAGTGAGGACTGCATTAACCGCACGTGACTCTTTTACTGTTTATTCCTTTATAACTGATGAAAAGCCTGCTTTCAAACCTCTCTTTAAAAATGCTGGCCAACAATATGACCATGCACAGGTGGTTTTTAAGGTTTGGCATTGTATAATAAGCCACTGGCTAATAAAAAGACAGTAATTGCTACAGAACCTAAGTTGATGTGGCCTCAACTTTCAACATTAATATTGCCAAAACCATTTCGAAACATTTCTTAAAACCAATTACAAAAATTTCATAGAATTCTCAATAACATCAGCCACTTTATAATTCTCAAGATATTTTGCAAATCACACTGGAGATGCTTTAGTCGGTCTATATCAAACAAGAGTATTTAGAGACTGCAAGCCTCCCCAGATGTAACTAATGTTAAAACGAGAGTGTATTAACAAAATATCTCCAGAACAAAAGCACAGGTTTTGATCAAATTTGGTGGAGGTCTCAATTGCACGACTTCCTCTAGAACTTAAGATAATTTTTTTTTATGAATATCAATAAAGGTTTTGGCATCACTTCCATTTAGGGAAAGGTCAACGCTTCATCAGTACAAATAAAAAATCATCATATTTAAAGATTCACCTAGTGAATGTTTTCACCAAATTTTGTTTCTTAGATTTCACGTAATCATGTTGACAAAACAAGATCAACTTTCTTGGTGATGGTGATGTCTGCCGATTGCCTGTCACAATTAGACACAAACTGTAATGTTATCTACATTCTACTGCATATCACTGCTTAATGAAATCCATAACCTCAGGTTCTTAATAACTATTATTTGGTTTTACTTTAATTTCATAAAGGTTAAAGCCTCAAGGCACAAGAACTGGACTGGGCATTATTCTCACTGGCAAAATGATGTGATGCAATGTTTTTTGTGGATTTTCATTTCATTTCAACTTTGTGATGATACTTTTTTTTCTTTTTTTAACGACCATTATCGTTTCTTGGAAGAAACCTCCAAAATGTTTTTTGTTTATCATCAACCATCCTATTCCTATTACAGTATGAACTATATCACAGACTTCATGTCGTTTTTTGTGTTCCTTGCTGTTCTTGTTTCATTTGGTTGGTGCCATATAGCTAACTAAATTCCAATTCTGTACTCATTAGAGTGCTTCCATACTATAGTAAAACATGTCATAAACACACATCAGCAGCTTACCGCACAGACTTCACAAACTGGTTGAATGCATGTCAGGGACTTACTGGTAGGTCTGACTAGTGCTGGTAGGTCTGACTAGTGCTTTGTACAATTCTCCAGCATCTGCTGAAAGTTCTTTCTCCACTTACGATTACACTTACGATTATTGATGTATTCTCACACTGTTTGTGATATATATGAGATAAGTTGCTGACACGGGTTTATGACATGTTTTACTGTAGTGTGGACACACCCTCAGGTGTGAGAGTAATAATACTGTTTGGTAGAATCAAAACCAATGGTTGTAGTGTAGAATGTGGCAATAATGACATTATCAAACAAATACTGTAAGGGTAAGGTAAGGTGGATATGGAGAAGCCACATAGTTGAAAGATTGCATAGTATCTTTGGTTTGTCATACTTTTCTCAAAAGATATTTAGGACTGATCTGGATTCTGTGGGGCTGTCCTGACAAGAGTTTCAACAATCTTTGATTTCCCTGACATGAGGTCAAACTGACTTGAATAAATTGTTGGCTTTATCCCCCACTTATTATTTCTATAAATACCCAAGTAAGTATATACATCAGGTTTATATGTCATGGTGCACTTAACCCCGGCATTCCTGATGCTGTCGTTGAGTTTCTCCACTGCACTGCGGTCAGTAAAGTCACTGTTGTAAACACACACCACATTCTTCCTTTGATAGACTCCAGTCAGGTCATCGACAGGACTCACTTTTGCCGAGATGCCGCACTGGCCTGATGCCACTGCCTTGGCAATAGCAGCCCAGGCGAGGTCGACCTTGATTCCCGTTTCCTTCTGAATGAGCCATTTCCCACAGAGGCACCTGTACTTCTTGGCCATTTCGATGACGGTGTCGGGTGTGATTCTCTGGCCAGATGTTTGCTTAGCTTCCCAGTCCTCTAGCAATTTGCGCAATGCTGGGATTTCGTGCTTGTGATCTGGCCCCCGCACACAGATCCACCCAATGCCATCTGATCTAGAATGGGTAAGTGAAGACTGATCTCAAGGAAAATGAAGATATTTCTAAGGCATCATAGATCATTTTTTAGAGAAATGCACTGTGATCTAATTTAATATCAAAAGCAAAAATTCAACATTTCTGAAAAAGGAAATAATTTGCCTACTCTCTTGCCTGAGCTATAGTTATCAATCAAGTTTTGCAAAAGAATCCAAGTAAAACAGAAATGATTATGAACTTTTGGCATTTCAAGTTCTTAAACAGAATGGAATGGAATAAAAAATTCAGGCCGAGAACTGGGACCTATGAAAGGAAAACAGAGTAAAATGAGGTTATAAAGGTGTCACAGCAGGAAACCTCACAGTTGCACTGTGAAACAGTTGTTAGAAGGTGGAAAGTAAGTGGAAGAAAGAGAATATGAATGGAGGTACAGTAAAAGGAATTTAAGGGGGTTGCAGCTAGAGGCCAAAGGGATGCTACAAAGGACCTTACGCAATGCCTACAGTGCACTGATGGCACTAACTTCCTAAGAAGCCAAGTCAAATTCTTAAATTATTATCTTCATTAATTTATACCTTAACAGTTTTAAATATAATGTATGATGATAGGCTATAACATAACATACTGGTAACAAAGGTGCGAGAGGAACCTGCTTCAAGGATTTTGATGCAGAGAGTGATGCGGGGAATTTATCGCGGACAGTATTGCCTATACTTTCCCTTACCTTTTCAGAACGGATGGCTTATACTTTTGTAGAAATGTATCCAGTCCATTAATGTCCTCCACAGACGCATCGAATTCTATCCAGTCGCCAGCATCTGCCTCCTTATTGATTTCAGCAAGGAATTCCGATTCGTACTCGAATGTGTTACCTTCAGCCATGATGTAGGACTTTCAGATCCATATGAGGAATCTGAAATTGCAGAGAAAAAATTATGATAATCAGGAAAATCAACATCTCAGTTAAAGCTTCTTTTAAAATACAATGCAGTACAGTATACTTACGGCATATGTGTGCCTTAGTTTTAATTCTCACTGGCAGAGGAAAGACCTTTCTAAGATGATAAGTTAACACCTGTGTGTGTGTGTTGGAAATTTCATCCAACACTTCCACTGGGTTAGTTCCATTATTTGCATAATGACATCACTAAGTATAATAAGCCACTGTAATATACAGAATTCATTTTGAAGTTTCATAAGATGGGTGATAGGTCACTCTACAGTTAAATTTGTAGATACCTTATAAATGTATGAATGATGTTTGAACAGACATCTACAATACAAAATTCCTTTTAACTGACATGCCAATTTGCTAATAGCCACAAAATTACATTAATTGTAATCACTTGTCTAGGTACAGAAACAGATGTGAAGATATTATTTACGAACAAAAGTAAATGGAAAAAGATTAAAAATAAAATGTATGCGCGCTGTTGTGCATAAGGAGAGTTTGCCCTCGGCCTAAGTATTACTGTACTTAGCGTGCTATCTCCAAGAGTTCTTCCAACTCTTAAATTTTCGGTCTTCCTTCGTGGGATTTTCATAGCTGCCTTGGAAACCACTTTTTTATATACAGTATATACACCCAGTTTCCTCAGCCTGTGCGCTATGATAAACAATACAAAAGACTATCTCACGTTTCCACTGCCAGAAGATCTTTGACTCTTAAATTAAAGAGTTTTATGGTGTTCCTTCGTGGGATTTTCATAGTTGCCTTGGAAACCACTTTTATATATACAGTATATACACCCAGTTTCCTCAGCCTGTGCGCTATGATAAACAATACAAAAGACTATGAATGGTCAAGTTTCCACTACCAGAAGATCTTTGACTTTGTGCAAGGTAAAGAGTAACCCTACTGTAGAAGGGTGCAAAACACTAAAACTACTCTCGAAGGGTTGGTCAACGCGTATCAATCACGAATATTTATGCAAACGTGTATCTTTTGGGGACTGGCTTTCTTTCTATTCTTTAAGTGCAAAAAAAAAGCCAAATTTGGTCAAGACCAAACTACGGGGATATCCAGTAAAAGGAACAAGACCAAAGAACACGCCACTGATCACAAACAATCTTATCACAGTCATGTCACAAGCATTAGTAATCAATAATTCACAGTCAACATCACATTTTGTTCAAGTCAGTCTTATTGAATCACCATAAACTTGAATGGTACTTGTAGGCTCTGGCAACGATGTACTAAAACAAACAAATTTTACTTGGATCACCGATTAATTTTAAAAGAATGATACCGGTCTCGTGTGGGTGCCATTGCTTTGCACAGGAATATCTAATGCGTCAGAACTTTGTCTCATCAAGGCCACTGACATGACTCAGTTCCGTGAAGTCATAGAGCCGTTTACAATAGCGTTTTCTACTACAACTGTCCCAGAGCCATTGCTATTTTAACAGCTAAAGTAAAACTGCATTACAATAGAGTGTTTAAATTATATGAAAATCTTGCTACTCTACATTAGTCATATTAACAGTAGTGATAAGAGTAGTCTCCTCTACGAGATGACAATGGGTCAGAAAAAACAATAGATCGTCTTGTGATGTGTAATTTAAAGACTATGTGGAACAATTAGGCTTAAATCTCAGTAAGATTAAACAGCATGAAGAAAAATCACTAAATTAATCGTTAATACCTGTGGCGATTAAGCATAGGCTATGATGATATTAGAATCAGGGTTAGCTTTCTTGCAGTGAATGGCTACTATTTTACCTTAGACAAATCCATTTATAGATGTGATTCAAAACTAACGGGGAAGATTTTATTTATAGTATTTCATTCCACACAATTCTATCTGGAGATATGATTCAAAATACGAAAGATTTTTATCAAAAGTATATAATGCCTCAGAGAAATTAAACTGAAATCAGGACAATCGACAAAGAAAGTGCCGTTATATAGGAACTCCCTCACATTTACTACTATTACTACTACTACTGGTGTCTGGTGGGTATTTTGAGGAATGAACCAAGAACGTATTAATACGACTTCCCCTTCTGAACGTTTCATTCGTTTAACGTTACATTTCGCCATATTTCTGAATCAGTATTTGATTGTTTAATTGTCAGTGATCTTTACGTTGAAAATAAAACCGTAAAATTGGAGATTAATATATGTTAAGTGCGAAATACCAGTAGCCTAGGCGTGTGACCTAGGCTTTAAGAACTGACGTTCCAGGACACCGACCTTCATGTGGCTACTGCGCATGCGCCGGACGTGTCAAATTGACCTGTGATATTTGTTTATCACCTTTGACTTTTTGGAATTCGTCCATTGATATTGGTTACATGCAAAACACACATTCCTAAACAAATATCAAGCATCAGTAGGAATATCTGACCTGTCAAAATTGCTGTCCTAGGTCATCGACCGTCACGTGGTTACGGCGCGTGCGCGGGTCGTTTCAGATTGACCTGCATTCGCCGATAGGCACCATTGACGTGGAGTGGAATTCAAGTATTTGTTTACAATTGCAAACCAACCTGTAGCCTAAATGTCTGACCTGTAGAAATTGCTGCCCTAGGTTGCTGACCTACATGGGGCTAATGGGCCTGCGTATGTGCAGGTTGTTTTAAACTGACTTGGATTGGAATTCTTCCGTTTGACTCTTGTCCCGGAAAGCCGCCAGAGACACGATGGACCTGTGTACCGGCTGCGACATAAATACTTTCGAGATCGCGAGTATCTGCACCGACCGCGAGTCCGCCCTCAATTTCTTGTCAGTCCATAAAGTGTTGAATATAAACTACACATGCCCCAAGTGTTTAAGTGTTCTTAAATTAAGCAGCAGAAACCAGTTCCGCTGCGACAAAGTCAAAAGGGACTCGAAGGGAAAAGCAGAGAGGTGCCGAGTCCAAGTCTCAGCGTTCAAGGGCACCTGGTTCGAGAGGTCCTGCTTGAGCATCGAGAAAATCCTGCACCTGTGCTGGTGGTTCACTGTCGGCAGACTGACCCAGGAGGAGGTCTCAAGTTTTGTCGGCGTCTCCGCACACACCGTGAACGATTGGTACAGGTTGTGCCACGAGGTGGTTCTGCACCACGTCAAGGGCACCAGCACCCAAGTTGGTGGTGTGGGCAAAGTTGTGGAAATTTGTGAGGCCAGATTTGGAAAACGGAAAAATGGCGAAGAGAGACTCCTGGAAGGGGTGTGGGTTCTAGGAGGTTTGGAACGTCAATCCGAAAGAACTTTCATGGTCCCGGTGCCCGATCGCACGAAGGAGACGTTAGTCGTCCAGATACGCGAGTGGATATTGCCGGGAACAAAGATAATCAGTGACTCCAACTTAGAGGTTGAGGGGTATAGTCATGAAAAGTCAAATCACCCCTTGAACTACGGACGGAAAGATAGAGTGTCCGACAAGAACCTAGCATTCTACTTCTTCCGCAAAAAATACCCGGATCCGGCACAGAGGTTCCATGTGTTCATGTGTGCCGTTGCTGCCCTTTATCCGCCTCCTGTTTCCCCAGCGGAAGACGACGACATCGACACCTCCACCTAACAATGTAGGTTCTTTATAGTATATTTTAGGTAAACTTTGGTGTGAATGTAGAGTGAGGAGTCAAGACTAGTGTAGCAGGCATTTCTGTTGTATGTAATCTAATCCAGAGGAAATGTGAGCTAACCAGACTTACTGTTGCCTTACCTAACCTTGGACACCATGCCCTAACCTCCACCTGGACAACTCCCCCTCCCAAGTAAGCCGTGACCCCTCACTCTGCATTCTACCCTGTACTTCCCAGTTCTGCAGTTGAAAGTTCTTTCAAATGCCGAGTGGCGGGTCAACTTTCTAAAGTTCGCAATAAAGTTCATGCATTGTCAAAAATCTTGAAAGTTGTGGATATTCTGTCGATTACAGTCTGTTAGTCTCCATAGTCGAAGGTCCGATGTCGTAGGTCTAAGCCCATTCCGAGACGCCCCCACCCCGCCTGATTAATCCCCGCCTCCATGTGGCAAAAATTCAGTAAACACCCCTAAGGCGTTATGTTGGTATTTTTATGGGTGTTTACTGGTTACAATTTTGCCGTATTATAAGGGTGGGGTTGATGCATTTCTGACTTTCGGACTATCGGACCTTCGACTATCGCGTGCCTGCTGACTTTCGACTATCGGACCGGACCTTCGACTTTCCGGACTATCGGGCCTTCTATAGGGCGGTCACCATTCTGTCTCCAGTTCTCCATGTCCCCCACCCAAAGACCATGGTTTCCCCTCTGTGGTCCCCCAATATGATAAGATATAACTTTTGCATTTCATGTGTTTTGTGCTGGCTGAAATTACACCACAATAGCCAGTTTTGGCAGATTTTCAGTCAGTGACTGAGAGGAAATAGGCCATGGCGGTAGTGAGCAATGTTACTGAAGCACATTAAATAGTGTTGCAGGAAAGAGAGCTTTGATGGGATTTAGGCTGAAAAAAAAAAGTGCAGAAGTGCAGCTGCTTCTGCAGTATCAAACTTGAATCGTGCCACTTGGCGAAAGGCAATTTTTTAGCATCCTGTTGGCACCTAATTGCACCCACTTTGTAGCCTTTTTGCATCTGTTCCTACTTCCTTTCCCAGTTTCACTTTGAGAACCTTGTACCTAGGCTTGTTTATTTTCTGGGTTTCTCTATCTTGATGCCCAACCACTCCATCTTTTTATAACTGTAGGTGCTGAATGGCTGCAAGTGCCCCAATGCTGGTTTTTTTTTTTATCTTTAAACATTATGATGAATGTTACTTCTGTGGAAGAGGCTGCTAAATTTCTACTTCTTTAAAACATTCTTTACTGTTATCTTACTTTCATTTATTCATGTATGTATATACTACTGATTTAACTTAGTTTAATTATTTATCAACTCTTCTTACAACTTGTCTCTCCCTGCAGGCTGGATTCCCTTTGGAACCCTCTTGTCTTTATAGTCCATTGACTCCGTCCATAAGGGTTTTTAGCTGAAGATTTAAAGAAAGAAAAAAGAAGTTGATGTTGTATTTATTTCCCTGTAGAAGTCAACTTTGGTCTGTATGATTGTTCCATATTAACACAACACATTGTGAATAATAATAATAATACTGGTAGCACAAACTTCTTTGTGCTGTTTCCCTTATAACATGAGGTTTTCATTGTACATGAGGTTTTCATTATCTATTCTAGTCCTCTTATACATGAATACAGTGCTGTAGTGGGTTTAATATATATATTTATTCATTAATGGTAATACTGTTCAAGTTTTGAATATTTTTATATACCATATTTGAGAATTAGTGGTGCCTTTACAGTAATGCTGTTTTACATATATCAAATCTTGATCAACCTTTTATCATCACAAGCCACTCCTGAAGATTCTTAAATATTAAATTGTAATGATAGCTGGGAGAATATTAGATAGGAATAACGTAAATATAAAAGATAGAAAAATAAATGAGAGAGAACCAGTGATAGATTGATAGATAGAAGAGAGAGAGAGAGAGAGAGAATAACGAAGCAGAGGGAGTAACAACACTTCCCGTGTTATGATTGCGTAGCCAAAACACGGGCGCAAGTTTGACCAATGGAAATCATTAAGGAATGTTTACCCGTCTCACCTGTGCGCTTGCCGTTCCACTCTCGCCGGAAACTAAGACTTCCGGTGACGTCATAAGTCCCCTCCTTCATAAGAGGGATTAATTCATTTAGTTACACCCAAAGACACGTCGTTAGATAAGTCTCAACAAATTAGGACGTCTAACAAGGGCAGGACAGAAGCTATGGTCCGCCTTGAAAAAGCAAGTTTGAAGAGAGAGAGAAGCAGAACAGAAAAGAAGCAGATAGAAGATATTGAAGCAGAGGTGTGAGGTTGTGAGACTCACCAGTTGTGGGTTGAGAAGAAACAAGGTTCATACTTCAATTCACTTAATTGTAAATAATATGTATATTTGAATTAGTATGTTAATGAAGTAAGAAAGCTGCACTGTGTCTTCGTAAAGCCTCCTGGGACTCAAAAGCTCAATGTAGCAATTCAGCCTTTTCCCTAGGGGTAGTAACCAATCTGCCATCATCTGTTAGTAGTGGTGGAATGGAAGACAAGCCTGACCCAAAGATAGATGATGCCAATTTGGTCCACCACTGATGAGGCTCTGTAATTCCTTCAAGTTTAATCTTCAAGGAATTATTGTAATCTCTCTCGGCTGTATGGTGAGTTCTATTTGCAGCATGGGGAGACTCAACAAAAATGGTGTAATTTTCACTTGAACGTTTTTGTCCCTGTGCTTTGAATTTGGCCTGTTTGTCATGATAGGCCCGTCTACATGTATATCACCAAACCATGGCTGGTTATTTGCCCTAAATTTTAAGACCTTTACAGGGACATACTGTACCTTATTAAAATAGCCATCAGCATTTCATTTTATTTCTTGGGATCATGACCTAATATAGCATCTGCAATATTAAGTGCCTGACAAGCTTCAGGAATGCGATCCCAGTTGGCTGTGGATTTCAGCCAGACCAATTTTCCACTGGTGGAATTAGGAATTTACTGATTGACAGATATGTCCATCTCAATGGCACAATGATCAGAAGTGCCTATATATTCACAGACCTTGGACTTGACTATAGCTGGAACATCTGTGAATATCAGGTCTAATCTTTTACCAGAATTGTGCGTGGGTTCCTTGATTAGTTGAACAAAATCGGAGGATACACAGAACTCAGGAGTGGACCGGCCATGTTGATCTGTGGAATTTGAATTTAGCCACTCGCTGTGCTTTGCATTACAGTCTCCACAAATAACAAATGAAGCTTTTGAATCCTGTGATTGAGCCATACTAATCCTTTCCAAAAGGCAGTTATGTATAGAATCGTCAATATTTGGATTGCGGTAAACATTGTAGAATTTACTGAAAATTTTAAAACAAAGAACTTCATGGTAACTACACTCCAAATTTTTCTGACGATAAATAGGTCATCCAGACTTAGTGTAGACGGCCATGCCTTGCTCATGTGGGATGTTATGACAATAAGCCATCAAACCCCGGGATTAAAAACTCAACCTTTTACTTGTCACTACTTACAAGAGTCTCAGATAAAAACATCAAATCGTAGTTACGAGCACAACTCTAGAGATCAAGAAGACTTGAACTCAAATCCTGAATATTTGAATAAAGTACTTTGCAATTTTTCTTACTGTAATGAGTAACAGGCCCAGGGTTCACCTCAATGTCTCCCAAAAGAATTAAAATTAACAACATAAAATCAGTATCAAAGCTAATAAATAGACTTCATAACAACAATAACATTGTAAAAATCAGCAGGACAATAAACAACAATAACAGTATTTACATTATTTACAAAAATTCTGTTGAGAGTATGCATAAATAAACATTGCCGTGCATTGAAAAGAAGGGCTTAACAAGCAGAATTCTGGTTGGTGTATAAATACTGTATAGTTATTGGAAATGGAAAATATAATTTAGGCCAATTCCAAGCAGTGTGATCAGTGAGGTCATTAAGCTTTGAAAGGGAAATTGTTAGGAGAGGGTGGAAAGTAAGACGGAAGAAGGAGAATATGAAACGAGGTACAGAAATAGGAATGACGGGATTGCAGTTAGAGGCCAAAGGGACAGTGCAAAGAACCTCAAGTAATGCATACAAGGAACATAGTTATGATTCAGGTTGGCTTATTGATATTACCAGTTAATTATTTAAATTCATCTTGCATATTCCACATCTTCAATTGCTGCTAAATAAATATTAAGGCTTGCATACTGATATTCCCTTAATGCTTGCATAGATAGCTTATGTTTCTCTACAATCTTTCTTATTTCAGATAAACAACATCAGTGACGATCGCCCAAGAGAAGTCATGTCAGTTGACCATCAGTTATGTTGCAGGGCATTTGTGGCAGTTCACCTGAATTTTATTTTTATACTAGTGTGACAAGATGTACAGTATATATTTATCATTCAACCAAAAGTGCTTTGAAAATGGTAAGAAACAAGTGTACTGTTCTTTAACAAAGAGGACCCTTCTTTTACATAAATTCCAACACGTGGATAAAGTTACTTTGCTTTTTCCTTGGAAGTTCCAGGATTAAAAGACAGACGACGAATGTCCGTGTAAGAATTTAGGTTCAAACTTTTTGTTTCATGTTAATGTTTGACGAACTTTTGGAAAATGGAATATCCAGTTGTTGAATATGTCGCTGAAATAATGTCCATGTTCAGTTAGTCCAGACCCAGAATAGTTATTTGACCAGTAAGAAATGCAATGATTGTAGTTATTCCAGTCAAACTGAATTATTACTTGCTTATTTTCTACTTGTATGTATACTCTGTCATCTGATTTTGTATCCTTGTCATAGGGGCCATTGATTTTTCATAGAGCATTAGCTTTTAAATTTTTGTATGAATTAATATATTTTATGGGTAAGGCTTTGACCTTTAAAACATCCAAAGTAATTATCTATACAGGCATTCCCCGGTTCACAATGGGTCCAGCTTACAATGTTCCAAGGTTACAACGCTTTTCAAATATATTCATCAGAAATTATTTCCCAGTTTATGACGCATGTTCCTGGGTTACGATGCATCGTATGCCAATCCAACGGAAGAAATATGGCTCCAAAATGGTAGAATAATAAAAATTTGTAGGTTTTTTTGATGAAAAACTCAATAAAAATGCAGTTTACATCATTTTCAATATACCCAAAGCATAAAAAGTAAGTTTTTCTTAGGATTTTTTATGATTTTCGACAATTTTTCGGTTTAGGATGATTTTTGGTTTACGACACAGCGTAAAAACGGAACCCCCGTCGTAAACCGGGGACTGCCTGTATGTATTTTTGTAATTTGTGATGAGCCTTTCCTTCATAATTTATTTTCTCTTTTGATGGTAAAATTGTCTGCATAAGTTACCTGTTTTAAGTCAGAAACAAGTAAGAGTTTGACTCACAGTGGAGGGATATTAATGAGGAGGAGTTTTAAAATGAAACCTAGTGAATCAAATACAGTAGTTCAAAATGAATTTCCTCTGCAATTTGAAATTTTTTCTGGCATGATAAAGTAGAACCTCAGCTTAACTGACACTTTTGGGGTTAGCTTTCAGTTAAGTAACAAGTACATTAATAAAGATCCTATGTTGTAGGTTGCGCGTGAATATTTCCTGGGTATCTTACAGCTAACCTATACTTTACACTTAACCCTTATGTGACGGGCTAAATATATTAAATACATCAATGGAAAGAGGAAGATATGCTAATGCACATGGTTTTAGAAAAAAAAATTTAAAAATTTTTCCCTACCTTCCACAGGAAGTTGAAAGTGACTATTTACAACCCTGTATGGGGCCTCTTTTACAAGACACTTGTAAAAATATGCTAATTTTACCGTGTTATACATGTTTTTTTATAATAATTTATTTTATTTTGTAAAATTATAATTACAGCTCACACAATACCATAACAGACAAGAACTAAAATCAGTAACAAATTCCGAGTATATTTGTAGTAAAATATTTACGAGATTTACTGAGATGGGGAGATGCAGTAACTTTTTGTGAGGTATACATGTTTTTTCTAATATTTCTTTGCAGAATTACAATCACAGCTGACATACTATCATGAAAGATAAGAATGAAAACCAACAGCAATCTCTGGGTAGATTTATGAACAAATAAATAAAAAGATGTCCTGGAGCTACAGAGAGGCAGTGCATCTCCCCATGAAATCTCAAGGCATACTGAGTCCCCTCTTCCTGTGCTGGGTTACTAAAGTTGCCATAAATCAATTATTGACCATTGAAGTGATATGAACATCTTTCCCACTAAATTCATCCCAATTGTAAGGCACATAATATTAATACTCATATAAGTTAGCCCTTCCATTAAGTGTTAACAGTCAATTTAATAGATTTATTTAAAAATGTGACATCTGAGATTGTATCCAAGCAAAAATTAATGATGATAATGTAGCTGATAAGTACAGAAATCTATAAAGTTGACGTGTTACTACAACATTCAGCATTTCTAAATAAGATTTCTACAAAATGGGATGAGAGTCCATATTGACAACTTCCCAGATAATTACTATTAAACCCATATTCCATCAGATTTTAGTTATAAAAAATTTAGTAAAAAACTTGATTGTTTGAATTGATACAGTATCTTTAAGGATAAGGATGAATTTTTTATTTCTGGCTGGTTGTTGGAGACAAAGAGGTGAAAAGTTCACCTTTTAGTTTTGCACAAGGAATATTGGAGCAGATGTTAGTAACAACTCAGCTTATCAGACTTCATTACTTCTCAGATATATTGTTATGAGTGTTTTTTTTGCTATGCTAGCATTTAAGATGATACATTTTTAGATGAATCTCTTAAACTGAATATTCATAGGAAATTGCAGGTTAGTTTAGGTTAGGAAACATGTGGAATTGATGGTAGCTGTAAGATGTCAAGAAAATATTCAAGTACAGGCTATAATATTGGGTCATTATTGCAAACAGACTTTGTTAATTACCAGAAAGCCAGACCCCCAATGTGTCCACTAAGTTGAGGTGGTATTTAATCTAAGTGAGAGCAAGTTTTGAAATATGCCCAAGATACCATTCAAGCACTTGGAATGCTAGTATTCATACTAAGTTTAAAGTTTTAGTTCTTGCTGTTGATGTGTTTATTTTACTAGTTATACTACAGTAATATAGACCCCATCTTTCTTGCCTGGCAATACAGTGATTATATATCTAAACTGTATTTTCTGTGTTGTGGAAAGTCTGAACTTTAATTAACGTCACTTCAGGTTAAAGCAGTAGGTTTCTCCTTATTGGATGATGTGGGTCAGTGGTTGGAAATCCATATTGTTCACACATTCATATGACAAAAAAACTACCAAAAAGGGCCAGTAAGTTGTCTAGCAGACTCCCAGTGATAAAATGCTGTAAAAAAAAAAACAGAGCTATAAAAGTAAAAAGAAACGTAAGATTTATTTGATGAGAAGCAGCGCTTTCAACATGAAGTTATATAATTATGTACGTTGAAAGATTAGTGATATATTCTTATTTCAGTTCCAGGACATCCCCAAATTTTGTATTATTCCTATCAGTAAGTTCCTAACTACAATGATTATGAGGCTGTTTGTCAGTATTGGGTAATGCATTAAGTTCTTTAATATATAATGCGCAACATTAATGGCATCTACTTTGAGGCCTTTGGTGGATTGCATCAACTTAAGTCTCTTGTTAGTCATAAGGTGGTGATTTTCTTCATTAGTTGTATGTAAGTATATCTTTGATTTCTGGTTTAGTTCTCTTGTATGGTAAGTTCTGAAATAAACTATTGGTGTGGATATGATAATTTAAGAGTTATATCTCCTGTAAAGGTAAAATGGGCCATATGATTAGACCTGTAAGTGATTGAATTAAAGGAAAATGTTCTGAGATGAAATGTGTTCATATGTGTGTACCCAAGGAAGTGTAATTTACTTTTACTGTATGTTATTTAATTATATGTACCCCCTGTACCCATGTATGGATAGCATATACATTGCAAGTCTCTTCATGGCATTATAGTGTTCCTTAGTTTGATGTGGAAATTGATTTTCTTTAGTAGTTAGTAATTCTTTGACTTTTGATTAGTGCCTGTGTTTTTTAGTTATACAGGATTTGAAGTTCTGTACAGTACATGTTATAGGGCTTCTTTGGCATGGATCTTTCTTGTAATGGTAAACTGCAGTGTGAGTAGACATATATGTGATTGAACTATAGTGACAGCATGTTCTTCAATGAAATTTGTTAATTGATTTGACTCAAGGAATAACATTAAAAATTACTGACTGCCACTGCTCTTTATAACTGAGTATGTATGCCTTGCAAGGCATGAGAGAATAGTCAAAATATTAGGTTTGAAAACTGCATGACCATCAAGCTGTTCAGAACATTAACTCAAGATACAAGCTCTGGTCAGATATACACAAAGGTATTTAGAGTATTTATGATTTACAACATGCAAGATTTCAAATAATATGAATTGAAGTTTTCCATACCTTTAAGGAGTTTAAGAAAATCATGATAACATGAAATGTGAATGTGCATTTTCATATTTATCATCAGCTTAACTGTATGAAAATATTAGTTACATAAATGTAAGGAAATGCCATGGCATCTGAGAATTTACAATAAAATAATTGTAGAAATACCTTTAGTCACACGATTACAGTAATTTGCTAAATTCCAAGAATGTCATGTGGCATAACACAAAAGAGCACAGCAGCAAAAAAGAGGGAACTATATAATAAAAACTACAAGAGTGAAACAACACAATGTGTAACACTTCTCTTTATTAAACCACTCTCATTACATTTTTGTACATTATAACAGGTTCTGAAGTTTTATTCTTGGTGCCTTTCATCCTGTTGTAAAAAAACTGAAAGCAAAATCAAAATTTTGAGATCAGTTGGTCAACGTGTCCTAAATAAAAACTTGAATAACACCCATGTCAATGACAATTAAAAAAAAATATCATTAAAAATCTGCACTAAGGGTATGCAGTACATATGTTGCTTAGCAGTACTTTTAAGAATCCCAGATCAGGCTAAAATGAATTTTTGTTTTATTAACCATCAATGCTTTTTCAAAATTTAGCAAACAATTTGTCTTTTGTCAATTGTGGAATACCACTTCTCAATGCCTTTTACAATTCCACAAACAAGTTCACCAATGCTTTCTAAAATTCCAAAAAGAAGCTTTGTGTATTTTGGCATCTATATTGCTCAGCAGTGCTTTTCAAAATTAAAACTTTCAAGTCCTTGGTCAGCAAATCCTCTTCAGTAAACAAATATAGCATCTACACATCAATTCTGAACAGTTAAATAACTCCTTGAGAAGGTACTGTCCCTTAAAACAAGTAAAATAAATCTAAGCATCTAGTTACTTCTCTTTATTGATGTTTTCATATTTATATTAAGACATGGGGATTTTGTGGTGAACACTAACAAACTGTAGTCACAAAAGCCATCCTTACTGGCATAAGTGAATACTGTACTTCACTATATATACAAGATGCATTCAGATGAAATGTTAACTTAGCTGATTCAAGTAAGTTACAAAAGTCTGAATACCTATTTTGAGATAGTGGCTTAGCTATCACACTAGACCTACATAATAAAAAAGAATATCTCTCAAGTAATTCTTTCTCAAAAAGAGAAAATACAAGAACATTCAATGTGAAGGACATTCAAAATACAGTATCATCATATGATGCTTGATTTTGTTATCTGGAAATGAAAATCACAGTCAATAAAGGGAAAAGGGTACATGCTCAAATTTTCGAGCATTTGAGCATACAGTAACTCAAGGATTTGTATTTTATGAAGATTTGCACATTTTTTTTTTTTTTTTTTTTTTTTTTTCCCTTCAAAACAACCAAAAATATCTGAGAGGAAAGAGACTGAGATAAAAGAAAACTAATCTACTAAAGCCAAGCTAAACATATGACCCATTATAAATTTGTTTCTCCAAGTCTGCAGTTAAAAATTTTAGCAATAAGGGTAAAACAATAAAAGTTAAAACTTCTTTAATTGGTATACAGAATTAGCCAAAAAGTACTGTCTTCTAACAGCAAAATATATGCCTCTTCAAAGAAATATCTGAAATAATGAGGCTCACTCAGTATAAAAAAGGGTCACTTAGTAGGTGAGACTTTAAAACATTTCCAACCACAACATCCCATGAGAGATGTTGATTACTAAATACAGTTCATTTAGACCAGTGAACTAAAAGACTCAAGTTCTCATAAGGCTAGCCAACCATGACAGAAAAAGAGGAATTATCACAACACTGGATTTTGGTTACAGGGTCCTTACTGTACCACTTGGTGAATAAATATTATGCTTTTTCCTTTCACCTAATTACCATCTATACGTTAAAGGCTTCTGTTTCCTAAAAAGAATGTCCTTATGCTACATACCAGAAAACTTGTATCCTTATGCTACATAACATAAAACTTGTAAGAAAATGAAAAACATGCCCAAAATATTTTCAAGATTAACTTCCTACTGAACACCTGATGAACAGTGTGATGAATGTCCTACTGAACACCTGATGAACAGTGTAATGAATGTGTAAATATATCAAAACTATGTAATATTCTTCAGTTGATATGATCCACATCTAATTTACAAACTCCAGCAGCACTTTCTAAATGATTAAAAGATTATTTCCTGGTGAAGACTATGAAGAACAGCCAAATTCTATAAAGACGAGATAGAAATGACCCTTTTCCCGAGCATAAATCTTGATATTTTGTTAAATGTACACTAAAAACCTTTAAGCTTTAAAAGGAGTACTGTCCTTACATCAGAAGGCATGTAACTAAATTTAAATTTCTATACAGACTATTTGTATCAGGTTTCCTGGTCTGAAAACTTTGCAAATCTGGTTTGTTGCAGTTGTGCTGCCAGAGAGATAATTAAAATGACCCTATCACAGTATATTGGAAATCATCAGACCTCTTGGGGATAAACAACAAATTTGTTTGCCATTCTGCCAACACTGTACTATCAGTAAATCCCTTTGTAAGAGCATAAGTTGGGAAAACGGATGAAGCCAGGCCTTGCGTTATTGATTGTAACAATTACAATTTGGCTTGTGTGGGGGAGACCAAAAGATATCTTAAAAAGATGCATCGGGAAGTACAAAAGAGCCATTATGTTGATAATAAAAATAATGCACTAACCACACAATATTTTAACCGCAGAATAAATTTTAAGGACAGGAACCTTTTATACAAAAGCAATAATGTAAAGCACTGTGGGGTCGTGGAGGAGGTAAATTATTTCAACACCAACGGTGGCTGGGGAAACATCTTTCAAATACTAAGACGATAGTACAGTAGTCCTTGTAAAGCGTAAAAAGGCTCTTCAATGTATTTTTAACAATGTGTACATCACAATTTATACTCAAGAAAAGGGTGTTACTTTATGCTCACTAGAGTCTCTTGAAGTATACTGCAATTTCAACCTTGCCTTCCAGTTATAAATAACAACAAATGACACTACACTTTAGTAAAATTCTAGGCCATATCTGCCTATCAATAAACTGGGAATAAAGTACTGATTATACATTACCACTTAGTTATACTAATAATGAACAACACTTTTCTTATTTCTTTAGCATTATTTCTGGATAGTAACCCTTGACATTTTTAACAGCTACAAAAGTTATACGCCAGCACTATTATACTTAAACTTGTACCAATACCAACCTCAGTAACATCATATCACACACATATTATTCCAGCCAAAGTTCTCACTGATATTATCATAAACATAAACAACATTACTGTATTAATTTTACTGGTACCTTTGCTCTGCATATGACTGGACAGCCTAATCAAAAGAAGCTAATATAATGTGTTTTACACAATGGAAACATCCCAGAATTTTTTTGATATACCAATGTGCATTGCAAAACAATCTTTTCCATACATATAGTACCTTTGGGCACAAAGTTAAGATTGCAAACAATTTTTAAATTTTATCAAATACCATCAGATATTCAATCTGCAATTTCAGTGTAACAAAATCAATAAGTGTCAGTTTTCCGGCAATTCACAACTCAGTTTTAAACATTAACCTTCCTTAAGAAAATATTAGAGCCAAAACTCTTCATTAAACAAAACTGGGTGAACATTTTCACAGTATACTATACCAGTTCTACAATACAGTAGTCTCATCAGTCCTTTGTTCCCATCTAATGTTAACACCCATTAGAATATAATTTCTTACTGTTTTGTCATCTCACAACTATATAACTAACCACACAAATGTGTTTGTAAAGGTAGTGTGTCTGTTTCTGTATAAATCAATTGTTAATCCAATGGCATCTTATTCAGGTAAACTAAGAAATATGGTTTGCATCCCATGACACAATTCCATTAATTTGCAGTTGATATGATTACATGAATAGCAAATCATAGTAATATATACAAGGTAAAAGTACTGAAGGCCCTTGAACCTCTAGATGTTTCCCAAAACATTCCAGCCAATCTTAGCATTTTGTGGCCACACCTCTTTCAAATTAGGGTGTACAGAACTTGCACATCTGAATGAGACTACTTTTATCAGACCAAAAAATTCACTGCACTAGAGAGGAAAGATGGAAAAGTTGAACAATTATATGACGACCGATTTCCATACAGTAATCTCATGACAGATTACGTATAATGAGAAAGGGGGGTAAAAAAAAAATATTATTATCAACACATACTATAACCAAACCAACAAGTCAACATTCTTAACTCCCAGGAGGTGGCTACCCTATACGGTTTCTTTTTAGTAAGCATCTTGTTTAGCAAATTACAAAAATCTGAAAAATCAAACAATGGAGTATAAATAAGTGTTGAAGATTCTGACACAATATATTCCCAATCATTAATATTCGTTGTAGATGTAAAGTGGGCAATCACTTAAAACATTTACAACTGTTGTTCCATACTCTATGACTGGGTCATGTGGGTTTTTATCAAATACCCGTGGGTCAAATATGAGTGAACAGTTGGAAAGAGGACATCACCGCAACTCACAGATAGGTTTGATCTGTTTTCATTTGTTACTGTTGTTTATATTATTCCAAAAACTTTGCTATTTACTGAGGATAATGGGTTCTAAATAAGGTAAGCAAAAATTGAACTTTTGGAGAAAAAATGAACTTGAACTTTTGGAGAAAAAGGGAACAACCTTGTGACTATGACAAGGTCTAAGCGTGGGAACACAAAGGAAGAAATTTACATATGAGACTAATCCAAATAAGGGAACATGAGGCTTACATAAGTTAAAGAGCTACAGTACCATATTACCAACCAAAACTAGATGTTAACCATGCAACGCTACTGATCAAAACCCAGAGATTTCACAGAAGTAAGTACCTTCAAGTACTCACTTCACATTATGACGTACACCCAAGGTTACTAATACTCCATTAGGTTATCTAGCAGAATCTAATAGGTATTAGCCTACAGATGCAACAGGGAGTAAGTATGACATATAAAACCATAGTTTACATTAGCAGTAAAATGTGTAACGTATAAAACCACAGTTGACATTAGCAGTAAAATGTGTAAATTAACATGTACTATATTAAATGTGCAAAACAGGAATGAGTAACAAATGAATTGCTTTATACACATCAAGTGTTTATACTATATACAGTGTTACTAATTTATATCAACAACAAAGTATACTTATTACCAAACAGAGCTACAATGACTAAGATTTAATCTAAATCCTCTAACTGGTGACAGATTCCATTTCCTCTTCGACATTTTCCGATGTTGGGGTACTTTTCAATCTCTTATCTTTACCAGGAGTCACATCCATCTGTTACAACATAAGAAAAATTTACTAATTGTTCATAATAAATATGACCTGAAAGATCCTTCATACATAAATACATAAAAACATACATACAAATGATTGCAAAAGATCAAGAAGGGACTTGATCGTCAATAAAAACAATGGTAGAAATGTCTAAAGGGTCAACTCTCCTTGATGGATGTAAAGCACAAAAGCTGAATGTGTGCAAAAGCGTAGTAGGTGCGAAATAAGACAACTGAAATGTTGAGAAATGCAGATATGTAGATGTGGTAACAAAGGATAAAGTGGGTGAGGATATACCAAGAGTAATCTGGGGTGGTTTGGTTGCATGGAAAGGATGGAGAGGAAGGACCTTGATATCAAAGAAGAGCGAGTGTGTGTGTGCAAGACACGTCAATCATATAAAATCAACATACCTTTTCCTTCCTGTCCTTCTTTAGCTCTTTCGCATACTCGATATGCTTTGGCAAACTAATGTACTTTGCTGGACGCTCCTTTTCATACTTCTCAGCCACAGGTACTCCTGAAACGAACCATTGGCAAAGCATTCAATCTCTGCTGAAAGAATTTTCAACACCACAAAATTAAATCAATCTCTACATGATTGAAAACTTCAGTTTTATGAAATGTAACTCAACAGAGAAAGAAACAGAACCTGCTGGTGAAATTTACTTAAATTATTCACTAAAAGGTTCTTCATGATTCAGTTACTTTAACATTTTGTTTAGTTACTGCAGGAGTTTATATTTGCTACAAATGTTTCAGAACTTATGTTTTTTTATTTTAATAAGACAGGAATACAGTCTTTGCAAGTTAAATTTTACTTAAGTAATATTTTTTAGTAAAATCTGACAACATTGAATGACCCAGCTACCTGATTCTGCTAAGTAACAAGGAGATGTAAGGTCTGATCAACTTAGGGAGATCTTGCACTAATTTATAAATAAAATGCATCATACTCCATTATTTTAAATCATGACAAATACTTACCTAAAATTTCAGGGAGCATATATGCTTTCAGCCATCCAACTAACGGAGTTGGTCCATGTGTGTAGTGAGTGTCACGATTGTAAAACAAAATTCCATCTAACTCCACGGGGAAAGGCAACTGACCTCCTTCACCAAATAACTTTGACAAACTTTCAGGCGATGACTCATAATAGGGAAGTCTTTCAAATCTATAAAGAAGAAAAAAGTATAAAACGACATTAAGTAAAAATAATGTCAGACTCGAAGAAAACTTGATGGAATGGTTTTGTAATGCAGACATTTGAGATGGGTATGCAACTGCCCTTGCCTACCTTGGGCCTGAAGAAAAGGTGTTTCCTAACCATAAGAGATGTGACAGACTGGGCTTCTGGAGGATGAGAGCATTAAGAAAAGCAGAAGCAAGAACAGAAATCCACAGCTTGTCAAGAGAAAGAAATAGTCACTAAAGTGTGCAATCCAGGGATTATCTATTCTCAACAGGTATACTTGAGAGTAGGGGGCTCATGAGTTTCTAAAGCCACCTAATAGAACTCTCTCCATGAGCCTGATGAAAGAGTAACCTCTACAAGAAAGACAATAAGCTACCTTGCCATAGAGAGAATGCAGACTGACTGAAGAGGTAAAGGTATGAGTGCAGATCAAGTGTGCGTCTTTGAATTAATCATACTACAGTACAGGACACAAAAGATAAAGCTTTGCAATTATACGTTTGAGAAAAATATTCTGTACAGGAAAGCAAAGGACCAACATAAAACTTCAATAAATAGGATGAAGAAAAGAACTCGCATCTAAACATATCAAATTTTATTAGAAATAACCATAGCAGCTTGAAGTACTGTACATGTATCTCTCTAGGACAAGCTTAAAGTAAACCTCAGAGGTTCAATTACATTACCATAAGATATAATACAAGAATTGAATGGTAAAGAAACAGAAATATTTAAAAACTTTCTTTACTACCTCAAATTTATAAGGTTACTTTTTCCTTACGTAATTCAACAAACATGAGCACATCCGATCAATTTACCAGTGTGGTACAGTTAATTTGGCACAATCCTCAAAGGCCTTTGCAAACAAGAGAAAACTAAAACTGATTTTTTACCTCGGTGTAAGAGAGAAAGAGTGTCTGTACTATAACAATATTACTGCTCTGATATGAGGACTAGAAATAGTCATTTGGGTCAAATATATTCCAGTCATCTCCTTTAACTAAATAATCTATTTTATCACACGTCATCTATATTTTACTTTGGCAACAAAGTGGATTAATAAGCTGGTACTGAGATAAAATTAAGAAGAGGAGCAACAGCAAAAATGAAGTGGAAGATATTGCTGGACTACTGGTAAACATGAGAATCCTTAATCAACACACCAGAAATCTAATGCATACACAGTATAGGGAGTGTTATTCTCAACATGACAAAAACAGTCACTCAGAAGAGACGTGACTACAAAATGCTGAGATTTATAGTTGGAGTTGGGACAATCCACAGTACAGTTGAGCATGATGCCAAGGTGGTTCGACAATATATGAAATTTACGGACACAGCCCAAGCACTGGGATCCTCAAGATCATCAAGTACCTGGATATTGCAAAGAGGTGTGGAGGCCAGATGCTGGGTAACAGACTACTGTCTCAAAGGCAGAGATGGTCTGGGCATGTGATCAAAAAATGAAAGTTGTTAGTAGAAAAGTAGACATGAAAGTACATAGAAGGAAGAACAGTAATTGAAAGGTACTGAAGATCAGGGAGAAAGGAAATAAATGAAGACTGAACTAGACTGAAGTGTTGTGAGAAAATGCACAAGGCAGACTAATGGGGAAACCAGACAAAAATGTTAACAATAATGAAAGGGATGTCATCTGTTATCTCTCTTAGGAAACTTGAAGAGGATCTACAAAATGTGTGACAGAAAGACCTCCAGAGTCAGAGTAATTTGTTATACAACTTTTCCTTTTGAAGAGTTTAGATAAAGTAGATTAAATAAAGCACAGTGTTGATCATTTCAACATCTGATCACTAGAAACTATAAACTTTTCATCTGCAAGAATTTTATTAACAGAGTTGTTGTAGAAGATATACTGGTGTAACAATGACCTTTAGATGTGTAAAACATTATTGATACCTGCACCTTTCTGGGTTGAGTTGAATACTTTAAAGTCAGCCTCCTCTTATACTGTCCTAAATAAGACATCCAGTCATTCCACATAATCAAAAATCTTTTAAAATTGCTTACCTCATTGGATTATACTTGGATATTTCACCTATACCTACTGCTTCTTCTTCTAATCTTGACTTCAACCATTCAAATCTAAAGAAGGTCTGCAAAATGAACACCTTACTAATACCGCACATATTTGTACAAAGTAGAAATTTGCATTTCAATCCAATTTTTGAGTTTCATAAATACAAAGCAATGCTTTAAATTATACATTTTGCCACTGACACAAACTAGAAGGAATATAACTATTAAAATCAATAAGAGTGTGGCAATTTGTCCTCAGCCTGCCAAGCTACACTAGAACCAGTAAATGGACAAACCAGGAGTTTTATCTTGGCTACAACTGAAATGTGGAATAGTTTGCCTGGTGCAGCTGCAGAATCCTCTGATCTTCAAATATTTAAGCGAGGAGCAAATTCATTCCTGCTGTCTGTTGATGTCTTCTGAATTTCAGGTGTATCTTTTATTTTCTAATCCCTCATACTCAATTATAGTCTGTTGACTTTGTCCATAAAGGTTTTCAGCTGAAGATACAAAGAAAGAAAATAAAGTGCCTTGTCTGCTGACCTGACCATAGGTGCATGGCAACACGAAGGTATGAGCCTCAACATAATACCAAATATCCAGCATAATACTCCAGACTTTGGTTTGTGTTGGAACACTGATGAATGATGTACCAAAGAACTATCTTTCCAACTGTCACCAAAGGTTCTGGCTTGAAATCTTAGATATCTAATTAAGTCCATCACAACCAGGTGCAAAGGGTAATTTGGTAACTCAACACATCGCCCATGAACCTGTTTGCCTGATAACTTATACTGTAAGTATAAAAGGAAGAAATGTAGTAGATTACTCATACCTTAAGGACATTAACCTAGATAAAGGCAGGTCCCCATCCATAACTAAGGAATCAGATGAACAATGGATAAGCTGAAAGACATAAAAGCATTGAAGTCTGAGGGCACACACTAGGCACAAGGAATACTCTCTATTAAGGTATTCTGGCAATACAGATATCCTAAAAATTTTATCTATTCATCAAAATTCAGTAGTTGTTTTTTTCAGAGGAGCCTTGCTCAGTACAGTAAAGGCAGTCCCTAGTTAACAGTGGGGGTTCCAATCCTGGGTGAGCACTGATATCCGAAAATCGCCAATATCCAAAAATCCGTGATAACCAAAAATCACGATAATTATGGTAATAAATGGCATTTACAATGTAATGAGTGCCAATAAACTGCATAGCAGCGCCGTTAACCGCTTACTAGCGCCAATAAACTGCTTTCTGATGCCGATAAACCGCTTCCTGATGCCGATGAACTGCTTGCCCATGCTGACAAACTGCTTGCCGGCGCTAAACATTGCTTGCCTTCGGCAAAAATCGGGTTAACAACACCATTAGCCATGCCCCGTAAAACTGAAGCACTAATAACTGGGGGCTGCCTGTACAATGCATTGAGGCACAGTAAAAGACAAGGTGAATATATTAAAATCATAAAAATCCACTAGTAAACAAAACACACAAATAGTAGCAAAATAAAATCACAATTACACAAGAAAAAGTGATTAGCAACAGAATTAATATATCTATGAGTCATGCAAAACAGAATGTGTAAAATTACAAAGCAACTGCAGGTACCTCCATATGTGATGGGTACATTATTCAACATAAGAAAAATTACAAGGCAAAAATAATACAAAACTGCTTACCTGATGATAATAAAGCAGATTGCTGACAATAGCAAGCAAAGCTCAAGAAATGAACAGTGAATACATGTACCAAAATTGTACAGAGGGCCAACTAGTTGACATCAGTAATATAACTCTAATACCTTCGCTTAAGGGTACAGTACCTAATTATGAAAGTGGAAAATTAGGCACAAAACACTAAGGGTACAGACTGGAAAAAGCACACATTACAAAAGACCTAAAATCTCAAGATGATTAAAAAGTTAATTATTTGCAAATAGCACCACTTTACAAAACCAGTGATCCAAGAGGACAGCACTAGAGGCTGCTCATAACCTGCTAAATAAGTAATTGACTTTTATCACTTACAAAATATTAAAGTGAAAAAACAATAAAACACGATTATGAAAATGTAAAATAATCAATAATAACTGCGAGAACAGTGATCCTCATGGGAAGAAATCACATGGCAACAGCAAACACAACTGATGACCCTGCTGCAAGTTCATATAAATTATTATTATCATTATTCATATGATAAATTCCTACTCATATGGAACAAGTCAACAGGGGCCACTGACTTGAAATTCAAGCTTCAAAGAATATGTTCATTTGGAAGAAGTAACAGAAGGTAATAGGAAATATAGAAAGAAGAGATCAGTTATTAGAGAAGGAAAAAGATAAATTAATAAATAAACAAATAAAAAATAAATTAGTAAAATACAAAGTGAACTTCACTTAGACTTTTGAGGTTCCAGTTGCACATCCTCAGGGAGACTATTCTACAGTCCAACAGTGTGAGGAATAAAAGACCCCTAGAATTGAGATGTTCAAAAGCACAGCACATTTACTACACACTGTTGCTGCGATTCAATAAATCTGGTTGCTTCCAACATGGAAAAGTGAATCAGGGATCTATAGTGATAGTGAGAGTTCCCTACTAAAATACAACTTACAAAAAACAAGAGGCCGTACTTGAGAAACCAGATGGCATGCGTGTAATAAAACCACTTATTCTGTCTGACAGACTAAACACTACAAACCTCAGAACATTTATCATATGACTATTTGGCTATATGTGATTGGTGGGGTTGTGATGAAAAAAACTTCTGACAAATGTTTATCACATGAATATACCTTATAGAAAGTTACCTCTATAATTTTTCTCTATTTCATTAGATACGGAAATAACCTTGGACTTTTTACTGGAAGAACTGTTATCCTGAATTGAGAGAGAGAGAGAGAGAGATTTCAAACTTTCCTCCAGAGGGTACTGAGCAATAGCAAAATATACCTATGGTCAGCTTTTGCATACTTACATCACATTCTATCACAGGCTGATTGAGCCAGCACATTACATCAATCACATAAAAGGTCTTGTTGATTTCGGACCATATGCAGTCCAGGAGAGCATATCCCATGTTGTTATTTCGACGACTGCCTCCAGGGAGCAGGGACGGAAACTGGTTCACCTGGTATCCAGATTTTGTGTAACTTCGTGTCCTGCCCTATTGAAACATTGTCACAATTACTGTACATACTTTTTCAAATTCCAAGTGGAAAGGAATGAGAAAACTAAGGTTTCAATTTTGAATGACATCAGGAGACTGGTTTGAATTTTACTGTTTTAAAAAGGCCATAACTTTGTTATGATTATTCATAAGAAGAACCTTATTCATATGGCACAAGCCCACAAGGGCCACTGCCTTGAAATTCGAGCTTCCAAAGAATATGGTGTTCATTTGAAAGAAGCAACAAAAGATAATAGGAAATACAGAAAGAAGGGAACCGTTATTAGAAAAAAATAAATCAACAAAATAACAAATAAATAGATAAAATGTAATTAAATTATAAAATACAAGGAGAACTGTTTTAGGGTAGATTGCAGTGTTTGTGATTACAGACAAGACAGAGCAGATGGCTCAATGTCCCAAGGCAGGACACAGCATAAATCAAAATCATTTTTAACTTAAATTCCTAGCAGAGCAAATGCTTAACCTGTTTCCATCCTGTACTTTCTAGAATCTTATTTTACTTGGTATTTTCACAGAAACTCATATCACAGCTACAGTAATGCTTACTTACTCAACTGCAATTGCTTTCTGAACTGCCAGCTGGGATTTTTGAAAGCTAAAGGTAACAGAAGTATGGTGAAATAATCAACCTAACAGAGCTAGTTAACACAACCAAATTCTTTGCCTTGTACAGTGGAATACTTCAACTTAACACATGGTTTGGGGGTCTGGCCTTTCTGGTAAGTAACAGATCCTAAATTTCAGCGTCCAGATACCTTGCAGTTAATGGCAATTCTACATAGTTCCTACCCTTAACTAACCTGTACTCTACATTTACCATTCAATATAAGACATATATCTACAAATGTAGCACAGGGAAAAATAATCATAATATGGTAAGTAAATGATATGTACAGAAGTCTGCTAAGCTGAGGTCCATAAGGTGAGGTGTCTTTGTAATAATAATAGTATAGTTACAAGAGAGGAACTTTAATTTCAGGATCCAATAAAAAAATTGCTGGTAATATTTTTACCCAAGATGTAACCTGATTTTAATAAACAATCAAAACTTCAGTTAATTCCTACCTATTATTCAAAGGCTGAAAATTATGATACTGTATAAATATACTGTCTATACAATTAAAATACTTGCGCAAGAAGTCAAACGCACCAAAACTTACCCGGGCTGACACTACCAAAGACCTTTTTCCTACAGGACAAGGAACTGTGAGGTAAGTTGCAAAGTTGTTTGGTACATCAACAAGCCATTCACTTAACATCAGAAAATCTTTATACTTCTTAGGACGTCTGTAGCACTCTTGAACCTGTTGAGATATGCGGAAGCCAATACTGTAGTTTGTTTGTTTACATTTTGTAGGAATTACACACAGGCTTAGCCAAACAAGTTTGTTAAATAAGGAAGTTAAAACTGAAGTAGGACGTGAGGAAAAGACATAAGGGAACTGATGAGAAGTACAAGATAAAGCAACATAGCTGAGGGCTAAAAGGTCACTTCATAGAACCATGTCACATTTAAATATGCCATAAACAACACACTATTTGTTGTACCTCACAAGAGGGATGTTTGTTAACACTTTTGCTTACAAATGACTGATATAAATGTCATCCAAATTTAAGTCCTTCACTTACTGATGATGTATAAAAACGTCAAAAAAAAAAAAAAAGATTGCACAAACAGGCAGACAAGATGAGGATCATTTTCAGCCAGTGTTCCTGATATTTTGTATACATATGTAACATGTATATTTATTTGTTTTGTACAGTTTAAGATTTTTATTCAATAATTACATTTACCTTTTTTCTGCGAGAGAGAGAGAGAGAGAGAGAGAGAGAGAGAGAGAGAGAGAGAGAGAGAGAGAGAGAGAGAGAGAGAGAGAGAGAGAGAGAAATATTTTTTATACATACATACCAGACATTTTTTTTAATATAGCTTTTTACTCTATAATTACATTATTTTTTTTCTGAGAGAGAGAGAGAGAGAGAGAGAATTGCCACTTATTTTATGGACAACTTGACGTTACTTTGTCATTCATTTTTTCATATTTTCCTTGGAATAATTACAACTTTGCAATTGCGAAATCTACATAATTTATCTGGGTAATTTATCTTTATTGCAAATAGTTTTTATGGAAGATATTTTTCTTTTGGGGAAAGTGCAGTTTTCTCTTATCTCGTAATTTCTACTTATTATTCCACCAACATAAAGTTATTTTGGGGACTTTTAAACTACTGTATAGAGCAATCATTCAGCTACAAATTGTAACAAATTGAGCAGTCTACCCTGAAAATTGTTGGAGCTAAGAGTCTGGACAAAAAGGTATAAGAAGTTGTCTGCGCATATTGCATGGGTTACTGGCACTTTTCTTACGGAAAACATGATGCTACTTTGTCATTAATTTGTTCATATTTTCCTTGCTATACTTACAACTTTTTCATTTCAATAACTAGGTAATTTATCTGGATACACTATGGATTTACAACGATTACTTTATCACCAATATCTTTTTGGCCAAACTATTTTTGGGGGAAAGTGAAAAATTTTTGCATATCTAGTAATTTCTACTCATTACTTCACCTACATATAGTTGTTTTTGGAAGACTTTTTATGCCATTGTATAGAACAATCGTTCAGCTGAAAAATGAAATAAAATTAAGCAGTCTACTTTGAAAACTGTTGGAGTTAGGCATCTTTGGCAAATGAGTACTGAACTATAAAAATTTTTTGAGCTTATCGCTTGGGTGACTGGCATTTTTCTTACGGAAAACATGACACTACTTCGTCATTTATTTTTTCATATCTTCTACTTTTTGCATTGCAATAACTGGGTGTGCTACGGATAAACAACGAAGACTCTATTCAAATATTTATTTTTTGGGAAATTATTTTTGGGGTAAAAGTTCAAAATTTTCTTGTATCTCGTAATTTCTACTCATTATTCAATCTACATAAAAGTTATTTTGGGGGGATTTTTTTATGAAACTATATAGAATAATCATTTAGCTGCAAAATGAAACAAAATTGATCGGTCTACCTTGAAAACTGTCATAGCTACTTGTCTTTGAACAAAGAAAGGTATAAACATTTTTACGCTTATAGCTCAAGCCACTGCCACTTCCCACAGATGTAATTGTTTATAAGTCATAAGCGAAACAGTTAATGAGACGAGGGAGGTTAAAAAAGCTAGTAACAATCTTCATAAACAGGAGAACTACGGTATATCTTTATTTTTCAACTTTTTTGTGCCGAACTTTGCATATGTGTCATGAGCTATAATGATTAGGGAATATTTTGTTGACACCTAAGTTGTAAAGATAACCTTCACTGTTCTGGTTGCCTATACGTAAAATAGTAATTCTTTCTTGTGTCTGGACTGATTAAAGTTTTCCTTCCTACATCTGAAAAGGACCAAAATTTGTAATACATACTTCTATATACAATTACTCACACTTTTATTATAATAGTAAAAGTTACCAGTGATACAAATACAGTATGCTGGCAAATGGCTCAATTATATTTATAGAGAACCATAATATCATCATCTCCACTGCTGACTAACCTGGTCATATTCCATATCATCTGAAGACTCGCCTTGAGATACATCAGTCTCTTCGATACTTCGAAGGTGAGACAATAAATCATATCGGGCCCTGGAAAATAAGGCTACAGTATATTAGTATATTTAGCTACAGCAGATAAGATATCTTCTAGGTAAGATATCTTCTCTTTAGGAGTTAATTAACTAGAACTGATATATAACTTGGAAGAATACATATATTTCAAGTTTTTGTACACACATATACAACACATCTATAGCATTTGTGACAAATTGCTGTTTACACACGAGGTAACATATCAGCTGCTAAGTGTTACTTGGAGTAAAAGTACTTCTCACATATTTTCCACAATCTCTACTTTCGTGCAATATATTGTCCAGTCCATATCTATGACAATAGCTAAACAAGACTGCTAGTGATAAATCTACAGCTCGATCCCAATGCTTGTAAAAAGTACCTATGGAAATGAATATCTGGAAATGTTGCATCTAAACAAGTCCATCCATCTCAGGGGCCTTTGGGATGATCTTAATGTGCAAACATTACAACATTCTTGTTATCCTACCTCAAAAAACTTACAATAGAAGGGGTATTGCCTTTAAGCGTGCTCTGCACAGTGCAATGACTGTTAAAATCTTTGACTGTTTTCTATCTTTTGTTTTTTTGTCAAGTTTACTTCAATCTCTTCTTGCTTACCTATCCAGCCTCTTCAGCAGTGTCTTGCCTCAACTATCACCCCTCACTTGAAAACAAATACTTTGGGATAACCTCATGAGTGGTAAGAGATGCAAGGGGACTTTCATGACAGATCTACTCATTTACGATTCATCTAACTCCGTGGTCAGGTGACACTACTGTCATCCACACTATTTCGACCATCTCCCACTTAATCTTTGTAATTATGTAAGAAGCACTCTTCCTCATCTAGGTCACTGCCTCACAAACATTCATCATGGGATATGAATTTCCTGCTGGGTGCCAACATCTACAGGGAAAACTTGGTGATGAAATCCTGGAAGAGATGGGTTTGCAAAACCCTTTACAGTACATTTCAAGTGCCTGAAGAGCATTCTTAGTGCTCAAACAAGAGCATTCTCTTTGATCTCAAGAGTTCAAGAGTGAGAATGAGAAGTGTATCATCAGTTCTAATCTGAACCACAGCACAGGACTATTCAAAACAACAATGAGTATGTAATTTAAACATAAAATATCGTATCTACTGTTTATCAAAAGTAAATATGAAGAGAGAAAAACAGTCGGGGTTAATCCTAAAGGCTGCAATGGAAACAGCAAATGACAAGCCACTACAGTTATTTGTACTTACTCTTTTCTTGCCTCTAAAACTCTCTTTCTTCGCTCCTCTTGACAAGAGCCAGAAACTTTGGCCTTGTACAAGGCAAAACGGGGATGTTCTGCATGAGGTGTATTTGGGTGGGGAGTCACTTCGACACTGCCAAAACTAGCCAGTAAATCATCCATTGTGAAAAGAGAACCCTGTAAGTATTTAAACAATGATTTATCGACATCAATGGCCTATTAGCAGAGGTCTCTACATCATAAAAACATATATCAAATACTAAATTTCAAAGCAAAGGCTACTGTCTAAATGTCAAGAAATTTTCAACAGCTACACTATACTGCTAAGAACCCCAAATGAAGAGGCACTTTGTCACATCTGGCCTTTTATTCAAAGCCTCTGTTACACTTCCTTGCTTTACTCAGTACAATGCCATCGGAACAAATTGACTTCCCAGTCTACAGGCCAAGATCAGCCTACCTATTTCAAGGTCTGCACCTTAATTAAGGAAGTACTGGGCATATACTAATAGCCCTAGTATACTGTGGACCTGCCAGTGATGTCAAATCTTTTTTTTTTCAAATTTGAATATCTTTAACAAACCTACAGATATCAGAAAAAATTTGCAGTGAAAAACCAAAGGCATTATTTTACCTTAAACCATTACCGCATTTAGCACTTGAAAATGTCATATCCCTGTTTTAATGTGTACTCTGTTAGTTTACATATGAGTATGTTTTGAGATAGTGGACCCTAGTCTTATATCCTATAATTTGGGGGACCACAATGGGGAAAAACACATAAGTGAAATACAAGGACCTTCATCCCATTAACAGTTCTCTTTCAAATTAAGATAAGTTTATGGAATGTATTCAAACTATCATGCACAATAGTAAGGAGCAGGTACCATAGCTTAGGTTAGGTTAGGTTAGGTAGCAACCTTATTATCCTTCATTTGCAGTGCATCAGGTTAGGTTAGGTGGGGGGGTCCAAGGGAGAGCAAAGCTCCCTCCCGGCTTAGTAAGGAAGAGGTCCCCAGGTTAGTTGTTATGTGGGGTGGTCTCGGGCTAGGTAAGGACATACTTGTCATGGTTAGACTTAGGTAGGGGTTCAAGGTTAGATAAGGACCTGGCATACTAACCCAAAACTGCAGCTTTCCCACTGTGGTCCCCCAAATTACAGTATATAATGGGAAGGGGGTTCAATATGCCTAAAGGTACTTAGGCTACCAGCAAAAAGAATATCAGAAGTCTGAAATGCAATAATAAGCTTAGTTTAAAGAAAAATTTTACCAGCGAGTGAAATAACATAGCCTGCAAGATTAGCCTTAGCCTATCCCATTGATGGCTCTCAATCAGATGAAAGTAACTTCATGGAATGTTTTCAGGCTAATAGCCTATACGCCTATATACTAAGATACGGACATTGTATCCTAGTTTGAGTTAAGTTCAGTCATTTGGTAAAGACACGAACGTCAGAAATACTGAAAGCACACATTATAAATATGGAGTAGGAAAATATTTTCAAGTCCAACATGCGACAGGTTAATGGCTTTAACGTAAAATTTTAACTTATTTTACCAGGGTAAGCATTGCCTATAACCCTAAATAGAGCACGCTAATTAGCCAATTATACAAAATAATTTATTCGTCTGATACACATACAAAACACGTCAAAGACAAAGATGGGACACTGTACGGAAAGTTTTCCGTACCCGGTAATCAGTTTCAATAATCTAATAATATTACATAATATAGTTTCTCTATAATATTATGCATGTAACAAAACTATATCAAATCTCTGAACATTTCAAAAATATAAAAAAAGAAAATTCTACCTTACAATCAAACTGGCTTTAGTATTATTAACATTTATCCGTTTCCTTACCTTGTACGAAGCTGCGGCCTGTAATAAATTATCCAATAACCTGTCTTGATTTATCCTGTAACAATCTAAGCATGGGAATGTTATGAATAGGTCACTCAAATACTTTTCTTCGGAATTTCGAGGCGAAAACTACACTAGTGACTAGTCAAATAACGACGTTATCGTGACTCGAACTTCAGGAATATAAGAGTACATGTGCTTGATTGTGCTTGGTAAACTTCAATTTTAGTAATGACTCTCCCTCTAACTAATTATAAATGGTGGTTATAAATTGTATTAAACGATTATGTAAAGTCTAAAACTTTATTAAATAAATATATTTATTATAATAAAAACAAAATTAAACCATGAAACTGGCAGGATTTTAGAGAAAGTATTTACCTGGGTATCTTCTAAAGTTTGTTAAGAAAGAGAACCCTTTATGAAAATGAAATGGAAATGCTATATTCTATCATCTATCACGGGAAAAATAAACCACTATCTCATTTATTAATACTGTACGCTTTTCTTCAAACCATCTATAAAACAGTACTCAAAGTTTTCATAGTACGAGCGTAGTAGTAGTATTTTGACAGAACTTCAAGGACATACCTCTGTAAGAGCTCTCCGATTATGCCCCCAATGATTTTATTTGTCTCTTTACAACCTATTGTGTTTATATTTTCTTTTTCGTTGTAAATCACTAAGTGATAACCACGGTAATCCTGTCTAATTGTTTGTCTGTTCTCCCTGTACAGATTTTCCTTATATATTTTCAAAATTAAAATCGAAAATGGTTGTCTACGTTACTTTGAAAACTTGAAATGATTCTTTTATTATTTTCAGCAGCCTCATTTTTTATAAAGAACGAATTCTAAAATAAATATAACAATCTTTAAATTCTGAAAAAAATCATTACAAGGAACATGTAATAAAAATTGATATCAGAATTACTTCAAAATACGGTGATACATAGACTTCTATAATACTTGCAAAAAAAACTGTAAACTGTGACCTGGTTTTAGCCTCTCTCTCTCTCTCTCTCTCTCTCTCTCTCTCTGTCACAACTGCACTGTAGGTAATATCTCGCACAGCCTAGAAGGCTTCTTGCGTTGTTCAAACCAGCCTGGAGGTTTGTAGTCCCATGGTTCTCTGCCACTGTAACTTACAGTCTCTCTCTCTCGTACTAGACAGATAGCCTACTTGTAGGGATAGTTGCTGGCATAGGCCTACCCTTGAGCTATATGTAAAACTTGGTCAGCCTAGGTGTCCTGCATAGGCCTATTCTTTGGTATCTATTGATAGGAGCTTATATTAACTGTAGAGAACATTTCGAACCGACACTTCTTTTTCCCTTTCTCGCCAAAACTTCAGTTCTTCTTTTATTAAATCCAATGACCGTTTCCAAACATATGTTTTCACTTTAGTCTCAATATTTTGAGATGCCTTTACTGTAGCAGAGGAACCTGTAGAAATTCTTCATGTCTATTTACTAATAAAATCTCCAGTTATTCCACGTCCTCATTCTTTAAAACTACTTTGGTTTTTGGTTTTTATTTTCTGGTATATTTGTCACCCATACGTTGGGGTTAATCTTCACCGTTAGTCCTACTTTTGTTATTTCCCTGAGTTAGTCAAATAAATAAATGAATAAATATCTGATAGCAGTTGATCTATGTAATCGACATGAAAGAGAGAGAGAGAGAGAGAGAGAGAGAGAGAGAGAGAGAGAGAGAGAGAGAGAGAGAGAGAGAGAGAGAGTAGTCTTTGTCAAGACTAGTTTTCAGTAAGTTTAAGCGCACCATATGGTACAGGGTGCCACTTTCGGTAGATTTACCAATTTAAAAAAGGAAGAAAATGTAACGTTCATGTTCCAAGAGCTAAATACGATTTACTTTCTAGTTCTGATTTCCTGCTTTGCCTTCTTCTTCTTCTTCTTCTTCTTCTTCTTCTTCTTCTTCTTCTTCTTCTTCTTCTTCTTCTTCTTCTTCTTCTTCTTCTTGATGAGAAGTATATCTGTCTGAATTGAGACATTATCTTGTTTTTAATATTTCTTTTTATTTAGAGGCCATCTATTACATTTTATGACTGAAATAATTTATTGGAGTCATTTGTTCCGTTAATGATGAGTCATTGAGGTGATCATTTGCAAAAAAAAAAAATTATGTTACAATAATGTATTCTAAACCAGGAAATTTTAATTACATCCAATATGCAAATGGACTAAGACTAATTTGTCTGTTAAAAAAAAATAGGCATGACACTATTCTCTCTCTCTCTCTCTCTCTCTCTCTCTCTCTCTCTCTCTCTCTCTCTCTCTCATATATATATATATATATATATATATATATATATATATATATATATATATATATATATATATATATATATATATATATATATATGATGTATATGTATGTATGTATGGCTAAACAAACAATCGAAATAAAATGTGGTGGCATACATGAGAGAGAGAGAGAGAGAGAGAGAGAGAGAGAGAGAGAGAGAGATGGGGGATACTTCTCCCATTAGTGAGAGAACCAGGGTTCGAACCCCAGTGAATAATGTATAAGGTATTTAATCAACTGCTGTCCTTTGCAGCCGATCTACTTACCTTGATTTGTAACAACATGCTGAATAGCAAGTTAGCAACAGTATTAGCCTGGGTTTGATTTTGTAACGGCTCTCTTGTTCGTTCTATTTTGGCTTTGGCTGTGATTCTTAATGTGGCAGGAATCATCCCTTTTTTATGTACAAAACTGCTGTCTCTCGAGCTCAAACTTCTTCTCTTTTAGAGCATATTCTTCGAGTCTATTCCCGACGGTCTAATGGAAGTCTAGGCTCAGCTTTTTATGTCGCAAGTGAGAGGACTTAGCGTAGGAAGAAGGTCAAACGACAGATGGCGTCGCTGGTCAGCGCCACACGTCATGACAGTTGCCATACAATATGATTCCGGTGTACTGACCTTCCCTCCTCATATCATATCATCCTCATTAACAACTTTTTATCCGTCTGTAGACCGCAGAGACCAAGAGTGGCCCGAGTGTTTTTTCCTACTTCTTATAAAAATTGATGGCGACCCATTTTTTTTCCGGCAGAAGTGAAATGCTCAAGTCAGGTAAAAAGCAGTATAATAGCATCGTTTCCCATACTTCTCTGTCACAGACCGGGCTGCTTTGACTATATCTACTGTATTTAATGTATGTATGATGGAGGAAATGTATATAATACATTAATATGTCAGGTAACATTAGATAATAAATTTTGGTTACTTCTAGACCTAGGACCTAAAGAAGAGCCTAGACCCACAGCATATAGGGTTTTAGTCGGGTTAGTGGATCGTTTATCAATCTTCAGACAAATTTAATTCTTTATTTATTTATCTATTTATTTATTTATTTATTTGTTTTGAAACTGCAAAAAATTGCTTTCAGGAACAAACTTTGAGCCTGACCTGCATTGCACTGCTGTGGCATCAAGTTAATTGTAACATGATTACTAAAATCCTATATTAGGCCTATGTCTCTCGAAGAAGCTGTATATTTTATGTAGATTTTACAAATAAAGAAAAATTATTAATGCTAGAAGGGTCTATTGTTTTAACTGTGTTTACTTAGTCTTTCTTATTTGCTTGCATGAATGTGTGCTTGTAGTAATGCATGTGTTAGGCCCAACTGTTGAGAAACACTACTGCAATATACCGGCTCACCTTTCTTATTCAGAAAAGAAACAAAGTGCAATTACGAATTCATAATAATAATCATCATCGTCATCATCATAATTAAGTTTCATCCTAATATCTGGAATAATATACAAAGAGAAGATGGTACGAGAATCACCTTTGATAAATCTTATTATACAAAAAAAAAAACATATTTTTCAAATTAACAGTACAAAAACAAGTATAAAAATGTGTTATAATTAAGAACCGTTTGCAAGAAATGGATTACTAATTCACCATCCATTACACAGTCGAATTCACCGTTCACTACACCGTCTACTGTAAGTCATAGTACTACGTTCGTGCTAAACGGTAACCACAGATGGTCGGTACCGAGCACGAGTATCTATACTTAAAGTAGCGGTAATTTGGTAATTTGGTAATTTGGTTTTTTGTTGTGTTGCCGAAATTTGCCGAGGGGAATAGATGTTATTACGTCCGTCAAGGTCACGGACATATGTTGCGACCTTGACGAAAATGGGTGACAAGACATGGCCCACCAAGGTGTCTCTCGTTTGAATTAGGGGCATCCGAAAAGTGAGAGAAAGTGAAGGGATTTGGCATAGTCTAAAAGTACACAGGTTTTGTTTGGGTAGAACAGTGGGGCCGTTTTAAAGGCTCATCCTTACCATAACTACTACTACTAATATTACTGTTTCCAAGGATATACCTCAATATTTATGGAGCCGTTTCAGAGGCTTATCCTACTACTGTTGTATCAAAGTATATACCGCAGCTAATTATAGAGCCATTTGAAAGGCAAATCCCTGCTACTACTGCTATTACTACTACAAATACTGCACCCAAAGTTATAATACGGCTATTTAAGGAAACATTCCTGAGACAAATCCCTACTACTATGCCAGAAAAAGTTTTATTATATATATATACACACATATACATATATATACACAAATATATATATATATATACTACAATAGATATATATACATTATACTATATATACTGTATATAGATATATACATATATATACTACATATATAGATATATATACATATACTATATATATAGATATATATATATACATATATATATATATATATATATATATATATATATATATATATATATATATATATATATATATAGAGAGAGAGAGAGAGAGAGAGAGAGAGAGAGAGAGAGAGAGAGAAATGGACTGAACCACCAGAACTCAAAGAACAGGAACCAGCTACAAGCGATTTATAGCGCCTCTTATACATAAAATGAAAGATCGTCATTTAAATTGCAGACGAAAGCAATGTGTTTGTGGTTACATACGAAAGTGAAATTACATTAAGAGCTGTAAATACTTCACGGCAGGTGTGTTGGAGGGGGAGGAGGGTGGGAGTGTGTGTGTGTGTGTGTGATGTAGTAAAAGCAAGATATTAAAAAGAATGTAATGAGTTTGTCTGTGTAGTATAGGTGTATGTGGGAATTGTTGTATGCATAGGCCTAAATAAAAAAAAACATTCATATACAACAATAGCATATAAATACGAGCAGTTCTGTATATGTATGTATATGTATATGTATATATATATATATATATGTATATATATGTATATATATACATGTGTGTATGCATGTATGCATCAAAGGGGCATCCAGGAAAAGGCATACATGCATAAAGTCACAGTTCATCTTTCCGAGATTGTTTCGCAATGTCACGTTACACTATCAAGGTTGAAATGTACAAAATCACTTACAAATATAAGAAATGTAAAGACGTGAAAAAAAGTAAAAGAAAATTCACTAAAATGACACGGATATGACCCACCTAAACTGAGCTAAAAAGAAACTACAAATCTAAAAAACAAAGATGGTAAGTAAAAGTTGAGGTGCAGACCAAAATATAAACAAAGTATCAATTAAGCGATAAATGATTGTGTGGAGGTTTTCTGGGTGTTTAAGCAAGGAGCCGTTTCAAAGACATATCCTTACTACTACAACTGGATCCAAGGATCTGATAAACTTTTAAGGGAGCCGTTTCAGAGGCAGTTCTCTTCAACTACTGTAATCGAAGGATACACCAGACTTTTTGGAGTCGTTTTTGAAGGAAATCTCTACGATTTCTACTTATAGCATATCAGATTCACTCAAAACTTAATGACTTTATCACCCTTTCCGAAATGTAGCAAACTATGTAGTGAGCAGTTAGGCCTAATTTAAGCCCACGAGTAAACATAAAAAATTTGTGTAAAATTCATTTTCATTCAAAGCAGCTGATAAAGCGGAAGCGACAATGCCATCTGGCGAATCTATCTTCATTTGAGTGATGAGGAATTCGCACTAATTGGCCGTAAAAAAGAAAAAAGCATTTAAATTTAAGAATAGTAATTTACATTAGGTAACCGAAGGGATTTGGTGAACAAAAATTACTCCTTAAAAATGCAGTGCTATATGAATGAATACCTCAAATAATTAATTATTTAAGTATATATATATATATATATATATATATATATATATATATATATATATATATATATATATATATATATATATATATATCTCAGCTAACTGTTAAGCTAAACTCATTAAATTTATAAACAAATATACAATAACAAAAATATATCTATTATTTCTGTAGAGATGAAACTCTTTCCTCACTCTACTTCAAGGTACGGAGTATCTTGACTTAAGAGACCCAGAGATAGAATAAAATTTATTTTCTTTCAGACATAAAATTAAAATTAAAACGAACAGATTTCGTAGTTATTATAAAACATCACAATGGTCTTTTGACACTTCAAAAATAACTTTTAATCAAAAGATGATTATCGATAATCGAGAGAATAAACTGTAGTCTCATCTTCTTGTTTTATCTTGAAGAGAAATGTGCTTCAGAAACATCGTGGCAGTGTTGCCAGATGTTAAGGCTCCCAGTACAGCGAAAAGATTGTGAGAAATGTTAATTTTGTCTGTCAGCTGAAATAGTGACCAACAGATCTTTCTGGTCTCTTGTCAGAAGGAAATCATTGGAATTTGGGAACAGAAAAATTAGCCATGAATTCCGGAGCTTATGAGAAATGAATCAGTGGAAGAGGCAGGTTCTGTTATCATTCAAATCTGCGGTTTAGAGGTTTCTGTTTTTGGTGTGTAGGTCTATGTGATGTGGAACAAATAATTTAGTCTCATAAAAGTTCCGAAGGGACCAAAAACGGAAAAGCTGAAACACCAGAAGACAGAAAAGAGCTCGACGAAAGCATTCTTCTCTCTCTCTAGTCTTCTTCTTCTGCAGGTCCACCTATTGGTCGGCTGGACGTTATGACACCGACAATTATCGTTATATGAATTGCGGATGCACCCTCTCCAACTTACGTCACTCGCCGTTAGAGGAGTTTATTTTAAAAGCCTGTGAGAGTCGTGTTTGCTGTCCATAATAATTCCTCTACTGTACGAACTGAGCTCCGCTTTGACTCTAAGAGAGGAAATGCGCAAGCCATCTGTCACCTGTTGGGTGTTGGTGTGAGAAATATCAGTTACGTCGTATTTCATAACGATGTTTACCAATCAAGGTACGAAAAGGCGTCTGTCGCAGGAGTGAATTGGATTTGATATTGGCGAAAATGATAAATTATCTCTGCGTTGTATCATCAAACCAATTGATTTTACTCTGGCGTATTTTTATTGCAAAATTACTTGTAGGATTTGCTGCCACATATCATCTTCTGTTGTTAGAAAAGCCAGTGCACTTTCAAACGCCCTGCTATCAAAGACGCAGCTTTTTTTTTTTTTTTTTTTACACAATTAAATGACAGTAGGTAATCTTAGACCTAACCGCCCAGTTCTCCTCGCTGCTGGGAGAAAGGGAGCTGGGGATTTGGTACAATACATGTACACATCGTTACGGGGTCTATGCGATGTCAGGCAGGGCAGCCGATCGAAGCTACGGCCTACCCCACCGCCAAATCAAAGTCCTTCAAAAGAAGGCATCGTGCTTACCCCATATAAAAATGGGAAAAACGCACGTTAAAACGAAGAAGAAGGTAATCTTAGAATAAAAAATAAAGATTTAACAAATTTTCAAGCGTTTTTTATGCTGCCTTCATTATTCTATGTCTTTTCAATATAAGCAATTTACCAGAAACGTTATTATTAAGGGTTAATCCCTCGAAAAACATGAAAAATTATATGCATTCACTTTGAGAAAACTGTCTACCGTTTAGTTGTCTCCAGCGGGATTAACAACTTCGCCATCAGTTTTTAACAAGTTAATAATTTCATTTTTAAATACAGAGGAACATGATTTACTTCATGATATACTTTATACGTTAAAAGTACGTTGAAATTTCTGGATTACCAAAACACTCCAGTCATTTTTGACGGGAAGTTTTGTCTCTGCTGTTGAACTTTTTTCTCTTATTAATTTAAATTGTTGATTACTTGGTTTATCTTCAAGTACATCAAACATTAAAACTGCTTTTCAATAAATACTCAATTATTGTTAAAGGGTGTTTTTCTATCTATCCCTATTAAAAAATTCATTTGTTTTAGTTATGGGTTCATCGCTGACGTTTCTACTTTATCTCTGTATCTATTTTTTTTTTTTTTGGTACTTTCCTCTCCTTTCCACCTTTATTTCCGTACCTTCTTCTTTTTCTTCCCTTAAGACAACGAAGCAATTCCGTGACGCATGCGTAATACTGACCTCCAACCGTTAGTGAGATACCACTAATGGCGTTCGATTTCGCTCGTGTTACTGTACCGTAATTTACTTTGATTTGCATGTCTCAGGGTGCGCCCACACTACAGTAAAACATGTCATAAACAAACAGGCAACTTGTTGCAAATATATCAGAAAAATGTTGGAAACAACGACTCACGTGAAGGACAGATCTGTAGCAAATCATATAGGTAATCGTTGCATTCAACTTATTTATGACATGTGTGCAACAAGTTTCATACATATCAGAAACAGGTTGAAAATAAGTCGACGACTGAAGTGGAGGACGAATCTTTGTGGCAAGTCATGTGGGTGATCCCAGGAGGCACTGGTTAGGACAACCAACAAGCCGTTGACTTGTATTCAACCAGTTTGTGACATGTGGGCAATAAGTCACATGCATATCAGAAACAGACTGGAAACAAGTCAACGACCGTAAGTGGTAAATAGTGTGGATAATCATCCGAAGCACTGGTCAAGAATACCAACAAGTCGTTGACTTGCATTCGACATGTTTGTGACGTTTGTGTTATAACTTGCATACGCATCAGGAAAAGGTTGGAGACAAGTCAACGACCGTAAGTGAAGGACGAAGCTTAGGAAAAATCGTATTGGTAATCACATGAAGCAATGGCTGGCACTACCTTCAACAACAAAATTGCATTTCCAAATAAATACTGGTCTTGGAAACGTACAGTAGTCCTTTTGAGTGACGAGAAAAGGCATTGTAATTTTTCAGTAAATAGTCCGCTAACTAATGAGGTTTGTAATCTAAGTAAAGACGTATTCATCGGCCTGCATCTCTGGGGAAATTGGTGGCTCTGAAATATTCTTTGGACCTTGCTTAGATTTATCATTGGTGCTACAGGGAACGAGCTGTTGACTCAGGTTCACATGGTTACAAAATTAAGTCTTATAAGGCCGTTTGTGACCTTTTGTGACCCTCGATGCGTGTCCAGCGAGAAGTTCCGTACTGGATCAAGTTCCTTTCAAACTAAGTTTTGATATAAAGTTGAGAGAGAGAGAGAGAGAGAGAATTGCTATTGCTATGACAGACTGGTCCTTAAAATCGAGTCCATTTGAATGACCAAAATATTCACGAAAATTTTTTTTTCAAGCGTATTTCCCATAACAAACCTCAGACGGAGTGTAAAGTGAAAATTTTATGACAGTGTGAAGCCAAAAAAACCGCAGGAAACTGACCGCTGTTACGTCATCCTCTGAAACACACACAAACACACAAACGTACATACACACACACACACACACACACGCACACACACAAAACACGACAGCCAAGGGGCACAAGTGTTACAACTCGTGTTACCTGGATTTTTCCCCAAGGCTAGAACAATATAAATAAAAACTATAGTTCATACGATTATATGAATGTGGTCTATCTGGCGCTTGATTGCCCTCAAATATTTTTCATTATCTTTCATGAAAGTACTCTCGTTTACTGTTAGATAGCTATGCTTTAATTTGAGTAAGGGCACTGCTGGATTAAGAGACTCCAACACAACTCTGAAAGTGGAACGTCAGTTATATGATACCTAGGTAAGCTGAATCTAATAAAAGAACAAGACATTAGGCACTCTTTGGCAAGCACTGAATCGTAGAATTAATAGCGCCTAAGTGCTTCTAAGTCTTCCAGAACAACTCACTACCAAGAGACACAGCCATTCCAGTTAAATGCTGGATGAAATACAATGCAATTCGCGACCTACTCCTGGAAGCGGTTTTACCGAAATCTACCGCCCCTCGGCTTTCGAGGCGGCCGCCAATTTGCCCAAAACATTTGCAGGACGTTAGCGCGAACGTCGTCGAGAGTCTTACGAACTACGTACGAATTTGAGCTCTGCGGTATCTTCGGTTAGTTATCTTTTGCGTGTCTACCCTACAGAATCTGGATTATTTGGTTTACATTCAGGATTCTCATCGCTCTGAGAAGAAGAAGCTCATTACGGTTAATGGTTTGAGTTATTATTATCATGTTAATTATCATTCTCATTTGTACCTTGATATATTTTGCAAGTTCACGTATCTGTGTAGAGTGAAAAAATTTTAAAACTTTCCGTCAATACAACACATCGTACAGTAAGTTCAGTAACCACTTGATTGCAGAATTTAAATTAATGAAATGATTGTTGAATTATACAGTGAAAGCCTCATCAGCATTATTTTTGTGTGTTTAAAATAACTCCATGAATGAAATCAGAAATTTCGGAATCTCCATATATAAATTTTTTTGCAAAATACACAAACCAAAAGTGACTAACGAGTGAGTTCAAAGCTTTTCAGATAGTGATCTCCATAAATATTTTTTAAAATGGGAAAACAAAACAAACTGGAATACACTTAAAAAAAACTAATATTAATTTCTCGTGAGATAAAAAAAAACCTGCACGAATAAAAATATGCAATTTGGGTAATCTTTGCATATAAAAATTTTAGCAAATTATCACCTTAAAAAATGACGAACGAGTGAGTTCATCGCTTTGTAGATAGTGATCTATAAGAATTTTTTTCTTGTGAAAAAACAAATCAAATTTGAATACGCCACAAAAAACCTACGTTAATTGCTTTGAAGAATTTAACATAAGGGTGGCGCCAGGAGAATGTAAACCAGTCAGTACCAGCTTACAAAAGCATCTTACCGAGAACTCGTTATAAGGTATTTCATGTCCTAGTGGTTACACTAGCGTTGTAAAAAGATAAGTATGAATTTTATTTCAATTTCATAACGGAAAACTACACACACACACTCATTTTTTAATATATATATATATATATATATATATATATATATATATATATATATATATATATATAGATAGATAGATAGATAGATAGATAGATAGATAGATAGATAGATAGATAGATAGATAGATAGATAGATAGATAGATAGATAGAGAGATAGCTAGGTAGATAGATAGAGACAGACATCCTTAAGTTTGTTCAATTTTATTTAATTGTGTTTTATTTATATAGTTTCATCCATTGCTGTCTATTGTTATTCATGAAATTTTAGTTAGTTATCATATTGTAAAGATAATCGATGCAGTTTAATCTAATGTTATTTGTTACGAATCACATATATTTTGATTATTTATAAACGATAGTTGCTCACAAATACAATCATGTGTCCACTTGTGTGATTTTTCTGCTATTCCATTACAGCCACTTTAATTTCGTAATGATATTGCTAATCTCCCTCATTCATATGCAAATAAACCAGGGAAGTCAAGTGCCTGCAGGTTCCGCATGCCTCAAGCTGTTGTTCTGTCGAAATACGATTTGTCCAATTCGCCTGCGCATGCGCGTACGAAACAGTGGTGTTGCAATAACGATTTGAAGAACAATTACATAGAAACTATCGTAGAATTACGTTTTCTTGTAAGAATAATTTGATTTACGAAATTTAGGTTGTCAGGTCAAGCACCGGGGCACTTCAGGGCAGTGAGAAGAGGGAGTTAGAGTGGTTTAACAGTAGTGGTCAGAGAGGATGGACAGCAATATTAGAGGAAGGAAGAGGGAATGGAAGCAGATTGAAATGTTTAAAAAGCAAGGTGCAGCTAGGGGCCGAAGAGAAGCTGCAAACGCCTTTCAGTAATGCTTACAGTGCTCCACGTGAGAATAAGCGACTGTAAACAAATAAAAAAACACTTACCTCCATTCCACTTACGATGTTATTCAGTTCAGTGGCAAAATCACAAGTAGTGGCTCGTCGTGAGAAGTTTCCTTAGCTGGGGATATCATCCTGAGTGACCGAAGATATTAAGGGATAATCTGTGGAAAAAAAATTCAGTATATTTAGTCCACGGATTTTTTACCTATGATTTCAACACCACAAGTTATAATCGTGGGATTTTTACCTTTTTGAAACATATTTTTCTAAGATCTATCCATCTATCTATCTAATATTTAATGTCATTTAAAAAATATTTGAAAAAATATTCTTCTTTTTAAAGAATATTTTTTTAAGATCCATCTATCTATCTATCCTTCTATCTATCTAATACTTAATGTCATTTAAGAAATATTTGAAATATTCTTCTTTCTAAAGAATATTTTCTTAAGATCTATCTATCTATCTATCCATCGATCTATCTAATATATAATATCATTTACTTGGAAACGGAAAGGATCTTCATAACACAAGTATGGAGAATTTATAAGTAAAAATGGACAAAATTCAAAGAAAACTTTTCTTATCACAATGAAGAGTGCAAAGACAATAAACTGGATAAAGTTTGTGTAGAGGAGAAACAAACTACTTCAAGATTATCACTACTGGGTAGATAGATATCAGTGACCAGTAGTAGTAACAGACGGGATTTGCCTTTGAAACGGCTCCCGTACTATATGGGACTGTTTCTTTTTATTCCAAGTCTCGTTTTCTTTGTTGTCTGCTGATTGCCGATTGACAATTATCCAGATTTCTTTTCTTCTTCTTTCAAGTTTGAAGCCATTGCCAGGAGTTTCTCTCTTCTCTCTCTCTCTCTCTCTCTCTCTCTCTCTCTCTCTCTCTCTCTCTCACATAAGGTTATTGTCACTCTGTGTGTGTGTGTGTGTGTATATATATATATATATATATATATATATATATATATATATATATATATATATATATATATATATATATATATATATATATATATAATCGATAATATAATCGTTAATACTGTATAATAAAACATATATGTATATACAGTATATATATACATACATATACATATGTATATAATATAAATTTATATTCATATATTTATACTTGTATACTTATGCACACACACATACAAACAAACTCTAACGCAATGACGGGAGATAAACCTCTAAATCACCAAGGTGTAAGATAACGACGCAAATAAATAACGCTGAACAAGTAATCTCACACACAAACTGAGATTACTGTGGTTTGTTGATCACGCAGCGTGACATAACAGATTATTCACTTGTGATGAAGTCCCATTTTCATAAAAAGAAATGACTGCAAAGTACCTCACATGATCATTTATGATATAGTTTAAGTCTTCATTCGCATGAGATGAGATGTGAACTTAAAATAAGAAAGTTACGACAATGGCAGAGTATGAATCACAAAACTCCCCAGAGTGGGTCTATGAGTGTATTCGAACGTAAGCTTTGAAGGCAGTTGCGTCGTATTTTATAGCTAATAGACCGATCGTCTTTCTCTTCAGATGGCTGAGCGACTGGATTTGATCGTGGAAATAATAAATCGGGTGATGGATATAGTTAAAAAGGTTATAGGCTTAGCACTGTCACCCTTCCACGCTGTATAAATACATTTGTTATTCACCAGTAGTCTACATTCACCAATGGATCAAAATTCAAATATTGTTAATCGAAATATTTAGTTTTATCTGGTAAAGGTGTTTTTATAAGCATTCTAAACTCTATAGAACAATGCCAGATTACTGTAAAAACACATATTAATTTAACTCCAAGAACGAACGAGAGAGAGAGAGAGAGAGAGAGAGAGAGAGAGAGAGAGAGAGAGAGAGAGAGTGCGTGTTTACGTACATCGGTTGGGGAGATTCAGAAGTATATAAGGCGGGCCCTCGTACCTGATGGCTTAGTCTTATCTTCCGTCAGTGTTATCATGTTGCTACCTCAGGTAACTGCTCGCTTCTTTCGCTCCTGTCTGCATTGCTGTTCTTAACAACTTGGTTGCTGTGTGTTATATATATATATATATATATATATATATATATATATATATATATATATATATATATATATATATATATATATATATATATATATGACATTAGTGAAGTGTTTGATGAAGCAAAGGATTGCAGTCTAAATCTATATATATTTTTCTAGGCAGTTCATATTTTGGTGGAATTCTCTCTCTCTCTCTCTCTCTCTCTCTCTCTCTCTATATATATATATATATATATATATATATATATATATATATATATATATATATATATATATATATATATATATATATATGTGTGTATATATATGTATCAGTGTGTATGATCTCATGCATGATCATATGCATGTATTAATGACTAAAGTATAATACTTCTCTGAATATGTATTATATAGTCTCTATGGTTAAGCCTTGCAATGTGTCTAATTCCTAACTTGCTTTAAAAAAAGTTTACTGACATAGGTCTAACGCAAAGAAACTTTTTTATTGTTTATCAGTGAAGAGTGATTAGTTTATCGAATATAATTAATAAAAGTATATCTGTTATGTAGCATTCTGATATTATAGAAGAATTCCATGCTTTTTTTACTTTTATAACATTTTTATAACATTTTATATATATATATATATATATATATATATATATATATATATATATATATATATATATATATATATAAATGAATGTATGTATGTGTGTATGTTCCAGCATAACTCTGAAATGCATTGAGCAGTTTCAACCAAACTTGGTATACATATGACTTACTATCTGGAAAAGAGTACTGTGGGGGTAAGACATCACTGGCGCCAAAGGTGGGGGGCGGGGTGGGAATGGGGTGACATGTAAAAATAACCGAAAACGACAGATATAAGTGTCTAATCCATAGTTTTCGGGGTCGTTGAGATGAATAGTAACACTCCCGATGCCCTTTAAGTTCAAGTTCAGCCCTGACAGTAAGGTGCAGTGAAAATTAAGGAGTGAAAAGTAAAATGTCAAAAATGACATATATTAGTGTCTGATCCATTGCTTTCGAGGTCGCTGGCGTGAATAGTGACACTCCCGATGCGCTTTAATCCAAGTTCAGCCCCAACAGTAATGGGGGTTGAGAAGGGGTGAAATGTAAAATGTCAAAAGTGCTGGGCAATGTAACTGAACCAACTATCTTAATAGGAAAGAGAGAGAGAGAGAGAGAGAGAGAGAGAGAGTAGAGGGAGTGTTAGGAAGGAGAGAGAGACACAGAGAGACAGAGATAGAGAGAGAGAGAGAGAGTAGAGGAGGTGTTAGAGAGAGAGAGAGTTTATTGGTTGTCCTTCAGTTTTCCCGGCAGCGCCAGGTTGGTCAACCAATATATATATATATATATATATATATATATATATATATATATATATATATATATATATATATATATATATATGAATGTATGTATATGTATGTAAATATAGATATATACACATCTGTGTGTCTAACATAAGAAACATTTTTTAAGTAAATATACAAGCGCGGTAAACATTATTCTTTCAATTGAAAACATGACATCAACTTAGTCGGAAGCAGAAAGAATATCAGACAATTACCGGAAGGCAGAAGATTTATAAAGACAGGACCTTATGTATACCCT